>NC_042618.1:116906001-117221261 GCF_901001135.1 Rhinatrema bivittatum | reverse complement strand
GTGTTTTTTCCTCTACAGACAACTTCTTTTCAAATTCTCTCTTAGCCTATCTTCAGTGTCTTACATTTAACTTGCCAGTGCTTATGCTTAATCCTAATTTTTTCTGACGGATCCTTCTTCCAATTTTTGAATGAAGATCTTTTGACTAAAATAGCCACTGTCACCTCACATTTTAGCCTTGCTGGCAATCGTTTGACCTTCCTTCCACTTTTCTTAATGCGAGGAATATAAATGGACTGTCTTCTAGGATGGTATTTTCTAACAATGTTCACGCCTGTTGCACGCCTTTTTACCTTTGTAGCTGCACCTGTCAAATTTTTTAAACTATTTTCCTCATTTTATCAAAATTTCCTTTTTGAAAGTTTAGTGTTAGAGCCATGGATTTACTTACTGTCCCCCTTTAATTCAAATTTGATCATATTATGATTGTTGGGTTTGTGGCATGGTGTGGACTCTTAGTCGCTGTGGTGATGACTCTTCCCATAGGGAGGGGCCCCGTGGGGAACCACACCGATAGGCTAGACTCAGAGAGCAGACACTGGAGATGGAAAGCTTTATTAAACTGCTGTAGATAGATGGTATTAATGCAGGAAGCAATGGCACTGAAGTCCAGCAAGGTGCCAATACGTTCAACAGTCTCAGAAGTAGAGTCTCACCCAGATGTTCAAGGTTGGTAGTGTTCCGCAGAGTGGGATAAGCCGAACCTGGTGGGTGGAAATGGAGAGCTGGATCATAGAGGTACTCACTGAAGAGTAGTGCAGGAATCCTCCTGGTAGATGATGACGGTGGGACCCGAGGTCCGTGGTGCAGGATACATTGAGCTGGTAGGCCCTCGAGGAGCGAGTATCTGGAAGCACAGGAAATCCTGAAATGAAAAAGGAGACCCTCGAGGAGCGGTTGTCTATGTTAGTAGAATAACCCCGAAGGGTCGGTGGAATCAAGAGGCCCCCGAGGAGCGGGTGCCCAAAGCTTCTTCTGGAACAAGATACCCCGGTGGGTAGCGAGGAGTCTAAGCGTGCAGCTTAGAATCGGTCAGAGTAGCTAAACCGAAGTCCTTGCTAACTTGTTCGTTAGGAGCGGAGGCTTAAATACCTGGAGGTATTGACGTCATGTGATGGGGATGCCCCCGAGGTTCCCGCATGACGTGTAGATAAGCGTAGGCAGCGTGCGCATGCGTGCCCTAGGAGGCCACAGGAAGGAGCATGGCAGACAGGGACGCCCATGATGAGTTGGCGATGCCAAGGGTTTCGGCACTCAGCACCGGAGGCAGCCATCTTACCCATGGAGGAGGAGAAAGGCAAAAAAGAGGTGAGACAGAGCAGTCGCAGCTGTCTGCGACCGACGGATGCAAAAATGATCACTATTGCCAAGTGGCCCTACCACCGTTACCTCTCTCACCAAATCTTGTGCTCTTCTGAGAATTAGATCGAAAATTGCTCCCTCTCTCGTTGGTTCCAGAACTAATTGCTCCATAAAACTGTCATTTATTCCATCCAAGAACTTTATCTCTCTCCCATGTCCTGATGTTTCACTTACCCAGTCAATATTGGGGTAATTGAAATCTTAGTCCAAAAGAAGAAGGAGCAGAAACCTTGCACGTAAGCAAGTATCACAGTACACTGGTGCAGGATAATAAGTCTTTAATCACCACAAATTCTATGGTAGTTGTAGGCAGTTCCAATAATGAAAGATCTCAATGCTAATAATGGCGACTCCAAAACGTTCAGAATGACAGTGTTTAAATTGATCCCCCGACACGGTCCCGTGTTTCGCCAGGCTGCGTCGGGGGGGACCAAGGGTATATTTAAATCTAAGATATAAAAACAAATATCAATCAGTACAAAGAAGGTGAAAAGGGCTACCCAGTACTAACCTTTACAAATGTACATACCTTTGAAAGAATACCCGGAGCGCGCAAGCCCGCACAGGTGTAAGACATTTAAACAGGAAAGAGGCGCGAAACGTGGCAGCTCTCGCGAGAGCTGTCAGAACTTACAGCTGGTCTCGGTGGATCCATAAGATTAATAAAACAAATTCCACTCGATTTCTTTATTAAGGCCAGAGGGAGCTACCGTGTTTAAGGTGAAGATCCATCTCTGCTCCCTCCGACCAAGGATCTCGGGGTAGTTACCGCCCCGGGAGGGGCGGCGCACCACCTCGATCACAAGGAAGGAGAGATCAGAGATGGAATGGTCACAAGCAAGCCAGTGGGACACCAGGGGTTCATCGAGTCTGTGTAAACGGATGTTAGAACAATGTTCTATAATCTGAGTTTTCAACATACGTGTGGTCTTTCCTACGTAGAGTAAAGGGCATGGACATTTCACAATGTAGACAACCCCTTTGGTGAGACAGTCCAAGGGAGAACGAAGTTTAAACACCCGTCCCGTGCTGGGATGCAGAAATTCAGATGTAATTGTAGTGTGCCTGCACATTGTGCAGTGACCACAAGGTCCATGTATGCCAAGACTATCGGGTGGGTTGACAGTTGTATAGGTGTGAACTAACATGTCACGTAAGTTCCTGCCGCGCCTAAAAGTGAAGCGCAGCGGGCTACGTAACAAGTCTGTGAGGGACAGAGCAGACCAGTGCTTCCGTATCGTCTCAGCAATGGATCTCCCCATGATCGAAAATGGCAGGATGCAATTGTTGGACTCATCAGATGAATTGTGGGATGGTAAAAACAACCATTCACGATTCGTATATAATGCTCTTTTAAATGCTCTCTTTACTACCCTGCAGGGATAGCCGCGGACCAAAAAACGGTTAACCATACCCTCTGCTTGTGTTAGAAATTCAAGGCGAGACGAGCACAACCGACGTAGGCGTAAGAACTGCCCCGTGGGTATATTATCGCGCAATGCGCGAGGGTGACAGCTCTAATATTGTAATAGGGTATTGCGGTCAGTTTCCTTACGGTAAATGGATGTTTCAAAGGTACCCTGACCAGCCGCAATCAAAATGTCTAAAAAAGCGATTTCTCGATGGTGGATACAAAAATTAAATTGTATGTGGACATTAAGAGAGTTCAGCCAGTCTAAAAAACAATAAAATTGTATGTCCGTGCCCATCCAAATAACCAAAACGTCGTCAATGTACCGACGCCAAAGGAAAACAAATTTATACCATTCAGATGGATAGACAAATTGGCTCTCAAAATTGTCCATAAAAAGACAGGCAAGACTGGGGGCCATCGTGGCCCCCATAGCTGTCCCTTTAATCTGTTGAAAGTATAGATCATGGGCGCCTTCTTGAAGTGGTGGTGCACGATTCCGACGTTGAACCACCCGAGGACGTTGAACCACCCGAGGACGTTGCGGCTGGTCAGGGTACCTTTATTTAGACAGAGTTTTTTTGTCTCTGTCTAAATAAAGAATCCAGATCGGACATTTGGCTTCTAATTCTGTTTTGTCGCCTCTACAGCTTTGTTAGACAGCCTTCCTTGCTGTTTCATCAGTACATGTGTGTATGTGGACAGGTCTTAAAATTCCCCCTCTTAGATCTGGGAGGAAGGCAAAACGATTACCGGCATGGTTAAAAGGTGAGGTGAAAGAGGCTATTTTAGCCTAAAAACATCCTTCAAAAATTGGAAGAAGGATCCATATGAAGAATATAGTAAAAAGCATAAGCATTGTCAAGTTAAGTGTAAAACATTGATAAGGCAGGCTAAGAGAGAATTTGAAATGAAGTTGGCTGTAGAGACAAAAACTCATAATAAAAACATTTTAAATATATCCGAAGCAAGAAACCTGTGAGGGAGTTGGTTGGACAGTTAGATGACTGAGGGGTTAAAGGGGCTCTTAGGGAAGATAAGGCAATTGCAGAAAGACTAAATGAATTCATTGCTTCTGTGTTTACTAAAAAGGATGTGGGAGAGATACCGGTTCCGGAGATGGTTTTCAAGAGTGATGATTCAGATGAACTGAACCAAATCACTGCGAACCTGGAAGATGTAGTAGGCCAGATTGACTTACTAAAGAGTAGCAAATCACCTGGACTGGATGAAATGCACCCAGGGTTCTGAAGGAGCTAAAAAATGAAATTTCAGATCTTTTAGTAAAAATTTGTAACCTATCATTAAAATCATCCATTGTACCTGAAGACTGGAGGGTGGCCAATGTAACCCCAATACTTTAAAAGTGCTCCATGGGTGATCCAGGAAACTATAGACCAGTGAGCCTGACTTCAGTGCCAGGAAAAATAGTGGAAACTATTCTAAAGATCAAAATCACAGAGCATCTAGAAAGACATGACATAATGGAAGACAGTCAGTATGGATTTACCCAAAGCAAGTCTTGCCTCACAAATCTGCTTTACTAAGGCTTTTCTCCCATTCTATGTCTATGGGAAAAATGCTTAGTAAATGAGGCCCCAAGCTAGGTGCCTAATGCTGAAAATCAGTGCTAAGTGCCTAACATTTTTTCACTGTCTAATTTCACCCCTGTAGCCACTCACCTTTTAGGGACCTCTATTTAGTCACTCAGCCTTAGTCAATTTTTAAAAGGGCTGATTTAGTTGCCAAAACCCAAAGTTAGGTACCTAGACCCTTTAAAGGAACATAAGATATGCCATACTGGGTCAGACCAAGCCCAATATCCTGTTTCCAACAGTGGCCAATCCAAGTCAAGTACCCAAACGTTAGATAAATCACAAGCTAATATTGCTTATTAATTACAGTAATAGCAGTTTATGGATTTTTCCTCTAGGAACTTATCCAAACCTTTTTTAAACCCAGTTTCACTAACTGCTATAATCACATCCTCTGGCAATGAATTCCAGAGCTTAACTATGCGCTGAGTAAAAAGTAATTTTTCTGCGATTTGTTTTAAATGAGCTACTTGGTAACTTCATGGAGTGCCTCCTGGTCCTTCTATTATCTGACAGAGTAAATAATTGATTTACATTAACTTGTTCAAGTCCTTTCATGATTTGTAGACTTCTATAATATCCCCCCTCAGTCTTCTCTTCTCCAAACTGAACAGTCCTAACTTCTTTAGCCTATCCTCATAAGGCAGCTGTTTCATTACTTAAAATCTTTAAAATTACATTTCAATCCATTGATAATAAGAAACAATAATTTAAATCTAGACCCAGATATTTTGGCTGTAATATTGAATCTGCTGTCACTATATCTGCTGTTACTGCTGAATAAAACCTTGGAACCTAAGCTGATGTTCAATTACACTGAGCCTGACTTTTAATAGCATAGACACAGATGGAAATAACAATGATATTTCCCCAAATCCAATATAACACATGACCAACAGGCCAAAAAAAAAGCCTGCGGCTCAGCAAGCCACATAGAGATTGCATAGTAAGGACTTCTGCCTTTTATGTAATTTAAAACTTATCACAGCCAATTTTGCTTTAGCCCTATCAATTCAAAACATCTGTCCTGAATTATCAACCAGAAAACTCATACACCAACCATCCATTCCACTCTAAATTGTAAAGGCAAAAGATTAAGCCCGTCTTCAACATTCTCTTATAAACTGTATCCATATAATATGATTTGAAAATGTAGGGAGAGAAGGAAACCACTATTTATTAATTCTTTGAATATGGCCCTTAACAGTTCTGTACAGAGCACCTCACGCCATACAATAAAATTTAGTAAAGTTAACATCCCATCTAATAAGTTGCATAAAGAAAGTACTAGAAGTTTACTTTTCATCAGTAATTTTGGTTATGGATGTAAAGGGGTAAAAAATATTTCGTTTTCGGTTCATTTTCAGGAGGTTTTTTCCCCCACAAATTTCAATTTGTTTAATGTTTGATTTGTTTCTTTCATTTAAAAAAAACAAATCAAATATTAAATCCCTCCAAAAAAAATGAAAACAAAAGGAAATGGGGCCTCCTGATACCTCCACCATCTCTATCACTCGAAAAAATGCTGGGGCTAGGATCCCACCTGACCCCCACTTACCCGGTCTGGTGTGGGTCCGCTGGCAGCCGAAGCTGAAGCCTTATGTAGGCTGAGGTCACAGTAGGTCACCATGACCTTGGCCTAGGCCCTACGCAAGGCTGAGGCTTGGTGGCCTACTTCTGATGCCTCTGTGTAGGCCTAATGCCAGGGACTTGGCAAAGGTTGGAGCCCGGGCCTGATGCTGGTGACTGGCCTGGAAACTGGGTCCTGATGCCTGGGCCTGGGACTAGGCCCAGGACTGATGCTGCAGCCCGGCCCAGAGACCAGGTCCCAATGTTGGGACATTGGCCTAGGCCAGGGCTCAGCCCAGGCCTGTGTCCTGATGCTGGGGCCTCAGCCCGGACCAATGCCCAACAGTGGGGCCTGGTCTAGAGGCCAGATCTTGATGCCTGGGTCTCGGCCTGAGGTTCTCTTCTTAGGTCTCTCTTTTTTCTTCTAATGATGCCATTTGTAGGGGTCATGCCAGGCACTGGGCCTGGGTCTGGGCTGAGACCCCAGTGTTGGGACCCTGCCTCTGGGCCGTGGCATCTGGCGCAGGCCCTGGCCTAGGCCCAGGTGTTGGGACCTGGCCTTGGGTCTGGGTCTGGACTGAGGCCCCGGCTCTAGCCAGGGCTCAGGCATTGGGGTATCAGGACCCAGAATCCAGGCTGGGCATCAGAATCAGGCCTGGGCCCGGGTTCCAGCCTAGTTCTTGACATTGGGACCCAGCTGGGCTGTGCTTCAGATACTAGATGGATCAGGTAAGTAATTTTTCTTGAGGTTCTGAGTTTTTTTCGGGTCTCAGCTGAGGCCCTGGCATCTGCCTAGGCTTAGGCCAATGCCCCTGGCATTGTGTTTGGGCCTAGGCCACGGCCCTTGCTTTGGGTCTCGGCTTAGGCTTGTGGTCTGACCGGAAGTTTTAAATGAATTAAACAAATAATTTTAGTTTAATTCAAGTGCCCCTCAATTGATTTCACGGCCTCCTGAATGAAATAAATTGCCCCTTATTCTTTGAGTTTTACAAATTTGCTTAAAATGAATGCACATCCCTATACTCTAATAGGTAAATCAAATTAATGCGGGTGGAATTAATTATGACTCTCAAATATAAACTATATGATAGAAATACCCTGAATGAGAGTCAAAAAATCACTATATTCTGTTATAATTAGTGATGTTTGGGTGGACCCTTGGACACTGTGGCAGCTGACCACGCCCACGGGGGGGGAAGTCCCGTGAGGGGCCACAGGTCAGGCTCAGCTTAGGACACACAAACACAGAGATTGATCTTTTATTAGACATGTGATGGAGCCACCAAGATGGCAATAGCAGCAGAAGTAGCCCGGCTGGGCTAGTGTCCCTCAGGCGCTGGAACAGCGACTCCTCCAGTAGCAGTGCTGTAGTGGAAAGAACTGAGAACAATGAGTACAGTGGAATATGCACAAAGCCCCAGTATGGAGAACCCCAGGATAGGGAGAGCAGGCCCTCGAGAGGCGAGTACTGTATAATTTTTTGGACTCAAAGCCAGGGCAATCAGAACACTTCGATTCAGAAAAAGATTTTAAAATATAATTTATTCAGCTGTTTATAAGAAAGTCCAAGACAAGTGTTCTGGGAGATGCAATATGACTGCCCTCTATTAGTAATAACTTGCATCTCCTCCAATACAGGAAGAGAACCTTCTTTTATAATTAAAACATACAGTATTGCCGAAACTTCCAGAAAGGTGTAACCGCCCACAAACACATGATGCTGTTGTCATGACAATCTATCCTGTATAGGAAATGCTTGTGAGGACCTCCCTCAACTAAGAATTCTTCTAACCCTGTTCCTCCTCCCACCATAAAAAAGTTCCTTTATCAATCATGACTTTGCTGGCTTTGTTCTTCTGTTCTTCTCTTGATATTCTTTTGTTGTGTAAACAGGTAACAAGTCTGGTTTTTGAATAGAAACTCAGCATGAATTCCGTTTTGTGGCACCAGGATTTAATTAAAGCTGCACCCTCAGGGGCATCTTCATTTACCTGGCTCCTGTCAGTTGAAATAGGCATCTGCAAGACAAAAGCTTGCATCCTGATGTCATGTGCACCGAGTTTCCTTATATTGTGGTGCAAACTCTGTCATTGAATAGGCCTTTTCCTGTTGGTGCCAGTAGATCCATCTCAGAGATATTCTGCAAGTCATGCTCAGAAAAACACTCAAAGTTCATTCACCTTTGACAGGCTACAATACAGCAGAGGCATCTGGGAATTCTTGGTTGTCTGCTCGGCCTATTCTTCAGTACCTGATCCCTGAGAGCTGAGAGGTTTGAAGGTAATGTACTCACACAGCGGTTCCACGTAGGAGATGGCACTAGGGCTGGAACGGAGGCAGGCCCTCGAGGAGCGAGTACCTGGTTCCAGGGAACAGCTCTGAGGTGAAGATGGCAGTACTCACTGATGTTGAAGATAGCGAATCTTTCCAGGCAGAAGAGGAGCAGGCAGCGAGTCAGGGAACATGGGCCCTCGAGGAGCGAGTACCAGTTTCCTGATAGCGACATGAAAAGCAATTGAGGCCCCCGAGGAGCAGGTACCCCGTTAACGTTAAGAGTCCAGTGGAAGACTGGAGAGGCAGAGTAGCTGGGTACGGAGAGCGAATCCCATCCTTAAGATACCCCTTGCTAAACCAAAGGCTAGCAAACATTGTAGGCTTTAAATATCCGGGCAGCGTGATGTCATCATAGTGGAACGCCCCTGAGGTTCGTGCCAAGTAGGAAATAAGAGTGAGGGCCGCGCGTGCCCTAATGTACCAGCGGAGCATGGCGGGAGGCAGCATCCAAGCCGGTCCGGGGACACCGGAGAGGATGGCAGGCAGACGCCGCGGCCAGGCATCCATCCATAGCGAGAGGAGGTGCAAAGAAAGAAAGGTAGGCAGAGTGAAGCCGTCGGGTAGGGACGGTTGCAACAGTACCCCCCTTCAAAGGCGATCTTCTCTGTGGGTACCAGGTTTTGGTTTCCAAGGATGCGAGAGATGAAACTGATGGAGCATCTCTTTGTCAAGGATATTAGCCAGAGGCTCCCAAGAATTTTATTCAGGGCCAAAACCTTCCCATGAGAGAAGGTATTCCCAAGTTTTGCCTCGTTTGCAGACATCAAGAATGGCTTTGACCTTGTATTCTAGGTCATCTTCTCCATTGATAGGAGAAGGTTCCTGAGATTTGGAAGAGAATTCATTGATGATCAGTGGTTTCAGAAGTGAAGCATGAAAAGCGTTATGGATGTTCAATTCAGATGGTAACTTCAGACTGTAGGTAACATTGCAAAGACGTCGGAGGATTGGAAATGGTCCAACGTAGCGAGGAGCAAATCGAGAGAAGGGTAACTTCAGACTAAGGTGCTTAGTGGATAGCCAGACTTTGTCAGCAGGTTGAAAGACAGGCGCTTTGGAATGATGAGCGTCATAAAACCTTTTGGCTCGATCACTCGCTTTGAGTAGCATTGCTTTCGTCTGAGTCCATAATTGATGGATTTCTTCAGCAGTGGATTGAGCTGCTGGGGACGTCACTGAGAGCTTCAGTGGAAGTGGCAGTGATGGAGAACATCCATATACCACTGCAAATGGTGTTGATCCAGTTGATGTTGCTGGATAAGAATTAATGGCGAATTCAGCCCATGGTAAGAGTTCGGCCCAGTTATTCTGACGGCAACTCACATAGGCCCGAATGAACTGTTTCAGGGTCCTATTCATCCGTTCTGTTTGGCCATTAGATTGAGGATGATAGGCAGATGTATAATCTAGAGAGATGTTGAAGAGTTTGCACAGGGCCTTCCAGAATCTTGCCGTGAACTGTGATCCTTGATCCGAGACTATGTGCTTCGGTAAGCCGTGGAGACAAAAGATATAGACTATGAAGAGCTTCGCAAGTTCTGAGGCTGAGAGTAAGCCAGGTAGTGCCACGAAGTGGGCCATCTTGCTGAAGCAGTCGACTGTGACCCAGATGGTATTCATATCTCCAGAAAGGGGTCGATCAACTACAAAGTCAGTAGCGATATGCGTCCAGGTCTGTTCCGGAGCTGGAAGTGGTTGCAGCAATCCCCACAGTTGGCCAGAAGTAGGTTTGTGCTTGGCACAGTTGGCACAAGATGCCGCATAGGAGAGTGTATCTTCCTTGATAGCTTCAGCAGGGTACGGCGTTGACCAGGATGGTCAGCCAGCTTGGAATCGAGCGCTCAATAGAGCACTTTCTTTCTGAGATGCTTTGGCACAATGGTTTTACCAGTGGGTACAGAATGAGTAGCCACTAAGACGACTTTCTTTGGGTCGATTATGTGCTGCGGCTTTTCCGGAATATCTTCTGAGAGAAAGGAGCGTGATAGGGCATCAGTTCTAGTATTCTTGTCCCCTGGGCGATATTTGAGCACAAAGTCAAAGCGGTTGAAAAATAAGGTCCATCTAGCTTATCTATGGTTAAGATGTTGCGCATGGCGGAGATACTCTAGATTCTTATGGTCCGTAAACACGGTAATTTGATATTGAGCGCCTTCGAGCCAAGGCCGCCATTCCTCGAATGCCAACTTAATAGCCAGGAGCTCTTTGTCACCAATCCCATAATTCTTCTCTGTCAGAGAGAAACGTCATGAGAAGAAAGAGCAGGGACATAAGGACTTGGAATCTCCAGTCTGGCTCAGAACAGCCCCCACACCGACGTCAGAGGCGTCGATCTCTATGATGAATGGCTTGTTGGGGTCCGGATGACGTAGGCATGGTTCCGTGGAAAAGGCAGTCTTTAAATCTTCGAATGAGGAAATGGCCTCTGCAGTCCATTTAGAAGCATTGGCCCCTTTCCGGGTCATTGCAATCAAGGGCACAGTTAAAGAAGCCTAGTTCTTATAAAGCTTCTATAGTAATTGGTGAACCCCCAAAATCGTCTCAGGGCCTTCAGGCTGGTAGGTTGGGACCAATTCTTGATACTTTCTAATTTTTGAGGATCCATCTGGAAGCCATCTTTAGACACAATGTAGCCAAGAAAAGGCACGGAGTCTTTATAGAATTCACACTTGGATAGCTTGGCGTAGAGTTAGTGTTCTCGGAGTCTTAGTAGAACTTGCTTGACGTCTTCTAGATGAATAGACAGATTCTGAGAAAATATCAGAATGTCATCTAGGTACACTACAACACTCTTGTACAACAAGTCCCGCAGAATGTCATTCATCATGTTCTGGAACACAGCGGGTGCGTTGCACAGGCCAAAGGGCATTACTAAGTACTCAAAATGACCATCTCGAGTGTTGAAAGCCATTTTCCACTTGTCACCACTGCGAATCCGGATTAAGTTGTAGGCCCCCTTCAGATCAAGTTTCGAAAATATCTTGGCCCCTGAAGCCGGTCAAACAGCTCTGAGATTAAAGGCAGGGGGTAACGGTCTTTAATCGTAATCTCATTCAGACTTCGATAGTCGATACAAGGATGTAAGGTTCCATCCTTCTTCCCCACAAAGAAGAATCCTGCGCCGGCTGGCGACTTTGAAGATCTAATGAAACATTTCTGTAAGTTCTCCTCGATGTACTCGGACATATCCTAATTCTCTATTGCAGAGAGTGGATAGACACGTCCTTTAGGAGTTCAGTGTTTGGTTTCAGCCGAAAGACACAGTCATAAGATCTGTGTGGCGGGAGGATATCAGCAGCTTCTTTGGAAAACACATCACTAAATGATGCGTATTGAGGTGGCAGTCCTGCCATCACTGGAGTTGTAGGCATGCAGAGAACAGGAGAAACTTCCTTGAGGCCACTGCCATGACAACCTGGGCCCCAGCGGGAGAGCTCCAAGGAGGACCAGTTGAATCAAGGCTGATGCAACTGCAACCAGGGTAACCCCAGAAAGATAGGGTGCATGGCCTTCTCTAACACAAAGAAGGGAATTGTCTCCGTATGGAGGGCTCCGGTGTGAAGGGTCACTGGTTCGGTGCGACAAATCACATCACCGGGCAAAGGCTCTCCATGGATAGATGACAAGAGTAGTGGAGCTTCTAAACTAACAAGGGGAATCCTCAAATGTTCCACTAAGCTTTGAAGTATAAAGTTGCCTCCTGCCCCCGAATCCACAAGGGCAAGAGTTTGGATTGTAGACGGTCCGCAAGTCAGGGAGACTGGTAGAGAGAGCGGAGGAGAAGGCGTGGTAAGACCTAAGAACAGTCCTCCTGCAGGACTTAGGCCCGTCTGTTTTCCAGATGAATAGGGCATGTTGGGACAACGTGACTAGCTTGTCCACAGTACATACATAGGCCATGCCTCTTCCGAAGTCTCTCTCTTTTGAAGTCAAATGACTGCGACCAAGTTGCATCGGTTCTTCTCCACTGGCAACAGGTACTGCTGGATCCATCCGAATGGCAAGTTTAGCATGAGTCTCCTTCTGAACTGGTCCTTTAGTAGGCTTGAGTTCTTTCACCTTATTACCAAGCCGGTGGTCAATTCTAGTAGCCAAAGCCACTAGTTCATCCAGCAAGTCAGGTGTCTCATGAGCGGCAAGCTCGTCCTTCAAGCTGGTATTCAGACCTCTGAAGAAGAGGGTTTTCAGGCATCTAGGTTCCCAGCATAATTCTGTAGCAAGAGCCTTTAACTCTATTGCAAAATCAGCCAGTGGTCGGTTGCCTTGCTTCAGGTCCACCAGGTCAGAAGCAGCAACAGTCACTCGAGCAGGATCATCAAAAATGGATTTAAATAATTCTAGGAATCCATTAATATCCTGCAGGATTGGATCCTTATGTTCCCACAGCGTTGAAGCCCAAGACAAGGCCCTTCCATCAAGATAAGATAGAATATAAGTATTCTTGGCGTAGGCTGTGGAGAAGTGTGCAGGCTGCAATGCAAAATGCATGCAGCATTGGTTTAGAAAACCTCTATTCTTTGAATCTCTCCAGAGAAATGAACTGGAGCAGCCAGAGATACCATAGTCTTTATAGTTACTTCAGGTAACTGACCTTTATTACTGGAAGTAGCGCTTTGCGTCTTCTGTGTTTGTAGCTGATGAAATGCTGAAGTGAGTTTCTCCAAAGCATCTTGTTGTTTAGCAATGCGCAGGGCCAGGCCAGGGACGGCCTGTAAGGCATTGAGCTGTGCAGGATCCATGGAGTTAGCAATCTGTTATAATTAGTGAGGTTTGGGTGGACCCTTGGACATTGTGGCAGCTGACCACACCCACGGGGGGAAGTCCTGTGAGGGGCCACAGGTCAGGCTCAGCTTAGGGCACACAAACACAGAGATTGATCTTTTATTAGACATGCGATAGAGCCACCAGAGGTAGCAATACTGAGCAGTAGAAGTAGCTCAGCTAGGCTAGTGTCCCTCAGGCGCTGGAACAGCGACTCCTCCGATAGCAATGCTGTAGTGGAAAGAACTGAGAATAATGAGTTCAGTGGAATATGCACAAAGCCCCAGTATGGAGAACCCCAGGATAGGGAGAGCAGGCCCTAGAGGGCCGAGTACCTGATCCCTGAGAGCTGAGAGGCTTGAAGGTAATGTATTCACCCAGCAGTTCCACGTAGGAGATGGCACTAGGGCTGGAACGGAGGCAGGCCCTCAAGGAGCGAGTACCTGGTTCCAGAGAACAGCTCTGAGGTGAAGATGGTAGTACTCACTGATGTTGAAGATAGTGAATCCTTCCAGGCAGAAGAGAAGGTAGGAGCAGGCAGCAAGTCAGGGAACATGGGCCCTCGAGGAACGAGTACCAGTTTCCTGATAGCGACCTGAAAAGCAAGTGAGGCCCCCGAGGAGCTGGTACCCCATTAACATTAAGAGTCCAATGGAAGATTAGAGAGACAGAGCAGCTGGGTACGGAGAGCGAATTACATCCGTAAGATACCCCTTGCTAACCCAAAGGCTAGCAAACATCGTAGGCTTTAAATATCCGGGCAGCGTGACGTCATCACAGGGGAACGCCCCTGAGGTTTGCGCCAAGTAGAAAATAAGAGTGAGGGCCACGCGACGCATGGTGGGAGGCAGCGCCCAAGCTGGTCCAAGGACGCCGGAGAGCAGGGCAGGCAGTCGCCGTGGCAGCCAGGCGTCCATCCATAGCATGAGGAGGTGCAAAGAAAGAAAGGTAGGCGGAGTGAAGCCGTCAGGAAGGGAAGGTTTGAACATATTCATACCAAACTTCTGAGTGAGTGTGATTTTTTAGATATAAGGTGTAACATTTTCTATGAAACTGTATAATAAAAGTGTTTATAGAAGTTTGGTATAAATGTAGCAATTTTTTTACTCTCATTCAGGGTATTTCCATCCCTAAACTCTGTCAGATACAGTCAGGAGCATGAGCAATTGACAAAATTGTTAAGCTCAAGTACCTGTTTGAAATCGGAGGAGTCAAAGTTCCAAGCCATGTGATCAAAGTCCCATGGGTGAGCAAGTATAGGCAAGAATCCAAGCTGGCAAAGATCCAAGAAGTTGTCCAGGAAGGATTTCCTGTGAATCAACAAAGACCTTTTAAACTCACCAGGTTTATATTTCCTGATCAATCAGGGCAGAGTTTCTCCTGAGCCAATGCAAGCCTAATCTGGGAGTCGCAACTCTTTCCTTGTTGAAGGTTCTTAGTGTTCTCCAATGCTACACAAGAGACCTGTAGTTTTACTGGGAATTTTCCTGTAGAAAATATCCCAATTCTTGCTAACAATGACAAACAACTAAGATCGACTTTCTGACATCAGTAAAAATGGACATTGGCTTATTTGGGCTATGCACAGCAAAATGCAGAGAAAATAAACAGGTCCTGTTCTGCCATGGACAGCCAAAAGCAGTACTGTGTACGTGACAAGCCTGAAAGATTTATTAGCCTTGCTAGCTGAGCTGGCATCAAAATGGAGCCAAAATAAACATCAGCACAGATGGATCGATGTGGGAATCGGACCTGAAATAATATCGTGGCCTCTTTTTATGGCTCCTAATGTCCATCTGGGGTCATGGTTTACCAGAGCCTGCCAAACCTGTGTAAATGTCATTCATCAGAACTGACTGTTTTTAAACTCCACAACAAATAAAGAATCTGGTAAAATAGCAGGAAGCTCTCTAATTAAAAACCTTAATTATGGATTCACCTATGTATGAGCTGCTAAATTATGCATTGGTGAGCCCTTGAAAAGGGGTAAGCTAACAGCACTCTTGGCCGTCCGTCGTCAGCCCATTGCTACCCATCTGAAGAGAAGGAAGCGGCCCATGAGTGCTGTGGCTTTCCACCCCTGCTTTGCCCCTGTGCATCCTGAACCAAGGTGACTTGAGGAGACAAGGTCTAACAGACTTGAGAGTTGAACAGTCTTTGGTGGCTGTGACTGTCCTCTCTGCATCTGTGCTGGAGACTGGTGAAGGGCAGGACCTCCCAACAAGCCTGAGAACGTAAGCCACTACCAGCCACATGGTAGAAACCTGGGCTTCATTTCCTACCCAGTGGGTTAGTAAGATAGAGCTTATTAGCGTTCAAAAGTAAGTCTTGGCTAAAGAGAGGTGAGACCAGCAGAAACTAATGGTAATTATTGGAAATTAATTAATGGTAATTAATGGTAATGCAGCTCCAGCACTACTCTCTACATCAATGGCAGGGGTGGAAGGAAATTAGAACCAAAAAGTTACCAATAAGGGCCCTGACCTCAGCGGTCAGAGTAACAGATAAGTATGAGAAAAATAAGTGTGAAAGCTTGCTGGGCAGACTGGATGGGCCGTTTGGTCTTCTTCTACCATCATTTCTATGTTTCTATATTTCTATATGTTTCTATGTTTCTATTTGATAAGCACTAGATGTCAGATATGCTTTTGTAACTATTCTTTTTTCTATAGTCTGTGTCTCTAATTGCCTATGTCTGTATTTCCTGATGAAGTGTTAAGCTTAGCCCTGTGTAACCTATAAATAAAGATTTGTTTTTCTTCATATAGTTGGGTAATTTTTCTAACAACGAACAGGAGGGTCGCTGGTAAATAGTAGGTGCATACATAAAGGGAGGTGGTGGTAGAAATCAGAGCTCTTCTCGCTAGATTCCTGATTCACCTGTCCCTGGGGCTGCCGGTTCAAATCCTGTTGGATTTTACAGTATTCCCTCCCCCCATCTCTAAGTATCCTTGGAGGCACCTATGGTGAAAATGTTTTACCAGGCCAGTCCAGTGGTTCAGGTGCTAAATGCTGTGCACTGCTATACAAAATGTCCCTGGGTTGGGTGAGGATACAACATTAACAGCCTCTTGGGGGCAGAGACATGGTTATTGATTAATGGTGGCACCCAGTGGCACCTCTGATCCGAAGCAACTCCAGCATAGCCTCTGACAGCATGCTATTCCAAGGACCCAAGATAGAACTTGCTCTAACTCATTACTGCATTTATAGGTCCCCTAGCTGGGACTTCCTATGGCACTGGCTGATGATGTCACATCCTTCAGGAGTATATAAGGAAGTCTCTTGCTACTAGCCAGGGCCTCAGCAACAGGTCTTCTAGTGCCCTTGTGGTGCTTTCCTTGTCTCATGTGATTTGTCTTGATTCTTTGTCTTGTCCTACTTCCTCTGTGCTCTGTTCCTTGTCTGGTTCCTTGTCTGTCTGTCTTTGTTCCTTGCCCTGCTTGTTTTATTCCTTGCTTGTCTTGTTGACCTTGTCTGACTTGTCTATCCTATTTGTCTTGGACTGTATATCTGGATTCTGACCCTGGTCTGACCCCTATCCTTCTGCTGCCTGCCTTGACCTGTTCTACTGTCTGCTGCCTGCCTTGACCTCTGGCCTACTTTCCATTCTATTGACTGCTGCCTGCCACGACCCTTGCTCAGATCAGATTATCACTTAGCATAGCTCTAGGGACCCATTTAATTCCTGCCGTCCGCCAGAATTATGGGGGAGGCAGCTGATACAGGGGAACTCCAGTCGGTCCTGCACAAGAACTTCTCTGCTAGCTGTTGGTGCAAGCCTGATGGGTTCACTCACTAGGCAGTGCCAATTGCACCATAGCACAAAGGGTCCACAACCCTGGGCAGTGTTACAGTTGGATTCAGAGCCCAAAATCAACTACTGCAACTCCCTTCTCCTAGGCCTCCCTGTTAACACCCTCAAACCCCTCCAAATGCTACAAAATGCCACTGCCAGAGTCCTCACTAACACTCGCAAAAACGATCATATCACTCCTATCCTTAAAGACCTCCATTGGCTCCCAATCCTTTTCAGAATTCTCCACAAGACCCTCACAATAATACACAAGACTCTTCATAATCAAAATGTACACTGGCTAAACAACTCTCTACACTTCCAAACCCCTACTAGACCCACCAGATCCGCGTACACCGGCACCCTACATATCCCCCTACCTAAACTCACTCATCTGATCTCCACCAGAGAGAGAGCACTTTCTATTGCTGGCCCCTCTCACTGGAACTCAATGCCCCCTGACCTTTGACTGGAGTCCTGCACTCAGAAATTTAAAAAGAAATTAAAGACATGGCTCTTCAAAAGGCTTTTATTTAACTCCCCTCCATCACCCATACACCAATATTCAACTACATTCCTCTTGTACATAGTTTCTTTTATTATTATTATTATTATTATTATTATTATTGTTCCATGTTATTTTGCTTTCTCATTCCTCCCCTATCTAAATTCTTATCTAACTAAGGCCTGGATTCTCTAAGGATGCAGACCTTAGAGAATCTGGCAGTAACGAGGGGCAGGGGGGTGAAGCGGGGGGCGGTCCTGCAATAGTCGGCAGCGATTGCACCTCCGCAGTGCGATCACTGCCAGCTTTTGCGCCGAATAACTACCCCATAAAAAAGGTGTAGTTATTCAGCGCGAAACTGGCGGCGATAAGGAATCTTACCTTTCGGTGCCGCCCTAACTCCTCCTCTTCCGGGGCCGACTCCGCCCCGAGCTAGCTATCGCACGCGAAAGGTCCCTTTTCGCGTGTGATAGCATTAGAGAATGATCCCCTAAATTTGTAACCACTCTCTTTATATTGTTTTTACAACTATTTACCCTAATTGATGTAACTTCTACTCCTCTCCTTCACCCTTCATTTTTGCTATCTGTTAACTGTAAACCGATGTGATGTACAAACGAACACCGGTATATAAAACTTCAACCAAGGGCTCTTAAATTGCTTCTCATTCTCTCTACTCCTTTGGGGTGTCCACTCTGTTTCAGAACATAGTGTAATCCGCAAAAAAAAAAAAAAGCCTTGTCAATGTCTTGTACCAAAGAGTTACTTTTATTCCAAAAAAACTGTACAAAACCAGATGAGGTCAATTACCTATACACTAATATTTCAGCTTGTTGGAGTAACATTTTTATATATATGTCTATACAGATTATTACTTTTAATAGTATTATCTGATACGTTTAGTATAAAACTATTCTTTATAAAACCGTGAATGTACACTTTATTGTACTTTTGAAAACAGAGAGCATTTATCTCTGCTCTCTTTACTGGCTTCCTTAAGCTGCCTGCAGCTCCACAGTGCCAGCAGGAAACAAAAATCTTGTTTCATCCTTAAAAATGGTGACTTCACAGTCAAAGCTAATGCACTGGGATGAATCTCCTTTAACACAGCTGTTGACATCCAATATGGAAACCACAGGGATTGGCATGCAGTGAAAATCACTAGCATTTGGGTAAGCCACATGATGGCCTACATTCTTTCAAATATTAAACAGCTGAGAAACCCCTCTGTAGGGTGCTTCTAAATACAGAACTTACATTTTCTTTTTTAATTACCAAAGACTGAAAATTACAAGAGCTAAATATGCAGCAATTTATTTTCTACATATCCCCATCCCACTTCTTCTCCAACCCACCCACCCCAAAAGAAAAATGACCAGTATTTGATAACACATGCCAATCTGCTTGATCATGACATGGGTAACATCGGAAATGGAAAAAAAATGTCAAGCTGTCTAACATCTTTAATCTTCCACCGAGGACTGAATAGCTCAAGGGAACTGCAAGTGCTGCACAAACTGTCATCTGTAGGTTACCAGTTTAAATCCAGATCAGACTGGTAGGGGCTAATGAAATGAGTTGGTGGTAACAATCTAGTTCCAGAGCCAATAGTATAAGCATCTACATTGCAGCCCATCAGAGTCTTACAAATCTGTGAATTTTCCTGCACAACTCATCACCAATAAGCCACAAGAACTCATCATACCCTACCAACTTGGTAGCCAGGTATCTGAAAATTCCTCCAGGACTTACTTGCCAGAGATGAAATGCATCTGCTACGTACTCCCACCCCCAATAATTTGTTTTGGAGGTGTGGCTAGAGTACATGAGAAGTGTGTTTCTTCCCTGGCAAGTGCACATCCCCCATCCGACTGGCCATCCCAGATGCAGCCCTCGCTCTTCTCTTCCATTCCCCAAATGCAGCTTAGACTTCTCCCTCCTTTCCCCTACCCAAGTGCAGTCTTTTCCCTTCTCCCTGTCTTTTGCTGCATCTCCTCTCCCTCCCCCATCCATCCCTGCTCTTTTCCTCCCTTCTGAGACTCCCAATGAGAACCAAATTCAGTTCCTCCCTCTCAGGGTCTCCCCCATCAGGACTGAAGATGCCAACGCCTCCTGTTCCCCCGACCATCCCTCCAGCCACGAAAAAGTATTGAAACCCAATTACTACTGGAGATCACTGAGCCCAAATACAAAAGGACAATTCCTCTGCCATGTCTGCAATTTTCTCCCTTCAGGTCCCCTCTAGGTCAGTGGTTTTCAACGTGGGGTCCCTGAGACCATCACAGGGGGTCCCACCAGAAGGGAGGCAATCAAAGTGCAACTGATGAGAAATATAGTAGGCTGACCTCAGCTCTGAGAAACTATACTCTAAAGCTCCTGTTGCCTTCTCCCACGGCCTGAACCCATGCTAAGGAGAGGAAAACCATAGCCTCAAGAAGCCCAAACTGATAGGGAGAGGAAGCAGGGAAACGTATGACTGATCGCTACCATGAGGAGTCTCAAGCTGCACAATGAGAAGGAGGAGGAAGCACACATCCAGAGGCAGCAGCAAGCAGACTGCTAACCAAGAAGGATTTCTGGTCATTGCTACGTGCCCTGTCTGTCCTGCCGGCCTGGCAGTGAGGGGAAAAATACATCTTGAGGGAGCAGAATGGCCATGGTGGGGGTCAGAGGGAAGGGGAGCAGGATGGAAGGGGCCAAAGTGGGATCAGCATTCAAAGAGATGGAGAAGGGGATCAAAAGGAAAAGAGGGCAAAAAGGAGGGTATGGAAAGGGCCATAAGAGGAAGGAAGGAGGATGGAGTGCTATAAACTGCTTGGCATCTTATGGGGTGCCTTAAACGTGCTGCTGCAGTTGGTTTGCTGAAATGTTTGTGACTGCTATATGAGTGCCTTACAAAGGCTGCCACAACCGCTTGTTGTGCCGAGATATTTGCATTCTTATCTAAATAGTCCTGTGTTAATATTACTGACTTGTGTTTTATTCTTAATCCTGTTCTACATTTCCCTAGTTTACTCTCGTTTAGTCTTTACTGAAGTCTCCTTCAGACTAAAGCTATTTAAATCTCCGTCAGACTTTATGCTACCTTTTGGATATGTTGTACCCCCACCTTGGGTGAATTTCTTATTTTAAAAAAAGTGGGTAATAAATCTAAATAAAAGATATACAAATAAAGGAACATTGGGCATGTGGTGGTGGGAGAGGGGAGACGACAGGAGGCAGTGCTCTCAGGAAGGGGCCATGAAAGAGGGAAGGAGAGAAGGGACCATGCAGGAAGGACGCAGGAGGGGAAGCACTCAGGAGAGGGCCTTGAGAGGGAGGACATGGGAAGGGGGGACACAGGAGGGAGAGGACAGAACGGAAGGGGCTATGCATAAGGGCATCAGGGTAAGAGGAAAGGCATGGGGGACGGGAGAGGGCAGGAGAGTAAGCTCTCAGAAAGGAGTTGCATGAGGAATGTAGGAGGGTCAGAAGCAGAGAAGGAGCTACAGGGAGGAGAAAGCAGGCGAGAGAGCACTCAGGAAGGATCCCATAGGTGGAGGGAAGCAGAACAAGAGGGAAAGCACTTGGGAAAGGGGCCATGGTGGAGAAGGAGAATAGCACTCAAAGGGGCCCATAAAGGGAGAGCAGGAGAGTGAGTGCCGTTTATATGTGAAACCATTCTTTATTTAATATTACATTTGATTCCGGAGTGCATATTATTATTACATTAATCAGTTTTCTATATGGAATTTAACTATATGTAAAAATGAAAGGTGTTGTAGTGCAAGAGAGATTAAACCTTAACCCACAAGTAAAAGTTGCATTAAAACACCAGGCAATGTGTGTGCATTACACAACGAAGACTGCATACCCTGTGGCAGGGAAAATGCTTTTAAAATCAAGGAAGGACAAAACATTACAACCAAGGTGACACTAGCTACCAATCCCAGCGGCTAGATTTTGTCAAGTGTGTGAGAAGTAGAGAAAACAAAGGGAAGGTCTGCTTCTCTGAACTATGGAGAGGTACACGTGACTTAATGCCATCTCTGCCCTGAACTGATCAGTTCACTATCATAGGAGAAAATAAAGAAAAAATAAAAATCCATGACAAATTCAGCAAAACAAACACATTTTTGTAATCAGATATTAGTGAAAAAAAGAATGGATCCCTTGATGGAGCTCTGAATTTTGAGAGCCTTCTCAGTTTCTCTCAGACAGAGCTAGGGTAGATATTCCAGGCCTATTTACTCAAAATAAGAAAGGCTAACAACCACGCCAACATCATATTTGATGATAATTAATATCCTCAATTTAATCCCACCTAAAAACATATAATTTAAGCCTGGATTTTCTAAAATCACAAGTCTTAGTGAATCGCGCGGTACTGGGGGGGGGGGGGGGGGGGGGCGAAGCGGGGGGCGGGCCTGCAAAAGACGGCAGCGATCGCACCACCGCCGCCGTGAAAGGTGGTGCTATTGGGCGCATTACTGGTGGCGATAAGGGGCCTTTCCTTTTCGCCATCAGCGATATCTTCGCCGCATCTGTCCCGGTACTGCTCCGAGTCATCCCCTTCCGGTGCCAACTCCGCCCTGATCTAGCTATCAGGTGCGAAAGCTATAGAAAATTACCCCCTTAATTCTTTTCAATTATGTCCTTGTTGTCTTAACTCAAAGCATGTTTGTTTTTTGTTTCATTTGCCCATCTTAACTTGCTTGTACAATCCAATGGAATAGGACTGTCCACTGTGCTCTCTGAACAGCGCTGTGTAGTTCTGGTATAAACTATTCAGATAATCATTAATAAGATAACTCAGGATGTGCAGACACAACCAGAATATGTAGCAGTGAGAGCTCTTTCTGTTCAGAACAGCCAAGTTTAGAAGTGAAAATATAGCTTATAAAAGGAGAACTTACTCAACTAAGGATAACTACACCTGAGTAAAGAGGTTTTAGAGAGACTTTACATTCAAAGATGCTTTATGGGAAACTTTTAAGCAAGAGTAGTAAGTGATACCATAAGGGAACTCACTTAATATAAGCTAGAGGGACATTATTTACAATGACTTATTAAACTATGAAATATAATTCCAGGAGATACTGTTCCAGTTAATGTTTGGAAAGTTTTAGAAAAAAGCCAGAATCCCAGATGCTTAAAAATCTTGGTGAGCATATTTGTAACATTCTTGATTACAAACCAATTTGTCAAAATGGCCCCATCAGCTTCTTTCAAGGTCAGAAAGGAATGTTTGATCAGGGCACATCTGTAGCGGTAAGCATGTAGCATTCTTACAAAAATTGGACGTATACACTCCATTATACAGAGAATAAACAGATGTGTTAATTTTTTCAAGCTAATTTGGAATATGTTTTTTTATTGAGACCACACTTTAATATACATACTTTGCTTCCGACACAGTTAAACTACAGTGCTTTGAAAAAGTCTTCACAGACTTCACAGATTGTCTAAAAAATACAAATCAAATGCACTAAAACAGGAATTTCTTCTTTCACAATGAAAGTGTAGCATAGGTTACGTAAATCAGCAAACAATTATAGAAATATTCCAAAAGTAATGATGGCAAGTGAAATGAAGGGAGAGATGAAGAGATTGGCACATACAAGGAAAGCAATGGTGAAGAGAAAAGCTAGAAGAATGGACTCCTGAGAAGAGATAGACCAAGAAGAGTATAAGGAGAAAAAATTAATTTTGGTAGTATAAACAACATTAGTATTTTCCTTGTGTCATTTTATTGTCTTCTAGGTTAGAATCTAATATTTACGTGTTCAGTTACATATGACATTACTCTCTGGTCAAGATCAGGTATTGTCATGTCACCAGTTGTCATATCTTCAGTTTCATCAGCATCTTACCAAATCTAGTTACACTGTTAGGTTCCATTGTGAACAATATGTTGAAATCCTCAACACAGTGGGGCAGATTTTCAAAGGGGTATGCGCATACCCCCCGAAAACCTGCCCAAAGTTCACCCTGCGCGCGCTGAGCCTATGTTGAGTAGGCTTGGCGGCGCGTGCAAGCCCCGGGACGAGCGTAAGTCCCGGGGCTTTCCTGGGGGGGGCGTGTCGCGGCAGCGTGTCATCCAGGGGCGGGGCCGCGGGCGTAGTTCCAGCCCGAGGGCATGGCTGCAGCCTCCGGACCAGCCCCCGCACTGGAACATGGCGCGCCGGCAGCCAGCCCGGCGCGCGCAAGTTACGCCTGCCTCGAGCAGGCGTAACTTTTGCAATAAAGGTAGGGAGGGTTTAGATAGGGCTGGGGGGTAGGTTAGGTAGGGGAAGGAAGGGGAAGGTGCAGGGGAGTAGAAGGAAAGTTCCCTCCGAGGCCACTCCGATTTCGGAGCGGCCTCGGAGGGAACGGAGGCAGGCTGCGTGGCTCGGCGCGCACAGGCTGCCGATTTTGCACAGCCTTGCACGCGCTGACCCCAGATTTTAAAGGATACATGCGGCTATGCGTGTATCTTTTAAAATCCAGCGTACTCTTGTTTGCGCCTGGTGTGTGAACAAAAGTACGCGTGGGCATAGTTTTATAAAATCTACCCCAGTGTGTGGCAGCAGTCAAAATAGCACACAGAATGTTAGGAATTATTAGGAAAGGAATGAAGAATTTAAAAAAAAGAGAGAAAATCATAATTTATTTGTATCACTCCATGGTGCAACCGCACTTAGGGGTAGATCTTTAAAAACTGCGCGATCGCGTACTTTTGTTCGCGCACCAGGCGCGAACAAAAGTACGCTGGATTTTATAAGATACGCGCATGGCCTATAAAATCCGGGGTCGGCGCACACAAAGGGGTGCACATTTGTGCAACCTGCGCGCGCCGAGTCCAGCGCGGCCTGCCTGTTCCCTCCAAGGCTGTTCCAATTTCGAAACGGCCTCGGAGGGAATTTTTCTTCACCCTCCCCCCACCTTCCTCTCCCTTCCCCTACCTAACCCACCCCCCCGACCCTATCTAAACCCCCCCCCCCTATCTTTGTTGGCAAAGTTACGCCTGCTGAAAGCAGGCGTAACTTTGCGCGCGTCGGCCGGCAGCCCCGCTCCGTCCTCCAGTCCCGGAGGCTGGTCCGGAGGCCTCGACCACGCCCCCGGGCCGGCACCATGCCCCCGGGCCCGCCCCCGAAACGTCGCAGCACGCCCCCGAAATGCCGCGTCATTTCGGGAACGCCCCCGGACATGCCCCCTCCCTCCCCTTTTCGAAAGCCCCGGGACTTACGCGCGTCCCAGGGTTTTACGCGCGCTGGCGGCCTATGCAAAATAGGTGCGCCGGCGCACACGGGCCTTTTAAAATCCACCCCTTAGAATGCTGTGTGCAATTCTGGTCGCTGCAACTCAAAAAAGATATAGCAGAACTGGGAAAGGTATAGAAAAGAGCAACCAAAACGATAAAGGGAATGGAACAGCTCTCTCATGAGGAAAGGCTAAAGAGGTTAGAGCTCTTAAGCTTGGAGAAGAGACGGCTAAGGAGAGATATGATAGAGATCTATAAAATCATAAGTGAAGTACTGTGGGCAAATGCAAATCTGTTGCATTTCAAATAATAAAAAGACTGGGGGACATTTCATAAAGTCACTAAATATTTTTTTACTCAATGCACAATTTAAACTCTGAAATTCATTGCTAGAGGACATGGTAAAGCAGTTAGTGTAGCTGGGTTTAAAAAAGGTTTGGACAAGTTCCTGGAAGAAAAGCCCATAAATCATTATTAACCAGGCAGATTTGGGGAAAACCACTGCTTACCTCTGGATTGTTAGCAACATGGAATCTATCTACTATTTTGGATCCTACCAGGTTCTTGTGACCTGGGATTGGCCATTGTTGGAAACATGATAATGGCTTGATGGACTCTTGTTCTAATCCAGTATGGCAGCTCTTATGATCTTATTTATGATTTTTAAAGAGAACTTGATAGTTGTGCCCTCTAACCCCCTTGATCTGTTTAGTGATGAAGCTGTTGGATTTCAAGATGTAAAAAATTATCTATCTTGACTTCTTCAATACTGGGATCTTTAAACTCTTTCTTATGTTTGAAGATATTGGCAATCTGTAAGCCACATGTTCTATTGTCAAATTTACAGAATTAAAGGAATTTTGTAAAATCTCAGATTGCAAGATTAACTATAAAAAAACAGAAGCCCTTTTGACTTTGGAAGTTAAAAAGATGCAAGCAAATTTTCCAGCTAAATGAGCATCATTAAGTAATTTCACATGCCAGGTCGCCCAATGTTCAGGGCATAGTGCCCAAAGGAAAACACACTGGCAAGGCTCAGGCCATAGGACGCAAACTTAGCTGCCACCAGCAGAACCTAGGTCCCAAAGACTTATGGAAATTTTAAAACTACATCTACAAGCCAGAATATACAAAATTGCTACTATACCTGTCAACTGACAGCAATTATTGACCAATATTTAAGGGTAAAATTAAGAACATGGATACAATGGGGCTGATTTTAAAAGGGTTATGCATATGTTATGTGCGTAACCCTTACAAAACCCCCCTGTGTGCGCCGAGCCTATTTTGCATAGGCTCGGTGGCACACGCAAGCCCCAGGACGTGCATATTCCCAGGGCTTGCAAAAAGGGCAGGGCGTGAGTGGTCCAGGGTGGTCCGGGGGCAGGGCATGGCCTGAGTCTCCAGGCACAGTGGCCATTTGCCGCTATGCTCAGGATCGTGGCCCAGCCAGTGCGCGTAAGTTACGCCTGCCAGGAGGCAGGCGTAACTTCTTCAACAAAGGTAAGGGGGGGTTCTAAGTAGGGCTGGGGGGGCGGGTTAGGTAGGGGAAGGGAGGGGAAGGTGCGGGGGGGGCGGAAGGATAGTTCTCTCCTAGGCTGTTCCAAATTCAGAACGGCCTTGGAGGGAATGGAGCAGGCTGCGTGGCTCGGCGCGTGCAAGTTGTACAATTGTGCACCCCCTTGCGCGCACCAACCCTGGATTTTATAGCATGCACGCAGCTGCACGTGCATGTTATAAAATCGGGCATAGATTTGTTCGCGCCAGGTTACACAAACAAATTTGTGCCCGCGCGCAGGTTTTAAAATCTGCCCCAATTTGAATAATATAGCCCCGAGGGAGACAGATGCCATTTGACTGCCCAAGCAATGTAGAGAAATTAATGTACATAGTAACCCCCTACAGAATTTGCAATTGCTAAAAAAAAAAAAAAATGTCACCATTAATGCTGATAGACGACATCCCATTATTCCTCCCTGGAATGTCCGCAAGGGTATTTAGGAACTAGAAATCTAAATACTTAGGATAAATCATTTTTCAAGAGGAAACGTTTTTACAATTTCCAGACTTCAAAGAGAAATTTGATTTCGATGATCATTACTTTTATACATAATCTATGAATCTCATCTTATTTATACTTATTTATTTATAAATTTATACTGTATTTTTCATTCTTAAGTGCAATTTTTAATATTTTGTTTTACTTCTTTATTAATTTAATTTACAAATGTATTCTGATTGACGCACTGCTTTGTCAACCGTTGTGATGGCTATGCCAAATGACGGTATATAAAAAAAAACCAATAAATAAATAGATCTTATCAATAAACATATTAATAAAGAGAACTTGGAAAATACAAAGAGGTTTGAAAAATATATTAATCAAAAATCCAAATGGGGCATGGACTCACTTAATATACCAATTCCTCTGTTCACTA
The DNA here is from genome assembly GCF_901001135.1 of Rhinatrema bivittatum. Lineage (NCBI taxonomy): Eukaryota > Metazoa > Chordata > Amphibia > Gymnophiona > Rhinatrematidae > Rhinatrema > Rhinatrema bivittatum. The sequence continues at coordinate 117,194,268 of NC_042618.1, read as the reverse complement.
GATAAGCTTCCTGAATTTTGTGCCCATTGGAAAGAGACTTAAAATACAAAACTAGGTACTGACCAATGGATACTAACTTTGAAGAAAGCAAAAAAATTGGTTACCTTTACAACTATCACAGAAAATGCATATTCTAGACCCCCTTAAGGTTGGTTAGGAAGAAAATTAGCTAATTAATATTGGAGAAGTTACAGTCTAGAAGGTAGTTTTTTTAAACACATGTATGAAGGGGAGTCAAATAAGGTGAATTTAATTATTATAATTCACCTCATTTACAAATCTATCAACCAACAAGCAAAAAGAAAAAAATCTACATCTCAAAACAATTTGAACTAGTCATGAACCATCCAACTAAATTTTTCTAACCAGTAGAGACGTCTTTATTCTTCATGGAAAAAATCCAAATTACTAGATCTTCCTTGGATTCCCTCCCTAAGAACATAAGAACATAAGAAAATGCCATACTGGGTCAGACCAAGGGTCCATCAAGCCCAGCATCCTGTTTCCAACAGTGGCCAATCCAGGCCATAAGAACCTGGCAAGTACCCAAAAACTAAGTCTATTCCATGTAACCATTGCTAATGGCAGTGGCTATTCTCTAAGTGAACCTAATAGCAGGTAATGGACTTCTCCTCCAAGAACTTATCCAATCCTTTTTTAAACACAGCTATACTACCTGCACGAACCACATTCTCTGGCAACAAATTCCAGAGTTTAATTGTGCGTTGAGTAAAAAAGAACTTTCTCCGATTAGTTTTAAATGTGCCCCATGCTAACTTCATGGAGTGTCCCCTAGTCCTTCTACTATCTGAAAGAGTAAATAACCGATTCACATCTACCCGTTCTAGACCTCTCATGATTTTAAACACCTCTATCATATCCCCCCTCAGTCGTCTCTTCTCCAAGCTGAAAAGTCCTAATCTCTTTAGTCTTTCCTCATAGGGGAGTTGTTCCATTCCCCTTATCATTTTGGTAGCCCTTCTCTGTACCTTCTCCATCGCAATTATATCTTTTTTGAGATGCGGCGACCAGAATTGTACACAGTATTCAAGGTGCGGTCTCACCATGGAGCGATACAGAGGCATTATGACATTTTCCGTTTTATTCATCATTCCTTTTCTAATAATTCCCAACATTCTGTTTGCTTTTTGACTGCCGCAGCACACTGAACCGACGATTTCAATGTGTTATCCACTATGACACCTAGATCTCTTTCTTGGGTTGTAGCACCTAATATGGAACCCAACATCGTGTAATTATAGCATGGGTTATTTTTCCCTATATGCATCACCTTGCACTTTTCCACATTAAATTTCATCTGCCATTTGGATGCCCAATTTTCCAGTCTCACAAGGTCTTCCTGCAATTTATCACAATCTGCTTGTGATTTAACTACTCTGCACAATTTTGTGTCATCTGCAAATTTGATTATCTCACTCGTCGTATTTCTTTCCAGATCATTTATAAATATATTGAACAGTAAGGGTCTCAATACAGATCCCTGAGGCACTCCACTGTCCACTCCCTTCCACTGAGAAAATTGCCCATTTAATCCTACTCTCTGTTTCCTGTCTTTTAGCCAGTTTGCAATCCACGAAAGGACATCGCCACCTATCCCATGACTTTTTACTTTTCCTAGAAGCCTCTCATGAGGAACTTTGTCAAACGCCTTCTGAAAATCCAAGTATACTATATCTACCGGTTCACCTTTATCCACATGTTTATTAACTCCTTCAAAAAAGTGAAGCAGATTTGTGAGGCAAGACTTGCCCTGGGTAAAGCCATGCTGACTTTGTTCCATTAAACCATGTCTTTCTATATGTTCTGTGATTTTGATGTTTAGAACACTTTCCACTATTTTTCCTGGCACTGAAGTCAGGCTAACCGGTCTGTAGTTTCCCGGATCGCCCCTGGAGCCCTTTTTAAATATTGGGGTTACATTTGCTATCCTCCAGTCTTCAGGTACAATGGATGATTTTAATGATAAGTTACAAATTTTTACTAATAGGTCTGAAATTTCATTTTTTAGTTCCTTCAGAACTCTGGGGTGTATACCATCCGGTCCAGGTGATTTACTACTCTTCAGTTTGTCAATCAGGCCTACCACATCTTCTAGGTTCACCGTGATTTGATTCAGTCCATCTGAATCATTACCCATGAAAACCTTCTCCATTACGGGTACCTCCCCAACATCCTCTTCAGTAAACACCGAAGCAAAGAAATCATTTAATCTTTCCGCGATGGCCTTATCTTCTCTAAGTGCCCCTTTAACCCCTCGATCATCTAAAGGTCCAACTGACTCCCTCACAGGCTTTCTGCTTCGGATATATTTAAAAAAGTTTTTACTGTGAGTTTTTGCCTCTACAGCCAACTTCTTTTCAAATTCTCTCTTAGCCTGTCTTATCAATGTCTTACATTTAACTTGCCAATGTTTATGCTTTATCCTATTTTCTTCTGTTGGATCCTTCTTCCAATTTTTGAATGAAGATCTTTTGGCTAAAATAGCTTCTTTCACCTCCCCTTTTAACCATGCCGGTAATCGTTTTGCCTTCTTTCCACCTTTCTTAATGTGTGGAATACATCTGGACTGTGCTTCTAGAATGGTATTTTTTAACAATGACCACGCCTCTTGGACATTTTTTACTTTTGTAGCTGCTCCTTTCAGTTTTTTTCTAACAATTTTTCTCATTTTATCAAAGTTTCCCTTTTGAAAGTTTAGCACGAGAGCTTTGGATTTGCACACTGTTCCTTTTCCAGTCATTAAATCAAATCTGATCATATTATGATCACTATTGCCAAGCGGCCCCCACCACCGTTACCTCTCTCACCAAGTCCTGTGCTCCACTGAGAATTAGATCTAAAATTGCTCCCTCTCTCGTCGGTTCCTGAACCATTTGCTCCATAAAGCTATCATTTATTCCATCCAGGAACGTTATCTCTCTAGCGTGACCCGATGATACATTTACCCAGTCTATATTGGGGTAATTGAAGTCTCCCATTATTACTGCACTACCAATTTGGTTGGCTTCCCTAATTTCTCTTAGCATTTCACTGTCCATCTCACCATCTTGACCAGGTGGACGGTAGTATACCCCTATCACTGTAGTCTTCCCTGATACACAAGGGATTTCTACCCATAAAGATTCAATTTTGTATTTAGTCTCATGCAGGATGTTTATCCTGTTGGACTCTATGCCATCCCGGACATAAAGCGCCACACCTCCTCCCGACTGCTCCTCTCTGTCATTGCGATATAATTTGTACCCCGGTATAGCACTGTCCCATTGGTTATCCTCTTTCCACCATGTCTCTGAGATGCCAATTAAGTCTATGTCATCATTTACTGCTATACATTCTAATTCTCCCATCTTACTTCTTAGACTTCTGGCATTAGCATACAAACATTTCAAAGTTTGTTTTTTGATTGTATTTTTATTCTGCTTTTTAATTGATAGGGATAAGTTAGAATTTTTTAGCTCAGGTGAGTTTTTAGTTACAGGCATTTGGACTACTTTTCTAATTATTGGAACCTCACTGTCGGGATGCCCTAATTCTAGTGCATCATTAGTATCCTTTAAAGATACATCTCTCCGAACCATGCGCTGCTGAGCGACTGTCGGCTTTCCCCTTTGTTCTAGTTTAAAAGCTGCTCTATCTCCTTTTTAAGGGTTAGCGCCAGCAGTCTGGTTCCATCCTGGTTAAGGTGGAGCCCATCCCTTCGGAAGAGACTCCCCCTTCCCCAAAAGGTTCCCCAGTTCCTAACAAAACTGAATCCCTCTTCCTTGCACCATCGTCTCATCCACGCATTGAGACTCCGGAGCTCTGCCTGCCTCTGGTGACCTGCGCGTGGAACAGGGAGCATTTCAGAGAATGCTACCCTGGAGGTTCTGGATTTAATCTTTCTACCTAAGAGCCTAAATTTGGCTTCCAGAACCTCCCTCCCACATTTTCCTATGTCGTTGGTGCCCACGTGTACCACGACAGCCGGCTCCTCCCCAGCACTGTCTAAAATCCTATCTAGGTGACGCGTGAGGTCCGCCACCTTCGCACCAGGTAGGCATGTTACCAGGCGATCCTCACGCCCACCAGCCACCCAGCTATCTACATTCCTAATAATCGAATCACCAACTATGACGGCCGACCTAACCGTTCCCTCCTGGGCAGTAGGCCTTGGGGAGATATCCTCAGTGCGAAAGGACAATGCATCACCTAGAGAGCAGGTCCTTGCTACAGGATCCTTTCCTGCTACATCTGGTTGGTGCTCTCCCATTATGAGACCTTCTTCCTCCAAGGCAGCACCAGGGCTGCCAGTCTGAAGTTGGGACTGGACTACTATGTCCCTGAAGGTCTCATCTATATACCTCTCTGTCTCCCTCAGCTCCTCCAGGTCTGCCACTCTAGCCTCCAGAGATCGGACTCGTTCTCTGAGAGCCAGGAGCTCTTTGCATCGCGTGCACATGTACAACTTCTCACCGGTGGGTAAAAATCATACATGTGACACTCGATGCAAAAGACTGGGAAGCCCCCCTCTTGCTGCTGGACTGCTGCCTTCATCTCAATTTTGATCAGTTCCTAGTTAAGTTTTAGGTTGCTATGGGATTAGGAATGTGTCTAAGTTCCTTTAAATGTATTAGTGAATTCACTATATGTCTGGTAGTGGCCTACTGGGGTCTGATCGAATTCTCAATAAAGTTTTTGTTGATGGGGTTTTTTTTTTTTTTTTTTTTTTTTTTGGGGTTTTTTTTTTGTGCAAGTGGCACCTGCCTATAAATTAAGGGATGAGCTTGGGGTGGGTGGGCGAGGGGTGGGAGGGTTGGGAATTACAAACAGTCTAACTTTAGTTAGTCAGCCTGAGTGACTCACAGCTCCCTTGATTAACAAATGTTGTTCCCTATTCAAACCTAATCACACTACCTCAACACCTTTCCAAGGTGAGTAACTGAGCTGAAATATTCAACTTTAGTCTAACTTTAGTTAGTCAGCCTGAGTGACTCACAGCTCCCTTGATTAACAAATGTTGTTCCCTATTCAAACCTAATCACACTACCTCAACACCTTTCCAAGGTGAGTAACTGAGCTGAAATATTCAACTTTTTTACTTTGGTATATACTGCTCCTAGCTTATTTCTAGCTTCTGGCTACTTTTTTGTTGGGTTTTTTTTTTTTTTTTTTTTTTGTGGATTTTTTTGTTTTTCAATACAATGCACTCAGTTATTTATTAAATAAAACACTTAGCTCTTTAAAAGTCTGGAGGACACTTTAATAGTCAGGCAGACTTTTTTAAAAAATAAACACACTACCTACTGCTACCTTATTGACTGACTATTTAAAAATGCAAACAGTCTAACTTGTTTTATTTACTGACTGACTATTAAAGGCACAAACACACAAACACACTAAATAATATTCCCAAATAGTTAACTTTGCCCCAATACTTTTAAAAAAGTCAATGTCAATGTCCCAAGCAAAAACTTACTGATTCCTTTCAGCCACCAGCAAGGTGATCCTCTCCTCTCAGTGTTTCCCTGCCCCCAACACACTCATCCCAGCTCTAGATCACCCCAAAGACTACCTTCCACCAAACCTTGGACATTGGCATTAAAAGGACTGCCATTAAATTGGTTTGAATCTTTTAAGTCAAACAGAATAGTCTGTCATTTGGAGCAACAAACTCTCCAAACCCAAGTTTTCACTTGCAGCATGTCCCAAGGCTCAGTCCTCTGCCTGATCCTTTTTAACAATTATATCCACCCAATGTATGACCTAATCCAAGACAACCTTAACATTAAATGCCACCTCTTTGCTAATGATGTTATACTCCATGTCAAAATATAGTCCAAGTGAACTTTCAGCAGGCGTAAATCTGCCAACAAAGGAAAGGGGGGGGTGTTTAGATAGGGCCGGGGGGGGGGGGGGGTTAGGTAGGGGAAGGGAGGGGAAGGGAGGGGGAGGGCGGAGGGAACAGGCAGCACGTGCTGGGCTCGGCGCGCGCAGGTTGCACAAATGTGCACCCCCTTGCGCGCGCCGACCCCGGATTTTATAAGATACGCGCAGCTACGTGCGTATCTTATAAAATCCAGCGTACTTTTGTTCGCGCCTGGTGCGCGAACAAAAGTACGCGCTCGCGCAAAATTATAAAATCTACCCCTAATTGTCTTGTGGCAGTTGCTTGATGGCTTAGCAACTATAAATTCAAAATTAAAGCCTATCAAATCTGAGCTCTCCTGGATCAGCAGGCAAGGTTCTCACTAGGTACCATGTTACATACCAAGGAAACAATAGAAATTGCCTCAATCAGAACAAAAGGATTGACGTTCTTGTAACGCAAGAATTAAAGTGCAATATAACTCTTTCTGCTTACGAAGTGAAATGTATTAACATCTGATGATATGTTATGTGAAGATTTATATTTAATGGTTATATTTGAATGTTTAGAAAATTGGAAATGATTTTTATAAGGAGTTGAATGTAGAACGGATGTGTATATGTGTAGTATGGGTGGTGTGTGAATTTTGTCTATTGTTTTTATAAAGATATTATGTCTATTGTGTGGGGTATTATGGATTAATTGTGAATATTTTTCATGAATTTTTCACCAATAAAGATTATTGAATTGGATTGATGTCACAATATATGTATTAGCCTCAATCAGAACTTCAGCATGGAAACAAACATCAACTATGCAAATACCTTGACAAAATCTGGCCACAGTGAAACACATTTTAATCACCAGCAGAACAGAATACTGCAATTCATTATTCAATGGCATCACACAATACAATTTGAAATGTCTCCAGCTCCTGCATATACTGGTATAGTATACATAAAACATATACTATACCAACTATACTGGCTCCCAGTTAAAAGAATAAAATTCAAAATGCTCTGCTTCATCTTCAAGTGTGTGAACAAAGAGGCCCCAGAATACCTCTCATAATTTTTCTCTTACAGCCCCATCAGAGGACACCATTTCTATCAATTAGACCATCTGTCCCATCTACCTCTGACCTCTGCCAGACTCTCTTGTACGAGACTTTGCAACTTTAACTGTTATACCCCAAAAATCTGGAACATGCTATCGCTAACCCAATGCCTTGAGCCCAGCAACCTCACTTTCAGGAAAAAACCATAGCCAGGCCTTCCCAACAGAAGCCTTCTGTCCACTGACTTAACTATCTAACTTAAGGTCCACTATCTATCCACTACTGGATTCCTATTATGCCATTTACAATGATGTCAATTTTGAATTTGACACCAAATGTACAGCTAATGTCTCTTTATTTAATTCTACTGTAATCCAAAATCAAAATATCAAATGTCAATAAAGAAATATTGACTCTCCCTCATGCAATTATACTTAAATGTAATGTCTGCCCAGTTACACAAAAAGCTTTGGAAAAAAAATTTGCTGACTTACATCTAAAGAATGCCCATCAATATGTGCAATATTCTTGTTAGATCACCCAACTAAGGAATTCACCCACTGCAAGGAGAAGATAATTGTTACTACCCCCCCTGTTGCTGCGCTACAGGAGGTATCTCACCTTCTCCTCCGGAGGCCGCTCTGAAGCCAGGGGTACCATCCAGGATTTGCTCCAGGGCCTGGGAGGCCTAGCTGTTCTTGAGGCCTGCCTGTGGCTTGCTTGGACGTCCTAGTTCCGACCACGCCCTTCTCCCTAGGGGCCGGCCCGCGGCACTCCACCTCAGTTATAGGGCCAGCAAGGGGCGGTCCAGGTGAACTCCTCCCAGGGAGTTGCCTGCATACTGCAGTATAAAAGGACTTTCATTCCACTTCCTGTGGCCTTCGGATTAGCCTTGCACATTGCTGTGTTCTGTCTGCTAATCCAGGTCCACCATGGTCTCCTGTGTCTTGATGGCTTCGTGTTCAGTGTCTTCTTGTTCCTTGTTTCCAGTCCTGATGTCTGCCTTCGGATTAGCCTTGCACATCGCTGTGTTCTGTCTGCTGATCCAGGTCCTCCGTGGTCTCGCTTGTCTTGACGGCTCCTTGTCCTGTCTCTGCCTTGATGTCTCTTCCAGATGTTGCCTTGATGTTTGTACCTGATCCAGTTCCTGATCCAGTTCCTGATGTTCCTACCTGCTTTAGGCTGCCAGGAATGCAGCAAACCTGCTTTAGGCTGCCAGGAGTGCAGCAACCTACCTTGACTGCCAGGAGTGCAGTAACCCACCGCTTCCTCTTCCCTGCGCTTGTCCGCTCCTGCGTTTGTAGGACAGAGTGGTCCGTGACCAGTCCAGCCGTGCTGGCTGTGTAGGGTGCCCTGAGAGACAGTGCCAATGTCCTTTTGCCCTAGTTCCTGTCTCATCCATGATGTCTTGCTTCAGCCCTCGTCCATGTTGTCTTGCTTCAGCCTCCGTCCATGTTGTCTTGCTTCAGCCTCCGTCCATGATGTCTTGCTTCAGCCTCCGTCCATGATGTCTTCTGTGTACTAAGGACTCTGTCTGCCCTCGTCCGGCCTGCCGCCCTATGCCGTTACCCAGCGGCAGGTCCGAAAGGGCTTGGAACAGTCGGAGCACCGTTCATCAATCAACATTGCGTTGTTGGTTGCCATGGGTGTGCAGGTCCGGCTGATAGTCAGACTCCGTTCCTTATCCCTGCTTCAGTACCTGCCCGGCTCTCCATGCCTGTATCAGCTCACGTCCCACGGTGTGGCTTGGGGCTCCTCCCTAAGTCTTGCCGTGGCCCAAGGGCTCACCACCTGCTTTAGAGGCGACCGCGCTCCTCGTGCTCGTAACAGAATCCGAAGGCCCTCAAGCCTTTGGCCCGTAACAATAATTATATAATCATTAGTAGCCACTGTATTTCAGTATTACTGTAACTGCCTCTATTTCAATAGCAGTCAATGGAGAACCCTACTAGGACTATCATTCCACATCTAGTTTGCTAGAGTATGGGGCATTATGTCAAATGGTAAAAAACACTTTAATGGAACAAAACCTTGGTGACAAATTGTGTCAGCTCTAGAATCCATTTTTTAAAGTATACAATTGTGAATAAGTCAAATCTAATAAAGTGGATGCATCAATACCCTTTGACAACATCCAGTAGTAAAAACTGGACATGAAAGAATATTGTTAACTGTATAACTTATTGACATCATGTATATAGGTGGAACATGTTTTGTAAATTTAAGTACCAACCAAAATTCTTAGGCAATAAAAATAAATTCTTTATAGTTTGCTTTAGACTTATTTTTTAACCGTCTTTAGCCCTTTGGGGCTAGGAAAATACCAACAGTACCTGAACATAATTAGTTTTGAATGGCAAAAGACAGAATATAAAGTAAAAAAATATTTAGTAAATTTACTCACCCCCTTTCCCCAGCTCTCCATCCACCCTCCCCAACCCTGTCTTCTTTTGCAGTCTAGCAGGGGCTCCTATGATAGACAAGACAGCAAGCATCAGATACTGAATTTCAGTCACCTGAATTTATTTTCTTCCATAGGTATATGAACTAGTTATGCTCCTGTTCCTTCTGATCTCTATATACTTGAATATATAATGTGATATATGGATGTCTGAACTGGATTGCAATCTGACAAGTCTCTGTACTGTAACTTCCTGTTCCTATAACATTTGAAAATATTGATTATTAAAGTCCAGTGAGGTGGAGGTGTTAAGATGGCAGCATGAGCATCTAGAAACAAGCAGCTATAACTCCTCTTTCCTTCATTTTTATTATGCATTCCAAACAAAAAGGTAGTCGGGATGGTATCTGCTAAGACAGACACCATTGGTCCAGCAGAAGCTAGATCACTTTTTGCAACATGACCAGCGAGTTCTAGAGGGGTTCTTTGTTGCAGCACTGGGTGAAGGAGCACTGGTCCTGCCAGGGGAAGAGGTATAGCTCTTCTCTCTAGGCTCTGCTCCTGCGCCATGCCAAGAGCCACATCCCACTCTGAAGCAAGCCTGGTGCCTTGTGATGATGTTGGAAGATGAGCCTCGGAAATGGAGGAGAATGCTGCTGGTAGATCGGCAGCAGTGGTGAGTGAGTGGAGGCCTTCAGGCTCACCATCTATGCCCTCTGGGGATGTTCAGGGGAGAGATGGATCAGCAGAGTGTCCAAAATGGAGAGCACTGGACTTCTTGGCATCCTTCGAATGTGAGTTTTTATTGTTAAACTGATAGAGACCATTTGGAAAGTCCTTATAAGACTGGACTCAATTAATGCTTCCTCTAAATATATTTCATCTTTGGTAAAGAACATTAAAATACTATACATTAAACAAGACTGAATCCAAGGAGTTTAGGCAAGAAGAGTTCCCCTATGAGGAAAGATTAAAGAGGACAGTGCTGTTCAGCTTGGAGAAGAGATGGATGAGGAGGGATATGACAGAGATCTATAAAATCATGAGAGGACTAGAACAGATAAATATGCATCAGTTATTTACTCTTTCAGATAATAAAACGACTAGGGGGTACTCCATGAAGTTAGCAAGTAGCACATTTAAAACATATATGAGAACATTCCCTCTCAATTAAAGCACAATTAAGCTCCGGAATTCGTTGCCAGAAGATGTGGTTAGGGCAGTTAGTGTAGCTGGGTTTAAAAAAGGTTTGGATAAGTTCCTGAAGGAGAAGCCCACAAACCGCTAATAATCAAGTTGACTTAGGGAATAACCACTGCTATTACTGGCATTAGTAGCATGGGATCTATTTAATATTTGGGTTCTTGCCAGGAACTTTGTAACCTGGCTTGGCCACCATTGGAATCAGGCTGCTGGACTTGATGGACCCTTGATCTAACCCAGTATAGCAACTTCTTATGTTCTTAAGCTTAGGACTGCGAATAAGGAGATGTGCGATATTAAGGCTGTGAATGCCTTTTGATTCAAGATAAGTTGTATACAGATAGAAGATTGGAACAACTTGAAAACCAAGCAATGCAATTATTAAGTGAATTTTCAAAGGCCTACATGCTTAAAAACTGAGGTTTATGAGCACAAATGCCGGCCAAGGGAAAAGGGGCGGCCTAGGGCGGTTGGGCCAGGACAGCAGTATTAGCCGCTCTCCTCGGGAAGCGTGCACTGGCAGCCAGCTGCTGGCGCACGGAGATTACTTCCAGAGGAGCAGTAAGTAATCAAACAAAAAAAACGTAAGTAGTTAGAAAGGGGTTAGGAGACAGGGAGGAGAAGGGAAAGGGTAGAAAGGTTAGATAGAGGTATAGGGAAGTTCTCTCCTAGTTTGCTCCTTAATTGGAGTGGACTGGGAGGGAACTGGGGAAGTACTACTTACATCGCCGTACGAAGGCTTTTAAAATTCCGCCCGCCCCTGCGCGTGGAGGAGGCCATCTGCCCGCCTGCACATGTGCGCATGAATGTTAAAATCTGCCATGCATGTGCGTGCGGATATCGTATTTGGAGAAGCAGCGTGGGCCTGTCCCATGCTGCTGAATATAACATGGTGCAAGCAAGGGAGATGTGAGGATCGTAGAGGGGGAAGGGGTGACCCATGGCAACAGCAGCACTTTGAAATGCTGCTTTGCTATTGGTCACTCAAGGGTAATGGTTTTAAGCGCCTTTTGCTAGGTGCCTCAGTCAGCGTCAGGCAGCAAGGCAAAGAGCAGAGCTTGCTTTTTGCTCCGTTGATGGCTGACTGTAGTCAGGTGGTTAGTCAGGCGATTTTTTGCAGGGCCCAGCTAGGTTTTGTTTCTTGTTTTTAAAATGAAGAAGGGCACCGGGCGAAGGAGGCGGCGGGCGCCTGATACCCTGGCTGCAAGGTGGGACCCGGATGTTCGTGGTAGGTCCCCCCCCCCTCTATTCTGCTAGGTGGTTGCCGTTTCGTGGGTGCCTTTGCCATCCCCGCCTCCGGTCCACGGCCCCCCCCCCACACCCCCCCCTTCGTCGTGGCTCCGAGGCTTGGCTGTGCATTTTGGACTCGGGGGAGAGCAGCCCGGAGTCAGAGGAGGTTTGCCCGAATATGCCCCCCCCCCCCCCGCCGGCCCCCCCCCCCCCCCAAGCGACTTCACCGCGGGCATGCCGGCCAACATATCATAATGCCTCCTTCGGCGATTTCCTGGAGGCAGCGCTATGGGCTTTGGGGAGGAGCGGGAGGGGGGTGAATCCCCCTAGGGCTCCTTTCCCAGGTGTTTTTCGTCCGCGCCAGCACCTGCGGACACGGCTGCTTTCAGCTGCCCCATGCCGGGTCAGCGAAGTCCTGGCCTGCAAAGGGCAGAGGCAGGCAGAGGGGAGGGAAAAGCAAGGGCAAAGCCCCGATAAGAAAATGTGATGTTGCGCCCAGTAAGGTTGAGGCACGAGGGAGGAGGAAGGGGAGCCGGGCCACATTCCTCCCTCCTCGGACTCCTGGAGGGTTTCAGTGGAGCCCCAGCAGAGGGGGAGGGGTCAGCAAAAATAAGGCAGCCAGCCTTAGAACAGTGCAGGAGAGTATTTGGGGTCAGAGCAAGTTAGGTAGAGGTAGCAGTGAGGTGGGAGCAGGTTGCAGTTCCTATGTGGGAGAGGATTCAGGAGCACAGGGAGGCCAGTCCCAGGCTGCGTTCATAGCAGACATACTGGGTCATTTTGTTGCGGTGGGATATGGCAGAAGTTCAGCCCCGGGGGACAGGAAAACGTTTGCAGACAGGACAGGTATAGGGGGTTGGCCATGGGCGCCCGCTGCAGGGTCGGGAGGGAGAAGTTTTCAGACAATTGCAGAACAGCGTGGAGGCCAGCAGGCTCACAGTAGAAGCCAGAAGGTATCAGACAGGGATAACAAAAGGGGGCATGAGTGGGAAGAGGCAGGTGGCTACAGGCCGGGGTGGAGAGAGAGTAGGGATGTTTTTCCTTTCACAGATGATGCGGAAGATGTATTTCCTGATACTTCAAGGCAGGAGGCGTAGAGGGAGGCAGCGTGCCCGATGGGACTGGATGACTATGGTGACAGCGGAGGGGAGAAGGAGGAGGCAGCACGTTGAGGTGCAGGATGGAAGCGCAGCCGGTTTAAGGCCAGGTAATCAATCTGGAGAGGGGACACAAAAAAAGAGGAATAGGAAGAGGAAACACAGAAGCCCCAGTTCTAGTTCTTCTTCTAGTTCTTCATCTTCGTCTAGCTCCAGTGAGTGGGGGTCCCCATCAGAGGTCAGCTTTGGATGAGGGGCCTCGGCAGGACATGGGTTCATCCAGCGTTAGCGTCATTAATGGAATTGTGGGAAGAGGTAGCCAAGCGATTGGTGCGGAGGGATTGGTTTAGGAAAATATGTAGATATTTTCAAATTGTTGGAAGGGAGAAGGGGAGGAAGGAAGGAAAGTAAGAAGGCGAAAAGAAAGGAAAAAGAAAGCTGACTGGTCCTAAAATATCCAAAAATATTGTTAATTGGATGAGGGGATTTTTGAGATTGGCCAGTGAAGTTGGGCATTTTGATTCCACTCGGTATGGGTCGTTGCTGCTTATGCGACAGCATACTTGGGGCGTTCCGGGATTATGAAGTTGGGCATGGCTCAACTATGATGAAAAATTCCGGGATAAGATGGCAGGTAATAGGTTTATGAGTTGGGGGTCCCAGGATATACATCTGTGGTTACACAGATAACTTTAAGAGGGTTACCCAGGGGAAAGCTTGGGAGCTGGGAGCGTGGGAGCAGTAGGGCTAACGTAGGCGGGTTTGGGTAGTAGTAAAGGTAGTTCCTTTCATGGGCAAGGGGGCAGCAGAATGTTGGAAGGGGGGACCTACAGCCTCACCTAGAGGATCATATGTGTTTTGGCATTATAACAAGCTTACCTGTCTTTTTCCTGAGTGCAAATTCAGCACATGTGTGGTGACCTGCGGAGGTGCACACACGGCTATGAAGTGTCCGCAAGCACAGGGTACTGGGGCAGCCAAAGGAGGAAAGCCGTGAGGTATTGCGATATAAGGCAGATTCACCAGTTGTTCTGTCTGTTTTACTGAAATGCTACAATGTTATCCCGAGGTTGAACGGGCTGAGTTTTTGAGAGTTGGTTTTAGTGTAGGTTTTCGGATCCCATACGAGGGTCCGGGTAGTGGAGGGAGAGCACAAAATGCTAGGTCAGTTTCAAGGAGAGCCTTGCAATCTGTTGTGAGTGAATGGTTTAGTGGAACCTTGGGCCGACCTGTGAGAGGACTGGGGAGAGGTGTACTATAGTCTCTGGTGAGTGTACAGGTCGGGAAGGCGGATACCAGGCAGGAGCTGGACGTGAGCTTCACCCTGGAAGCTGTAGTCCCCGGGAGGAGCCCGTAGGAGTCCAGCCCGCTGGGACTTTGGTGATTCACCCTGGAAGCCGGTAACTCCCCCGGGAGGAGCCCGGCCACTGGGACTTAGGAGATCATGGAAGCTGGAGCAGGCAGGCAGGGATCAGGAGACAGGCAGGAACTGAAGCAGGCTAGGACTGAAGCAAGCAGGAACTGAAGCAGAACTGGCTACTGGACCAGACAGGAACTGAAGCAGGACTGGCTACTGGAACCAGACAGGAGCTGAAGCAGGACTGGCTTCTGGGAACCAGACAGGAGCAGAAGCAGGACTGGCTGCTGGAACCAAGGCTGGAACTGAAGCAGAACAGGTTACTGCAAGCAAGCCAGACAGAAGCAAGACTTGAGCACGGAGTGAAACAAGTCTCAGGCAGGAACGGAGTTGCTAACGCCAATAGCACACTCCAAGGCACGGAGCAACTGAGAACCGCAAGGAACCCCGTTGCAAGGTAAGTCCTGGACTCCGCGGCGGCCTTAAATAGGCCGCGGCGTCTGACATCACGGATAGGTGGAGCTTCCAGTGGTGGGAAACGGCCTTCATAAGCGTGGCTTGCGCGCAGTGCGCGCCTAGGGAGAAGACATCCAGGCAGGGCTTCTCGGCGGCGTCCCCCCCCCCCCCGCGGGGATGGCCGCAAAACAGGCCGCAGACCCTTGGAGATGGGCCGGGACTATGGAGGTAAGGGCCTAGTGGCGGCTGCCAGTACTGGCACTGCAAACAACTACAGCGTGGGTTATTTTTCCCTGTATGCATCACCTTGCACTTATCCACATTAAATTTCCATCTGCCATTTGGATGCCCAGTTTTCAGTCTCACAAGGTCTTCCTGCAATTTTATCACAATCTGCTTGTGTGATTTAACTACTCTGAACAATTTTGTATCATCTGCAAATTTGATTAACTCACTTGTCATATTTCGTTCTAGATCATTTATAAATTATTGAAAAGTAAGGGTCCCCAATACAGATCCCTGAGGCACTCCACTAACCACTCCCTTCCACTGAGAAAATTGTCCATTTAATCCTACTGTTTCCTGTCTTTTAGCCAGTTTTGCAATCCCGAAAGGACATTGCCACCTATCCCATGGCTTTTTACTTTTCCTA
Organism: Rhinatrema bivittatum; assembly: GCF_901001135.1. Classification (NCBI taxonomy): domain Eukaryota; kingdom Metazoa; phylum Chordata; class Amphibia; order Gymnophiona; family Rhinatrematidae; genus Rhinatrema; species Rhinatrema bivittatum. The sequence continues at coordinate 117,178,952 of NC_042618.1, read as the reverse complement.
GAAGCCTCTCATGAGGAACTTTGTCAAACGCCTTCTGAAATCCAAATACACACTACATATACCGGTTCACATTTTCTAAGCACGTTATTAACTCCTTCAAAAACATGAAGCAGATTTGTGAGGCAAGACTTGCCTTGGTTAAAGCCATGCTGAATTTGTTCCATTAAAACCTTGTCAAACGCCTTCTGAAAATCCAAGTATACTACATCTATTGGTTCACCTTATCAACATGTTTATTAACTCCTTCAAAAAAGTGAAGCAGATTTGTGAGGCAAGACTTGCCTTGGGTAGAGCCATGCGGACTTTGTTTCATTAAAACCATGTCTTTCTATGTGTTCTGTGATTTTGATGCTTAGAACACTTTCCACTATTTATCCTGGACTGAAGTCAGGCTAACTGGTCTGTAGTTTCCTGGATCGGCCCTGGAGCCCTTATTAAATATTGGAGTTACATTAGCTTTCCTCCAGTCTTCAGGTACAATGGATGATTTTAATGATAGGTTACAAATGTTTACTAATAGATCTGAAATTTCATTTTCTAGTTCCTTCAGAACCCTGGGGTGTATACCATCCGGTCCAGGTGATTTACTACTCTTCAGTTTATCAATCAGGCCTACCACATCTTCTAGGTTCACCGTGATTTGGTTCAGTCCATCTGAATCATTACCCATGAAAACCTTCTCCAGAATGGGTATCTCCCCAATATACTCTTTAGTAAACACTGAAGCAAAAAAAATCATTTAATCTTTCCGCGATGGCCTTATCTTCTCTAAGTGCCCCTTTAAACCCTCGATCATCTAACGGTCCAACTGACTCCCTCACAGGCTTTCTGCTTTGGATATATTTTAAAAGTTTTTACTGTGAGTTTTTGCCTCTACGGCCAACTTCTTTTTAAATTATCTCTTAGCCTGTCTTATCAATGACTTACATTTAACTTGCCAACGCTTATGCATTATCCTATTTTCTTCTGTTGGATCCTTCTTCCAATTTTTGAATGAAGATCTATTGGCTAAAATAACTTCTCTCACCTCCCTTTTTAACCATGCCAGTAATCGTTTTGCCTTCTTTCCATCTTTTTTAATGTGTGGAATACATTTGGAACATGCTTCTAGGATAGTATTTTTTAACAATGACCATGCCTCTTGCACACTTTTACCTTTGTAGCTGCTCCTTTCAGTTTTTTCTTACAATTTTTCTCATTTTATCAAAGTTTTCCTTTTGAAGGTTTAGCACGAGAGCCGTGGATTTGCTTACTGTCCCCCTTCCAGTCATTATTCAAATTTGATCATATTAGAGGCGCGATACAATAGGAATTCCCCTGATTTATCGTCAAAAATCGTAAATTGGGGGAGGGGGGAGGGGAAGGGGAGGGCGGGAAAACCAGCACACTAAAACAACCCTAAAACCCACCCGACCCTTTAAAATAAATCCCCCACCCTCCCGAACCCCCCCAAAATGTTTTAAATTACCTGGAGTCCAGTGGGGGGGTCCCGGTGTGATCTTCCACTCTCGGGCCACGGCTGCGTTAATAGAAATGGCACCAGCGCTACCTTTGCCCTGTCATATGACAGGGCAAAGGTAGCGCTTCCAGGCTTGCCTGTGATTAATCCAATTTTAAGCGTGTAAATGTTTTTGAAATTCAGGCCTTAAATGTTATAGCAGAACTATGGTTGAGCTCAGAGAACATAGAACTTCATCCCTTGAGTTCACTGTGATGAAACAATCGTCCAGGAATGGGAAGACTTGTATTCCCTGGTGATAGAGGTGCGCTGCCACTATCATGAGGTATTTCATAAAGCACTCAGGGCTGACAAAAGGCTAAATGGAAGTACTTGATAATGAAAATGAGAAGAACCCACCTGGAAGTGAATGTAGTGCTAACGCAAAGAGTGGATTGGTATGTAAGCATATGCATCCTTCAGATCCAAGGCACACATGAATTCATCCTTCTATATGTAAGACTGGATTGTACTGAGGGAGTTCATTTTGAATTTCTCTCAGAGAATATGTTTGCTCTGGTGTCTCAAGTCAAGAGTGGGCCACAGCCCCCTATTTTCATGGGGAATAAGGAAGTATTGGGAATACAATTCCAGGGCATGCCAAGATGCTAGAACTGGTTCTATCACTTGCTGTTGGAGAAGTGATTGGACTTCCTGTTGAAAGCTATGGTAAATGAGATGGATCCAGATAGAGCACTGAACAATGGAGCCGATGCAATATTGTGCACTGAAAGCGGGCACTGAACAGTCAGCACCCACTTTCCTAATATGCCCTCAGGCGCCCCTCCCTAGTGCCTCCTTGATAACAGGAGCCAGGGAGCATCGGCCATCCGCTGGTTAGGAAAACACATGCCAAATTTATTGGCGGTCAGTTTTTCCTAAATGGCGCACACCAGGGGTTCAGGAAGTGGACACTTGTCAACTGAGCATCCGTTTCCTGCAGCTGACTTGCCGGCACTTTTTTAAACTTTTTAAATTATTTTTTAAAGCTTTTCTGTACTACTTTTAGGAGCGCTCAGCAATTAACGCCTGCTCCAGGCAGGTGTTAATTTCTGAACACAAAAATATGCATCTTAGACGTACATTTTTTCTTGTATTCTGAGTGAATAACTAATAGACTCATTCACATGCATTTGATTGTGATGAGTGCTATTAGTTTCACTCTGTATTGGATGCACATTGTGGAGGCGCTAATCCCCTTAAGGGGATTAGGTAGCACCTATTCAACCTGCGTCCAACTGCGAGTTATACATTGCGCTCGGCTGAGTGCACTGTATTGCATTGGCCCCAATGTGGGAAGGATGGAGGCTGTGAGAAATGCAACCAGAAACTAGACTGCACAAGTTGAAGGATCCAGGGTTCCTTGGTATCTGATGCCACTCCTCCATGAATGTTGGATTATCCCCCTTGGGTGAGTTGGAAATGAATTGTTTACAGGGTTCAAAATTTAGGCACCAGTTTGGGTTGGGCCTGTTGTGCAAGTTTCAGTTGCCAGAGTTCTCTTTATCGAGGCCTGGTTGAAAGTGGATATTGTCATTGAACCAGAAGGGGTGGCAGATGGTACTGTTCAAAAGACCAATAAGGCCTTCTGTGGAAGTATGGTCATTTGTATGGATAGAAGTAATGTCATGATGTGGAGGGCTATTCAGGAGCTGTTTAGAGTAACTGTACTGCTACGTTTTGGTCTTTAATCTGGACAACTATCTCATGGAGCTTTTCACCAAACAGACTGCCCCCCAAGCAGAGTAGGTCCACTAGGTTTTTGTGGATTTATATACTGATTGGACAAGATGGTGGGTGCTCTCTTCCATATCTAGGCGTAGTTGTGGATAGTAATTGCCTTGCTTTATGGCAGGTATGTACTGTACCATGTAGAATTGATGGGTGGTAAAGCGAGCAGATAGCATTACAATTTGAAAAATGTTCTTGACAAAGTTATCTGGAAGTTTGTAGGCTTTCCCAGGAGAAGAATTTGAGCAAATGTATGTCGTCTTCGCTTTTCTCATAGCAGATGGTGAGGCAGATGGACAACCCTAAAGCTTAGTGAGTGTTGAACTCTGAATCTGAGGTCTAACTTTCTAGCAGTTGGAGTGACTGAAATGGGAGTTTCCCACATTCTTATCTGCAGAGCACTGGGAATGCTGTGAACAAGAAGTGGTGCTGGTTCGGCTGGAGTATCCAATATTTGAAGAAGTCCAAGGAGCTCAGATCAGGGTCTTTGTCTTTGGCAGACATGGACACTGAGTGCAGTACCTATCTTTTCAACAAATATATAACATGTCAGATCCTCTGGTGGTGAGGTGTGATCCTGAGGATCTGGAAGAGGATCAGAGAGTATGCTGGTAGAGTTTTCATCTAAGCCTAAAAGTATAGGGTCCACTTTTTATTTTTTAATTTATTTTTTATTGCATTTTAGTTTTACACATAATTACATAATGTGAAAAAAAACAGGTAGTATAATGAAATCAAATAAATTCAGTTTACAAGGATCATCTTCTATACTCCCAGTCAACAATATACTTATACCCCAAATTTACAGGCAATCAGGGAGGTGGAGTCATCAAACTAGGAGCGGTAAAACAGGGAAAATGCAAAAGGAAATACTAAGATAGCCTAACCTTTTGCTAACTGCACTGATCAGGTCACATTTTGGTGAGCATCTAAAAGAAATCTTAACTGTGATGGTTCAAAGAAAATGTAGTTAGAACCACAAACTTTACCAAACCTTTACATGGGTACTGCAATGTAATTTGTACACCTTCCGAAGGAAACTTAAGACGTGGCTTTTCCTCCAAGCCTTCCCCTAACACAAATTAACTCGTCATACCCAGATCAAGGAACTTAATATCTATTAATTTCATAACATATTAATTGATAATTACCTAGTTAATCTCTATCGCTCTTACTCCTACTTCACTTATTCCTAGCTACACTAGCTCCCAAGTTCAATACCCCTGTTTATTGTAACTTTGAATTTTCGACCTTTCTTATTTATGTTTAGTCGGTTTTATTTTTACTTCTGGTTTCCCCTGTTCCATGTAAACCGGCCTGATATGAATCCCATTCATGAAGGCCGGTATAGAAATGTTTTAAATAAATAAATAAATAAATTGTTAATGCTTCAGATCTCAAATTTAAGAATTTCCTTCTTCTTTCCTGTGTGGTCTTAGTTATGTCTGGATACATTTTTATTTATTATTTATTTATTTAAAAGTTTTTCTATACCGTCATTAAGTTATTTACCATCATAACGGTTTACAATAGGGCACATATAGCAAAGAAAAGATTGTACTTAACAAGGAGGGTGCCAATAGTATCCGGTAACAAATAAACATTAAAGTACTATTTGGTTTATGACATGGAATTTCATTAATGAAATTCACATGGGAGAGTACATGTGGTGGATTTTCATCATTCAGATTATTGACTACGATTATCTGTGGGATAAAAATAATTTCGAGGGTAGGTATCTGGAGATTATGTGCTGGGTGCTCTATGCCTGCTCTTCCTTATTTATTTGCTTGCGCCGTTCTTTTTGTAAAAGGCTTGTTTGAAAAGCCAAGTTTTGAGGTTTGTTTTGAAAAGTTTATAATTTCTCTGGAGTCTTAGATCGAGGGGCATAGTGTTCCATAATATGGGACCAGCCAGAGATACTGCATGTTCCTTAACCTGGGTTAGTCTTGCTGTTTTTACAGATGGAATGGTTAAGAGAGCTTTGTTTGCTGATCTTAAATTTCTATGTGGTACATGTACTCGAAGTGCTGTGTTCAGCCATTCTGCTTTTTCGTCGTGAATCAATTTGTGTATTGTGCAAAGTGCTTTGAACTGAACTCTTTGTTCGATGGATAGCCAATGCAGTTTGGCTAGTGTATCTGTGATGTGATCTTTTTTGCTTTTTCCAGGCGGAATTCTCGCTGCGGAGTTTTGTAATATTTGCAGTGGTCTTATCGTAGTATAAGGTAAACCAAGCAGTAGTGCGTTACAGTAGTCAGTGCTTGCAAATATTAGTGATTAAAGCACAGTGCGAAAGTTTGGCAGAGACAGTAATGGTTTTAGCTTTCTAAGTACCATAAGTTTAGCATACCCTTCTTTAACCTTTAGTGATATGTGCTGTTTGAGGTTTAGCTCTGTATCAATTATGACGCCGAGGTTGCGTACCTTCTTGGCTAAATCGATTTTTTGGTTGCTGTCGAATATTATTGGAGTTTGCGTAATGTTTATATTCTTTCTTTCTAGGTGTAAGAATTCAGTTTTTATCGATGTTAATTACCAGTTCCATTTGGTTTAGTAGTTGTTTTATTATGTCAAGATACATAATGGCTAAACTTATTGTTTTTTTCAATGGTGTCCTCTATTGGTAGGATTAATTGAATGTCATCGGCGTAAATGTAATGTGTGATTTCTAGCCCTGCGAGGAGATGGCATAGTGGAAGTAGACATATGTTAAAGAGTGTCGCTGAAAGTGCCGATCCCTGTGGAACTCCTGTTTTTAGGGTTATTTTTTCAGATAGAGTGTTATTAATTTGTACTTGAAATATTCTGTTGGTTAGATATGACCTGAACCATGTGATTGTGATACCGTGTAGTCCTATTTCTTCAAGTCTTTTGATAGTTTTTCATGATTCAATGTGTCAAATGCTGCTGATAAATCCAATAATACCAGAATGTAATGTTTTCCATTGTCGAATCCTCTTAGTATATTATCTGTTAGTGCAAGTAAAAGAGTTTCAGTGCTGTAGTGCTTACGGAAGCCATGTTGTGATGGGTATAGCATATTGTTATTTTCTAAGTGTTCAGATAGTTGCTTTTGAACTATTTTTTCAATTAATTTTGCAATTAGTGGTAGGTTGGAGACTGGCCTATAGTTCGCTAGTGTTAGGGGGTCCATGTTTTTTTTCTTTAATATTGGTTTGATGATTGCTTCTTTTACATCCACACTTTTTGACCGTAATATAACTCAGATCTGTTTCGGAAAAACATTCTAAATACATTACTTTTCTCAGTAACAAACGCAAATGACACCAATAATACTCCTCTTCTTGAGACTAATTCTTCCTGTGATTGTTCCAGCAAATCTGTGATATTTAGTTGACTCTGATTTTCCAAACTATCTTGAACTCTCTCCAGTTGTTTCTGGGGTAGATAGTATGCCTTGAGATTAATGGAACTGCTTCCTTAGGTATTTTCAATTTCTCAGTAAGGTAGTTCTTATCTATTGGTGAAATCTGTGGTATTGTAGGAAAATGTACCACTCTTATATTAGAACTCTGCAAAGAATTTTCAATGTTTTCAATTTTTTTACTTTGAACATTTTCCGTCTGCATTGAATTGCACTGATATTTTTCAATCACCTTTACTTTATCCTCCATTTTGTTCATTTTCTTTTCTTGAGCACATAACGTGTCTTCATTATCCCGCTTCGTTTTTTTACATCAAAGGAAGATCTAGATAGATTTATAATAGCAGTTTTTATCGATACTAATGCTTCCCAGATATATTCAATTGTTATTACTGCTGGTTTAATAAAAATGGTCTTATTTCTGATATCTGCTCACCTCCATCCATGGCCTCGGTAACAGTGTCCCATTTTGTTCCAGCTCTGGGTCAGTGGGGTTGATATTCTGCAAGAGTGAGGGTAGGTATGTTCCCACAGGGGATCTGGAAAACTCCAAAACATGTACATCTTTTCTTTCCCCCAAACTTGTATTTCCTCAGCCGCCCTCCTTCCAAGCTTCCAGCTCCACGGTGCTAACCCGAGGGGCTGGCAATGCAGCCTCTCCCATTGCTCTCATCCACTGGGGTGGGGACAGTGTCTTTGGCGTGGTGGGGCTCAGAGAAATTTCATTGGCCTGAATCGGAGATGCACACTCCTCGTCTCCTCCTACTGTGGCCCTTGCTCCTGGCTCTGTCGGCATCAATGTTAAAAAAGTCTCTATAGTTGGCTGTTTGGCATCTAAACTTTCAGTGACTGCCAGGCTTTCATGCAGCCTGGCCTTACATTTCGTGTGAGGCATGTAAATATCTCAGAAACTTCAAACTTAGGAAATAGTTTACGAGGCAACAGCAGCTAGACTTTCTCGGACCTCTTAGTCGGTCGCCATCTTGGCTCCACCAAAGTATAGGGTCACTTACCCAGGATTCCAATGTTGAAGAAGGCAAACCAACTTCCAGTTGACTTGGAGGAGAAGCTTGGTCTAACACCACCAACCTACTTCAATCCACTGCACTACCTCGTAGATGATGAAGAACCCTTGAACAAGGGTTCTGATGATGAGTTCACTCTTATAAGTGATATTGAGATTCTGGTCTTTGATATTGTCATAGGCAAGAGTGAAGAGGAGAGGCTGGAATGTTCCTTCTGTCTCTGTGGTTAGAGATGTAAAGAAATGCCACATCAAGTATGAATGATGTGTCCTCTGGTCTGGCATAGGTGTGGAACATCCTCTTCCAATACCAAGCTAAGCTCTTGCATGAGGAAAAGTGGTTTGTTAGAAGTGAGTGGTGCCATAGAAGTCACTGGAACAGCAGTATTCAGGTGATTCCTCCACCACCAGTCTAGGAGGGGTAAGTGCCCTGGTTATTGGTGGCAGCAGGAGCAACCTGACCCCCCTTTTACCGCCAATCTAGAATGGACTGTATAGAGCTGTTTTGGTAAAGCAACTTGATAAATCAAAGTCTGAGGTGGATGCATCAGTCAGGGCATGGCATGCTGGTAAGTGTAACTCCCAGAGCAGAAGCAGGTTAGTCAAGCATCAGGGTCTTTTGCCTGGACCGTCCACCTCCCTCTCAGGTTGAGCCCTTAGGTTCTGGTGGCCAGGAGAATTTAAACTGAAGGTACACTGAAAAAAACAGAGGTACAGGAGAGCACCCATCAGAGCAGGGCAGGTCTGCAGAAACAAACAGGGAACATAAATATGCCCACAACAAAACACAAAATAGAAAGTGCACCTCAAATAAGACAGAACCGAAGCCAGCCCAGGTGTCTCTTTAAATACGTCAGTGAATGTTTTTTTTTAGGATAAAGGTTGTTCTTAGAAGATGTAATATAGTCTGTCATACAATATTGTCTTAATGCTTCAAAAAAATAGCTTGGATAAATCATTTTGAAAGAACTGTTTTTTGACAGCAATTATTCATTTTGCAGTGACGTCACAGTTTTATGTCTACGTTCACTGACGTAATTAAAGAGACGCCTGTGCCAGTTTCGGTTCCTTTCTTGTTTGAGAAAGAGGCAGAGGCGTTTTCGTCCCACTTGAAAATGGTAGCCATTCACAAAGATAAGTAATTTTATGTATTTTATATTCTTTATTCATGGATTCTAAATATTTGAAATTATATTTTTAGATTACAGCTAAGTTTAGTTGATAATCGCTACAGTCTTGTTCTTAGAAAAAACTATCAGAGTGCCCCTGATGAAGCATAACAGATATGAAACATCGGCTGTGTCAGGCATTTTTTAAAAGTGGGGCAGTTCTTGGAACATAGATACAATAATTCTTCTCTAATGGACTGAGCTATTATTCCTTAAAAAAGGACTGAGTTATTACTCTTTAAAAAAGTTAAAATTGGATGGTTCATTTTAAGAAAAAGAAAAAATATATATAAATTTGTTTTAAAATAGAGTAAAAGAAGGTGAATGATTGAAAGACCGGTTGGTTTATATTTGCATAACGTCTGGCTTGCTGACACCTTCTTGTAGGCTACTACATTTATACATTTTGAGTTTCCCTTTTTTTGGTAATTGAAATCTCCCAATATTATTGCACTACCAATTTGGTTAGCTTCCCTAATTTCTCTTAGTATTTCATCGTCTGTCTCATCATTTTGGCCAGGTGAACGGTAATAAACTCCTATTACTATACTCTTACCCAACAGAAGTCCTACCCATCACATCCAAAAGACTGATGTAGCAAGGACCACAGGCAGTGAGTAGAGGAGATGTTGCAGCAGTCGGCTCATCACTGGTGAATAAGGGGGTGCAACTTGAACAGTTATGCTCAGGTACCATTGGACAGGGGGGCACCTGGGCTGGTTACAGCCATGGGCAATTTAGCGTCCTTGGTCCCCAATAGATGTAAATGAAATAACATAATAACTAATAACATTCACATGCTCTAACCCTTCACTGTACCCCCACCGGTAAGGAGTGGGAACATATCCCATGCAATTTAAATCTTTCTAGCTAATTCCTCAATTAGTAAGGTGGTTGCCCAGCAGCATCCAGCTCCATGAATACTGCTGCTAAGGGCATACAACAACAGCCGCTCCATGCTGTTTGCCTCTGCCTCACTTTTTACAGCCCTTCCCAGACCACCCCTACCAAGGTCTGAGTAAAAACTAGAATGTTGCCATTGATAACTGCCCAGGCCCCCCTCTTCTATCAGGACCTGGGCTGCTAAATTGCCCATGGCCGTAACCAGCCCATTGCGCTCTCCTAACCAATGACACCTGAGCATAACCAAAGTTGCACCTCCTTCTTGCGCTGGTGAGGAGCCGGCTGTTGTGAAAACTCCTGTGGTCCTTGCTGCTTCAGCCTTTTGGATGTGGTGGTTGGGGCTTCTGTAAGCTATCCCACTCCCAAATGGTGCGGACTCCCCCCCCCCTTCCTGGCTTTTGCTATGTCTCAAAGGACCTCCTGTTGCTAAGCAGAAGATTGGCCAGTTCAAACTGCCACAAAGGCCAAGATACTCGCTAGCCCTGCCTAATCTCCTTCCCTCCCAGCTCATTTCGGGCGAAGCCTACCCTCCCAGACTGCAGCTCTTGTTATGTGGCCCATGGCCCCTCCAGAGCCTGGGCCATCTTATACTCCAGCATATGGCCTTTCTAAAGAAGACACATTTAGTGAGAAATCTGAGACCATTATTATTGAAATTAAAAATTCAGAATGGTCCTGTGCTACAAAATGAGGATATTACAATGTACATGTTGGTAGGCTCTTTTTACATAGTCATTTCAGCTGTAATATACTGAAATATGAGTGTTAGCAATATTTTTCCTGAAAAACAGTTCACAAATTGCTTAATTGCATATGCTGGGATTATTTGTCGTCCTTTTGAAATGTAATCATTATAAAAATTTGTAAAAAGTGAAAAAAGTATTTTTTTTTTTGTATGATACTATTGAAAAGTGTAAAAAATAGGGAAAAATCCAGGCAGTTTCATATCTTTGTCTAAGGCTTCAATTTAATTTAAATATTGCTCCAGCAAAACTGATCCTGAAAAACTTCCTTTTTAAAATTAAAAAAAATTAACACAAAACCTTTTTAAAATTGCTATGGAATAGGACATTATACAAAAACATGCCACAATTGCATATTCTGGAATTAAAGCAAGATTTTTGCCTGTGGCATAAATTCAGTTCACAGCAAGAATTTATGCAGCTAATGACATGTAAGAAACACTGTGCCCAATTCCTAATCTGGCCCTTGTTTACTTTAAAACAAAATTATCTCCCTTGGCTCAATGTATTTACTGTACAAAAACATTTAACATAAATCCAATATGGGGTGTTTTAACTGCAATGGCTGGTACTTCAAATATAGGAACCAATCTTTCGGTTGTAACTAGATATAGTACTGCTTTTGATTTTATCTTTGCAATGATTATTTGTTTTTTTATATTTTTTATACCGGTATATATGCAATTAAAAACTCATTCTTAGGCTTCAATCATTTTTATAACCAGAAAAAATACTATCTCGGCGATGGTACTCTCACTTCACAGGGGATAATAAAATATTCTACTTATCTTTTGGTTGAGACTAATATCTCTCTGTAAACTTCCCACTCATTATATCCTCCTGTGGTGGCATATACTCGACACTGACAGCGTTTTGACACAATGTGTCTGCTTTGGGCACTGGAGAGAGCTAAATATAAAGGGGCAGATTTTAAAAGCCCTGCATGCCAGCGTGTCTATGTTGCATAGGCCGCCGGCGCTCGCAAAGTCCCGGGGCTTTGCTTGGGGGGCTTGTAGTGGGCGTGTCGGGGTGGCGTGGCATTCGGGGGGCATTCCGGGGGCGGGGCCGTGGGCATGGTGCTGGCCCGGGGGCATTCCGGGGCGTGGCCAATGCCTCCGAGCCGGGGAATGGTGCGCCGGCAGCCACAAGTTACGCCTGCCTCGAGCATGCGTAACTTTCTGAACAAAGGTAGGGGGTATTTAGATAGTGCTGGGGGTGGGTTAGGTAGGAGAAGGTGGGGGGGGGGGGGGGCCGTAAAAAAAGTTCCCTCCGAGCGACCTCGGAGGGAACGGAGGCAGGCTGCTCGGCTTGGCGCACAGCAGGTTGCACAATTGTGCACCCCCCTGCATGCGCTGACCCCTGGATTTTATAACATGTGTGCGGCAGCGCACGCATGTTATAAAATCGGGCGTAGATTTGTTCGCGCCGGGTTGTGCGAACAAATCTATGCCCGCGCATAACTTTAAAAATCTACCCCTGTTGGGGTAGATTTTATAATTTTGCGCGAGCGCGTACTTTGTTTGCGCACCAGGCGCGAACAAAAGAATGCTGGATTTTATAAGATAGGCCATGTAGCCGTGTGGGATCTTATAAAATCCGGGGTCGGCGTGCGCTGCCTGTTCCCTCCAAGGCCGCTCCGAAATCGGAGCGGCCTCGGAGGGAACTTTCTTTCCACCCCCCTGCACCTTCCCCTCCCTTCCCTTACCTAACCCACCCCCCGGGCCTATCTAAACCCCCCCTACCTTTGTTGGCAGATTTACGCTTGCTGAAAGCAGGCGTAAATCTGCGCGCGCCATCACCAGACTCGGGGGCTGGTCCTGAGGCCTCGACCACGCCCCCAGGCCGGCGCCACACCCCCGAAACGCCGCGTCTGTCGCGGCCCACCCCTGAAAACGCCGCATCACTCGCGGCATGCCCCCCCAACACGCCTCTGACACGCCCCTCCATGCAAGCCCAGGGACGTACGTGCGTCCCGGGGCTTGCGCGAGCCACCGAGCCTATGCAAAATAGGCTCGGCGTGCGCAGGGTGGGTTTGGGGTAGGTTTTTGGAGGGTACGCACGTATCGTACGCTCATACCCCTTTGAAAATCTACCCCTTTATGTAAACATTCCTAGATTTCAGTTAGATTATAAATTCTAAAAAACTTACTTTTAATCAGCATTCTTCATTCATATGACCACCATTTTTGGCGTGAATGGGTGGCATCATGTTGCTTACGTGAATTTTTATACAGTATCGGACCAATCAAGCTCTATTCTTTGACTGACATTACATGTCTCTTTATAGTGGGACAGTAGCCTAGTGGTTATAGTTCTCCTTCACGTCCTACTAAAACCGAAACTGCACTGCTGAAATGGGCTTATCATGTCACTATGTGGGATTCTCAATTATGTTCTCCTTTCTATCTTCCAACTAGTATAGCGTTTTCTCTATAATTCCCAATTGCATCTATTTGAGATAACACTACTAGATTAGATTAGATAAAACATGTTATTTTATCAGAGTGTTTCTCCTCTATTCTCCAGCTGACGTTATGTGTCTCTATAATTCTTCTTCATGTCCTATTAAAAAGCGGAAATCCCACTGCCGAAACAGGCTTATCATGTCACTATGTGGGATTCTCAATTACGTTCTCCTTTCTATCTTTCAACTAGTATCGTAAGAGTGAGAGTACCAATGCTGAGAGAGCATTTTTCTAGTTATAAAAATGATTGAAGCCTAAGAGTGAGTTTTGAATTGCATATATAAAAAATATAAAAATAATCATTACAAACATAAAATCAAAAGTGGTACTATATCTAGTTTTTACCACTGAAAGATTGGTTGGTTTCCCATATTTGAAGTACCCGGGCATTGCAGTTAGACAAATGATCTGTAACACCCCCATATTGGTTTTTATATTATAAGTGGCAGTGGGCATACAGACTTATTGGATATTATAGTGCACAAATATTTACCTAACACCATCAGCACCTGCTGTCCATTTATTATGAGGCAAAATCCTTATGGGTTTCCATACTAAGCCCAACTCAAGTCTTGCGAGTTGCAATACTTTTATTGGACCAACCTAAGAATAATCCAAAGATAACGTAGCACAAGATCTTGGACATTACATAGGTTCTTTCTTCAGACATTCCCCATATATTTGCATATATATTACATATTACAGGTCAGAAACCTGTGAAATTCATGGTTTGTGTTTTCACTTAGGTGAATAGCAAGTTAACAAATTCTCAATCAATAAACACACTTAAGGGCTTGTTTCATCAAGGTGTTTTCTCAAAGACACAGAATGGGAGAATAGCTTTTACAGAATCAGGCCCTAAATGCCGAATGCTGTTAAGTATCATCCAAAATTAGATGACAGGCAGAGTTTGCTTACTTCTTGTGTAATGGAATGTTTTTCATGCACACACCAGAAGCACGTCTCACATGCACAAACACCAGGCCAGTCTGTAAAAATCAGCAGGATTTTATTAGCTGGTCATATGGTCATGAATCAGAAGAAACTTCTTAATTGATATCAGCTTAGTTTTACAAGAAAACCCAGCAAGTGGTCATATAGTGGATGTTTTTAAAACATATAAGTAACATAACCCACAAAAGGGAAATAAACCTGGTTCTCCTTCAAATCAAGCCACAGAAATGCAACCATGCAACCTGCTAAAATACTGCTGCATCCTGAGCTCCCTGAGTTACTTCCTCATCCAGCCAGAAGTAGGCAGGTTGGATAAAAACTCAATTTCTAGTGTTCTTGTTACTTGCAGGCCGATACAGTAAAGCGCGGGCCGCGATTACCCCGTTTCTAACCCGCTTTGTACCCGCAATTTAGCAGCGTAAGTCTAACCCGCGATTCACTATCACCTTTTAACCCATTCCTTACCGCTTCTTTAAATCAAACGGGTAATCCTTTCCGTCCGCGGCAGGTATATGATATGTAAACGCTCCGATTCGCTATTCCCTCCCATACAGTAACCGTGCGCCCCGACTATCCCCTTTTTAACCTGCTAAATTACCGCCTACCCTTACCCCTGCGTTAGAGGGTAGGCGGTAAAGTTTGCCCGTGAAATTTCACAGGCAAACTTTCCCCCAGCCCCCGCTCACCTGCCCTGGCCGCATCCATGGGTGCCGGTCTCCCGTATGGGCCCGTGCTGACGAGGGACAGGGACACTGACTCACAATGTCCCTTCACTTCTCTTAAAGCATTCCTTCTTCCGCTTTGGCTCACGTTGTCCCCTTCATTTTCTCTTTCACATTCCTTATCTCCTGCTTCAGCAGCCCGGGGCGGATCGAGTCCAATTTGGGCGCTCAAGCAGCGAAGGCGCAGGAGCGCACGCCGTGAACCTGAGCGCCCGGCTGGACCTCCGAGGTCACGGCGTTTCGCTCATTGCGCCTTCGCTGCTTGAGCGCCCAAATTGGATGTGCGTTCATGCACCTTCGCTGGCGTTTGGGCGCTCAAGGGTCAGGGGGTGATGTCACAAGCTGCAAGATGGCGTTGGGAGGCAGTGAGCGGCGGAACGAAGGGAGCAGGCGAGCCGGAGCTGCCCAGCATGCAGGTAAGTGTAGGGGAGCCGCCGCCCCGCCCCTTCCTGCGCACCCCCCCCATCCCCGGCCCCTGGCTCCGCCGCTCTGGCAATCTTCCAGTTGCCTGCCGGGTGCAATTTTTTGGCATGATGAGCTCGCACCGCCTGTACATTCTCCATTTGGGGCGCTCAAGCCAGCGAAGGTGCCTTGAGCGCCCAAATTGGACGTGCGTTCATTGACACCTTCGCTGGCGGGTCTGCTGGAAGCCGCTTTCCGCCGACGGCTGTCCCCAGGAGGCAGGGGAGCCGCGGTGGGCGCCTCGGGAGGAGGGGAGAGAGGACTGGGGCTGCTGGAAGCATGCAGTAAGTTTACTTTAGTTACAATTTCTATTTTCTTAACTCCTGACAAGCAGGCCGATACATTAAGGACGCGGTAGAAAGAGTGCGGTAGTGCCGGGCGTACCCTTGTTTGCCGCGCGCACAGTTCGGATCACATACCACTCAATACAGTATTTAAATGGCATGCAAATGCATGCCGCATCCAAAGCACTTCCAAGAAGCGCAATCCATTTTACTGTATAGAGCGCTATACAGCGCCTATACAGTATCCTGGGTGTGCTGATACCTGTCATTTCAAATGACATTTGAATGACAGGTACCAGGAAGTGGATGGTTCTCCTACGCTCGGCGGAGTCGATTTTCACCCTGCGTCTTGCTTCGGGAGGGGGGGAGAGAGAGGACTGGCAATCCCCAGTGCCCGAGCGTAGGAGAACCATCCACTTCCTGGTACCTGTCATTTCAAATGTCATTTGAAATGACAGGTATCAGCGCACCCAGGATACTGTATAGGCGCTGTATAGCGCTCTATACAGTAAAATGGATTGCGCTTCTTGGAAGTGCTTTGGATGCGGCATGCATTTGCATGCCATTTAAATACTGTATTGAGTGGTATGTGATTCCGAACTGTGCGCGCGGCAAACAAGGGTACGGCCCGGCACTACCGCCACTCTTTCTACCGCGTCCTTAATGTATCGGCCTGCTTGTCAGGAGTTAGAAAAAACTTACTTAATGACTTTGGACTCTGGCAGCTTGAGGAGGGGAGAAAAGAAAGAGGAAGGGATCACAGGGTTGAGAATGAAATTCTCCAACAAGTTATTCATGCTCAAAATTGACTTAAAACAAGCATAGGACTGATTACTCAAGGCTTTTCTCCCATTCTGTGTCTATGGGAAAAATGCCTAGTAAATCAAACCCATGATATGGTGTTTCCATTATTTCAAAATTTCATATTATGAAACAGAATTATATAAGCAGAGTAAGAACATTCAGTTTGTCTGTGGAATTAAACAGTTACAACAGCCTAACTTACCTGCAGGTTGAACATTAGAAGATTCTAATATAGCTCACAAGTGCATCCAAAGAAATCCATTCACAGTTCGAGATAAGGAAAAATTCCAGGAAAATACAGTCAAAGAAGAAACATCCATATATAAATACCTTTAGGCAGATGACTGTCTGTTGACTGCTGGTGGGGTGCGCAGATCCTGATTTGGGCCCTCCCCAGTCCATGAAAAAAACCACATATGAAAGTGTTCCCTCCCCCATCCATCAAATCTGATTCAGCCAAGGTCTGCCCCAGCCCTTACCCCATCATGGATGCAGGTGTTTCTGGGGCAGAAGCGATCCTCAATCTCTCCTGCCCAGATGTTCCAGGATTCCAAAATGGCTGCTGATGAATCCGAGGCCTGCAGTATTCTGCCATAAAAACAAGATAGTGCCGGCCTTGAGTTTCACTAGCGGGCCATTTTATAATGCAGGAAAAGGCAGGCTGGACAAACTAGGGATTGTTCCTGCCCCAGGAACAACCAGATCTGTGATAGGGTAAGAGCTGGGATGGGTAGAAGTCAGGTAATGTCCCGGGGTCTGTAGAGATATTGGCTGAATTGAATTTGATGGGTGATAGGACAGAGAATTTTCTATGCAATTTTCAGAAAATATTTTGGAGAGTTTGGTGTTTCTTTTCTTTTCAATAATGGGTTAGGGTTGGGAGTGTTCTGGTTCCAGGTGGTAGGGTGGTGGGGGAGGGAGTCAATAGTGTACTAGAGTTGGGTTAGAGACAGCGATCAGGAAAGTGCTGGAGACAGGGTATCCAGGGGTTACATAAGAACATGCCATACTGGGTCAGACCAAGGTCCATCAAGCCCACCATCCTTCTCCAACAGTGGCCAATCCAGGGCATAAGAACCTGGCAAGTACCCAAAAGTAAGTCTATCCCATGTTACTGTTGCTAGTAATAGCAGTGGCTATTTTCTAAGTCAGCTTAATTAATAGCAGATAATGGACTTCTCCTCCAAGAACTTATCCAATCCTTTATTAAACCCAGCTACATTAACTGCACTTACAAACAAATTTCAGAGTTTAATTGTGCGATGAGTGGAAAAAGAACTTTCTCCGATTAGTTTTAAATGTGCCACATGCTAACTTCATGAGTGCCCCCTTCTATTATCCGAAAGTGTAAATAATCGATTCGCATCTACTCGTTCAAGACCTCTCATGATCTTAAAGATCTCTATCATATTCCCCCTCAGCCGTCTCTTCTCCAGGCTGAAAAGTCCTAACCTCTTTAGTCTTTCCTCATAGGGGAGCTGTTCCATCCCCTTCATCATTTTGCCGGCCTTCTCTGTACCTTCTCTATCGCAACTATATCTTATTTAGATGCGGCAACCAGAATTGTACACAGTATTCAAGGTGCGGTCTCACCATGGAGCAATAGAGGCATTATGACATTTTCCATTTTATTCACCATTCCCTTTTCTAATAATTCCCAACATTCTGTGTGCTTTTTTGACTGCCACAGCACACTGAACTGACAATTTCAATGTGTTATCCACTATGACACCTAGATCTCTTTCTTAGGTAGTAGCACCTAATATGGAACCCAACATTGTGTAACTATAGCATGGGTTATTTTTCCATATATGCATTACCTTGCACTTATCCACATTAAATTTCATCTGTCATTTGGATGCCCAATTTTCCAGTCTCACAAGGTCTTCCTGCAATTTATCACAATCTGCTTGTGATTTAACTACTTTGAATAATGTTATATCATCTGCAACTTTGATTACCTCACTCGTTGTATTCCTTTCCAGATCATTTATAAATATATTGAATTGCACGGGGGAAACTATGATAGTAACATTTGTCTTTGAGTTGGACTGGGACTGGGTGTTAAGGCTGTTTTATAAACACGGTATGGAAGAATTTCTAGCTTTAAAAGTTAGAATCTATCCTGACTTTTCTAAACAAACGCAAAGGAGGAGGAGACAATTTTTACTTCTGAAACCCAGGGTACTCCAAATTGGAGCATCTTTTTTTCTTAAACACCCTTGTAAGTGTTGTATAAACTTTAAAACTGCAAGGGTCATTCATATGTCTTTTTTTCCCCTCCTCAACTTTCTTTTTAAGTGATAAACTGTTGTGATTTAATGTAATAAGTATGTTCAGTTAATACCTTTAATAAGTGAGAGTTCCATGAAAGTATTATATTCAGCTAGGGTAGCTGCTCTATTTTTGATGATGTGCCTTAAAAAGATTATTATTGAATAATTTTTATTTTAATTTGGATCCATGATTGTGGGACTACATTAGGAAGGAGGAATGTATATTTTCTTGAAATTTTGAGAGTTTGTGTTTAATTTTCTGATTTCCACCTGTATTCAAATCAAGACTGTATTCTTGTGAAATAATTTTGTAAAAATGATAAATAAAAAATTTAAAAAAATATATATATATATTGAAAAGTACGGGTCCCAATACAGATCCCTGAGGCACTCCACTGCCCATTCCCTTCCACTGAGAAAATTGTTCATTTAATCCTACTCTCTGTTTCCTGTCTTTTAGCTAGTTGGTAATCCACAAAAGGACATCGCCACCTATCCCATGACTTTTTACTTTTTCTAGAAGCCTCTCATGAGGAACTTGTCAAACGCCTTCTGAAAATCCAAATACACTACATCTACCGGTTCACCTTTTTCTACACGTTTATTAACGCCTTCAAAAACATGAAGCAGATTTGTGAGGCAAGACTTGCCTGGGGTAAAGCCATGCTGAATTTGTACCATTAAACCATGTCTTTATATATGTTCTGTGATTTTGAGCTTTAGAACACTTTCCACTATTTGTCCTGGCACTGAAGTCAGGCTAATTGGGCTGTAGTTTCCCGATTCGCCCCTGGAGCCCTTTTTAAATATTGGGGTTACATTATCCACCCTCCAGTCTTCAGGTACAATGGATTATTTTAATGATAGGTTAAAACATTTTACTAATAGGTCTGAAATTTCATTTTTTAGTTCCTTCAGAACCTTGGGGTGTATACCATCCGGTCCAGGTGATTTACTACTCTTCAGTTTGTCAGTCAGGCCTACCGCATCTTCTAGGTTCACCATGATTTGGTTAAGTCCATCTGAATCATTACCCATGAAAACCTTCTCTGGATGGGTATCTCCCCAACATCCTCTTCAGTAAACACGAAGCAAAGAAATCATTTAATCTTTCCGTGATGGCCTTATCTTCTCTAAGTGCAACTTTAACCCCTCGATCATCTAACAGTCCAACTGGCTCCCTCACAGGCTTTCTGCTTCGGATATATTTTAAAACGTTTTTACTGTGAGTAATTGTCTCTATGGCCAACTTCTTTTCAAATTCTCTCTTAGCCTGACATCAATGTCTTACATTTAATTTGCCAATGCTTATGCATTATCCTACTTTCTTCTGTTGGATCCTTCTTCCAATTTTTGAATGAAGATCGTTTGGCTAAAATAGTTTCTTTCACCTCACCTTTTAACCATACCAGTAATCGTTTTGCCTTCCTTCCACCTTTCTTAATGTGTGGAATACATCTGGACTGTGCTTCTAGGATGGTATTTTTTTAACAATGACCACGCCTCTTGCATACTTTTTACCTTTGTAGCTGCTCCTTTCAGTTTTTTTCTAACTATTTTTCTCATTTTATCAATGTTTCCCTTTTGAAAGTTTAGCACGAGAGCCATGGATTTGCTTACTGTCCCCCTGGGGAAGGAGAGCTGGGGTCAAGCTGGGGAGAAAAGGGGTCAGAGTGTGCTGGGGTTCAGCTGGCTATGGAGGGGTGCCAATTGTGCTAGTGTGCAGCTGGAGAGGGAGCCAAGTGTGCTTGGGGTCAAGCTGAGAGGTCCGAATGTGCTGGGGGTGAAGCTTGGGGAGGGGGGGCGGGGGGGGAGCTGAGTGTTCTGGGTAAAGCTGGGGGGGGGGTCCAAATGTGTTGGGCTTATGCTGGGGAGGGGAAGGAAGGGGATGCTTGAGTGTGCTGGGGTCAAGCTGGGAGGTGAAAGGTCGAGTGTGCTGAGATCAAGCTGGGACAGTATGCTAGGGTTGGCTTAGGAAGGGAAGTCAGGCTGAGCAGGTGAAAAAGAATGCTTGAATCGAGCAGGGCAGCAGGATGGGAAGGGAGATGGGGTTGAACTGGGGCACCGGGTCAGAGAGTGTTGAGTCTGAGCTGGGGAGCCGGAGCGAGCGGTATGCTGGAGTCAGGTTGTGGAGGATGGTTGTGAGTGTGCTAGAGCCAAGCTGAGAATGCAGGGGCGAGCTGGGGAGGGGGCATCATAGTATTGTTGGCAGAAAAAGACCAAATGGTCCATCCAGTCTGCTCAGCAAGTTTCTTATGGTAGTAACTACTGCTCCATGCAGTTTACCCCCATATGTCTGTTAAGCGTAGTAACTGCCATTCCATGCAGTTATGCCTTATGTTAAGGATAGTAGCACTTAAGCAACTGTTAAACCCTTAACAAAATTACTGCTAGCAACATTTTTATGTGCTGAGCAGCCTTCCTGATAATTCAGACAATGCTGCTAATGTGCTTTGCTTTTGGACTTGGCCATAGAAGCAGTCTTGTGCTTTATCCCCAGTGTCAGCATATTAGAGACTCCGGATCGTAAAAGTTGGGGTCCAGTGTTGGTGGTCTTTAGAATCCAATATCCCCCCCCCCCCCGCCGTGAAAGTGGAGAGCAATGTTGCAGTTGCGTCAAAAGATCAAGGCTAATTGGTTAAAGGTAGTAGTCGCCCATGCCTTCTGTTAAGGGTATTAACTGCCACTCAGTGCAGGTTACCCCCATGCACCCTTTTCTTCATTATCATCCACGAGCCTTCAGGGATCCAAAGTGTTTATCCTATGCCCCTTTGAATATATTTACTGTTTTTGTCCTCACCATTTATTCCAGAAAGGTATTTCAGGCATCCACCACCCTCTTTGTGAAAAAATATTTCCTTATATTGGATCTGAGTCTTCCCCCTTGGAGTTTCATTTCATGACTTATATTTCTGCTGTTTCCTTTCCAAAAGAAAGGTTCGAAGTTTGTGCATAATTAAAATCTTTCAGGTATCTGAAGGTCTGTATCACATCTCCCCTGCACCTCCTCTCTTCTAGGGTATACATATTAAGATCCTTCAGCCTCTCCTCATAAGTCTTCTGATACAGACCCCATGTTATTTTGGTCGCCCTTCTTTGGACCACCTCCATTCTGTCTCTATCCTTTTTGAGATACAGGCTCCAGTACTGAACACAGTACTCCAGGTGAGGCCTCACCAAGGACCTGTACAAAGGCTACACCATCTCCTTTTTCTTACTGGTTATTCCTCTCTCTATGCAGCCCCGCATTCTTCTGGCTTTAGCTATTGCCTTGTCAGATTGTTTTACTACCTTCAGATCACCAGACACTATCACCCCAAGGACCTTCTCCTAGTTTGTACACATTAGTCTTTCATCCCCCATCATATACAGCTCTTTTGGATTACCACATCCCAGATGCATGACTCTGCACTAATTGGCATTGAATCCCAGCTGCCAAATCCTAAGTCCTCAAACTTTCTTAAATAACTTTTCATTCTCTTTACTCCTTCAGGCTTGTCCACTCTATTGCAGATTTTAGTATCATCTGCAAACAGACAAACTTTACCTTCTATCCCTTCCGCAATGTCACTCATGAAGATACTGAACAGAATTGGTCCCAAAACCCACTTTGGCACTTCACTTAATACTGTGCTTTCTTCACAGTAAGTTGCATTTACCATTACATGCTGTCTCCTGTCAATCAACCAGTTTGCAATCCATTTCACTATCTTAGCACTCACTCCCAAGCTTTTCATTTTGTTTACTAGTCTCCTATGTGGGACCGTATCAAAAGCTAAGTAAATCACATCTAGCGCTCTTCCTTGATCCAATTCTCTAGTCATCCAAACAAAAAAAATCAATCAGATTTGTCTGACAGGACCTTCCTCTGGTAAATTCATGATGTCTTGGGTCCAGCAATCCACCAGATTGTAGATAGTTCACTATCCTTTCCTCCAGCATTAATTTTCCCAGCACTGAGGTAAGGCTAATCAGCCTGTAGTTTCAAGCCTCCTCTCTGCTCCCACTCTTGTGAAATGGGACCACCGTCACTCTTCTCCAATCACCACTCCCATTTCCAGGGATCTAATGAACAGGACTTTCAGCAGACCTGCCACCACATCTCTGAGCTTCCTCAGTATCTTGGGATGCATCTCATCCGGTCCCATGACCTTGTTCTCTTTCAGTTTTCCTAGCTTTTCCTATACATTTTCTTTTGTAAACAGAGTTTCATTTGCTCCACCCCCATCTACATTCTTCTCAACCAGCAACGGTCCTTCTCCAGGGTCTTCTTTAGTGGACATCTAATTAAAGTATTTGTTTAATATTTCCGCCATTTCTTCGTCTCGCTCCAGAATGTGCTGGCATGGACTGAGGACAAACTCAGGAGAAGGAAAGGAACTAATGAGGAGGGTATAAGGAAATGCTGGGATCAGACTAGGAAGGTGAACAATAAATACGGGTCTCTGGGGAATTTCAGTGGGTTTCAGCTAGTTTCTCATATTATTTTTATATCTGCTACATTCATGACTGCATCCTTTCACTCCCCAGACCTAACTCTGATCCTCCCCCCTTTTTGTGGAGAAAAATATGTGCACTGTGAAGCAACATACATACAGTTATACATTTGGGTTCTTCTTTCCTTCCTGCCATGAGTTTGGTTGCAGCGTATAACAAAAGAGGGCTCTCGCAGGAAGAGTCCAATAAACTGTGTATATGAAATAAACTGTAACAACTGAGATGAGGCAGGCAGAGTCTGCTCACTCATGGTGCTAATTTCACTATTCCCCAAATAAGAGGTGTTTTGGTTCTTTGTGCTGCACTGCTGCAGCCCTGGGAATGCTGGCACGGTCCAGACTAGGGTGGCCAACTCAGAGTACCTCAAAGGGAGAACACTTGCCTCCAAAAAGAAGGATTAATATCCCAAGAGGGGGACACACCTCCAAAAGGACAAAATGCAGAACAAATTTACAGGCCGATACAGTAAAGCGAGGCCATGGTTACCCTGCTTCTAACCCGCTTCTAACTCACAATTTGGCCGCGTAAGTCCAACCCCGCGATTCATTACCCCTTTAAACTCATCCTTACCGCTTCTTTAAATCAAGCAGTAACCCTTTCCGCCTGTAGCATGTATATGAGATGTAAACGCTCTGATTAGCTATTCCCTTCCTTACAGCAATGTGCGCCCCGATTATCTCCTTTTTAACCTGTAGTTTTGCCGCGCGTTTAACCTGCTAACTTACCGCCTACCTTACCCCTGCGTTAGTGTGGAGCGTCGGGTCAGAGAGACGAAATTTCATGGGCAAACGACCCCCCTCACCCCCCGGGGACCCTCACCCTGGCGTTAGTGTGGTGTGACAGCAATAGGCAGGCTCCGGTCAAAATCCCCCCCTCCCGAAGCAGGGCGAAAATTGACATGTCATTAAAACAAAAGTAAATAAAGTATAATAAAAGTAAATTTACTGCATGTGAATTTTCTTTGAACAGTCCTCTCTCTCTCTCCTCCTCCCGAGGCGCGTACTGCGGCTCCCCTGCCTCCCGGGGGCAGCCGGTGGCGAAAGCGTGCGGGCGGGCGAAAGCATGCGGGCGAAAGTGAATGAATGCACACCCGTACGCGGCGGGAGCTGGTGGGCGTGCATTCATCTAGCGGAGGGAGCCGGCGGCGAAAGCGGCTTCCAGCAGCCCCCGCCGGCAGTGAATGAATGCACGCCTGTGCGTGCAATTTGGTCGCTCAAGGTGTGGCGTCACGACGTTTGGCGTCACGACGTGTGACGTCGGCGTTTGCTAATGCACTGCCTTGAGTGCCCAAAGTGCATTCATTCACCTTCGCCGGCGAGGGCTGCTGGAAGCCGCTTTGGCTCCCCTGCCCCTGCCGGCGAAGGTGAATGAATGCACGCCTGTGTGTGCAATTTGGGCGCTCAAGGCAGTGCATTAGCGAACGCCGACGTCACACGCTGTGACGTCAAACGTCGTGACGTCACGCCTTCAGCTCCCAAATTGCACGCACAGGCGTGCATTCATTCACCGCCGGCGGGGGCTGCTGGAAGCCGCTTTCGCCACCGGCTCCCTCCGCTGGATGAATGCACGCCCGCCGGCTCCCGCCGCGTACGGGTGTGCATTCATTCACTTTCGTCCATACGCTTTCGCCCGCCCGGGAGGAGGAGAGAGAGAGAGGACTGTTCAAAGGAAATTCACATGCAGTAAGTTTACTTTTATTACTCTTATTACACTTTATTCATTTTTGTTTTAATTTTCGCGCTGCCTTGCTTCGGGGGGGGGGGGGGGGAGAGGACTCGCAATTCCCCCTGGTACCTGTCATTTCAAACGTCATTTGAAATGACGTTTGAAATGACAGGTACCAGCGCACCCAGGATACTGTATAGGCGCTGTATAGCGCTCTATACAGTAAAATGGGTTGCATGGGCCTAACGCTTCACGGACGCTTCTTGGACGCGGCTTGCATTTGCAAGCTATTTAAATACAGTATCGAGCGGTAGGTGATCCGAACTGTGCGTGCGGCAAACTCGGGAGCGCCCGGCCGTAACGCACCTCTTCCTACCGCTCCTTACTGTATCGGCCTGTTAATTCTTAAAATTGCATATAGAATTATCAGAAATGGATTTGTGTATGCAAATACTTACAGAGATGCACTGTTACAAATTATTACTATAAGTTAAGTAGAAATACAACTACTGTATTGTAGAAGATGCTGACCAAGTAATGCAGATTACAGCACATTTAGAATGCATATAAAATAATTCCCTTCCCCAAAGAGCTTTTCATCTATATGGGTTCCTTGTCCCATCTCTTGCTCTAGCTCCCTACCCCCACCACCTTCGTACTGTTATGAAGGTACCCTGCTCTTACTTCCCTCTCCCTCATTTCCACTCCTTTCTTCCCCTGTATCCAAATCCTTCTCTCTCTCTTTCATCCTCTCCCCTGCCCAGTACCAAGTCCCTCAACCTCCGGAAGAATATCCCTGAACCCCTGCCCCTGGCCCATAGAGGGCACAGGTTCCACTCTCCCACCTGTTCCTCCCCTTCCTTTTGGCAGTTTTCCTCTTCCTCCTAACCCTGCTCCCTTGTCTCTCCTCACTACCGAACATCAAGTCTTGCTTTCTCTCTCTGACACACAAGCACATGTACTTTTCTTTTGTGCTGCTGCACACATACTCACAGGCCGATACAGTACAAACGCGGGAGAGCGGGCGAGCGCCCGCTCTCCCGGCGCACACACAGGCCACTCTCCTGTGCGCGCGATACAGTATCTTAATTTATTTAAATTAGGTCCGGTGGTAAAAAGAGGCGCTAGGGACACTAGCGCGTCCCTAGTGCCTCTTTTTTGACAGAAGCAGCGGCTGTCAGCGGGTTTGACAGCCGACGCTCAATTTTGCTGGTGTCGGTTCTCGAGCCTGCTGACAGCCACGGGCTCGGAAACCGGACGCTGGCAAAATTGAGTGTCCGACAGCCGCGGGCCCATTTTAAATTTTTTTTTTAAATTTTTTACTTTTTTAAACTTTCGGGACCTCTGACTTAATATCGCCATGATATTAAGTCGGAGGGTGCACAGAAAAGCAGTTTTTACTGCTTTTCTGTGCACTTTCCAGGTGCCCGGAGAAATTAGCGCCTACCTTTGGGTAGGCGCTAATTTCTGAAAAGCAAAATGTGCGGCTTGGCTGCACATTTTGCTTTCTGAATCGCACGGGAATACCTAATAGGGCCATCAATATGCATTTGCATGTTGTGGGCGCTATTAGGTTTGGGGGGTTGGACGTGCGTTTTGGACGCGCTATTACCCCTTACTGAATAAGGGGTAAAACTAGCGTGTCCAAAACGCGCGTCCAAATGCCGGCTAACAGTGCGCTCCGTCGGAGCACACTGTACTGTATCGGCCCGTCAGTTAGCAAGTGCTTCCACGTCACTCCCCAGCAGGCGTACAACAGTCACCTTCCCCCTCCCGCTTTTCACCAGTTGGCTTTGGCTACTCCTCTTCTGTGAGATCAGGCTGGCTTCAGGCATATGGACACTGCTGCTACTAGTGACTGTTCCTCCCCACTCAGTTACAGTCACTGGCACAGAAATGTCCCCTATTTCACTGCCTCCTTTCCTGTGATCAAGTTTGCTTTCACTTTCAACTCCATAGAGCTTTCCCATTATTTACTGGTGTCCCACACAATCCTGCTGACTCCTGCCCTTTCTTTTCACTGCCATTCTCTGCCCTGCCTAGGTGAATTTTTTTTGTTTGCAAGACAGCAGGGGTGCCAGACTCCCAGGCAGGGGCAGAGAAAAAAAAAAAAAGAATTGCCAGCAAAAACCAAGACACCTAACCACTCTAGTCCAGGCAGTAGTGGTTGCTCCACAGCACACTGGTCAACTTCTAGCAGTGCACAGGCACTGACAGTCATGGTCAGATGCCACCAGCCCTACCCTAGTATAACAGTCTCTCCTGGTTCTGTTACTAGCTAGGCCTCCCAGCCTCTTCACTGGAGTGTCCCCTCTCCCCTCAGCTCTGGTTTCCCTATCTAGGTTCAGGGACCTCTTCTCCAGACAGTCCTAGCTGCTCTTGTGCTTCTAACACAGACACTATCCCTAAGTACACGACAAACTAACAATGATCACAATAAATCACATCACAATTTCTTGTCTTTCACTCCTCACTTCTCAGGATCTAGTATGCGGTACTAGTAAAATCCTTTGTCCACCACCCCTTCCCAGCAGACCTTCCTCGCTTCCCACTGGCAGTCTCCCTTGTCCTGTATCTGCATACACGCACAGGCTGGGAGCTAGAGGGCAGGCTATAACCGATAGGTACCTGGGTCTGTGCTTGTACCAAGATAAGCAACAGGAAGTGGGGGAGGGGCAGAATAGCACAAAAGCTGTAGCTGTGGTTGCAAGGTGTGTTGTCTTGCCCAGATTTACAATACTTTTACCGCATATCGGGGCAAATTTTCAAAACATGTTTTTAACATAAGTAAACATGCATTTAATCATGTGAAAACCTTTGGGAAAGTACAGCTACCCCCCACTGCCTCAAGATAATTGTACCAATTGTTTCCCTTCCCTGGAAGATCTAAGTGAAACCATGCACTTACTTTATTGTGCAGAAGAGAGGAAACTTTATTCTTTCAAATTTAGGGCAGATCTTAAAAATCATTAGGAAAGGCGCCCTTTCCCATTTATCAAAGCCAACTTCCCATGCTTCGCCGAGTTGCTATAGCAACACGGCAAAGGCTCTGCAAGCCAATCGTCATCCTTTGGCTCTCCGGACGAACTCCAACGGCGCGGATCTTGCGAGACTTCAGTGTGCGGTGATCTCATCTCGTGAGCTGCGGCGAACAGAAAGCTGCAAAGCAACTTTGTTCCCAAGTTGTATGAACGCAGCAATTGAGGAGCACGGAGAGAGGCAGGCACAGGCTCGCGCGTGCACACATACACACATAAATCGGGAGGGGGGCAGGAGAAGCTGCAGTGCGAGAGACTGATTCCAAGTATTGCTCTCCTCTCTATGAGGCTTCGTTTGCAGAGCCTTCGACACCCTGGGAAAAAAAAAAACCCCAAAACCCGCCTCTTCCACAGGAACCCGGGCGGCTGACAGTGTTGTCGTTTGCTGGAGTTTTCCTGGGAAGCAAGGAAGAAGCTTTCTGGCTGTTTCTCCCGCCCCCCCCTCCCCCTCCAGTTTTACCAAGAGTGGGTTGGGAAAAAGAAGCAGAAAATTAAGTTTGCACTCCTGCTCAGGTATCTTCAAAGGAAGGAGAAACCGATTCGCTTTTTTATTTTCATGCGGTTGCTGGGGAAAGGAGGCTTTTTCTTCCCAAGAGTGGGAACGAAACACGGACGGATCTTTTACTCCCATAGGGAGGAAGAGGTAAGTACTAGGAGAGCAGCCAGGGGAGGGAGGCTGCTGCAGCTTTGATTTGTTGTAGTAGAATTCTTGGGCAAAATTGGGAAACTGTTCGATGGATAGCATTTTTTTTTTGGTAAGATATACTATTTCCATCTAGAGGAATTTGGTGCTGGAGCTTTGCCTTTTGTAATCAGTAAAAATCTTTAATCGGTAAATCTCTTTTACTAACTTAGTTAAGAGTGGAATTTGTTTCGAACTACCTTCAGACCCAAGTCATTAACTCATTATAATCTTTACCAGTGGTGATCTGCAGGATACTTGTGGGAAAGGAAGGAGAAGAAAAATAGGTGAAATGTTTGAGGTGGTTGTTAATGGCTGCTTTCGCTTCCTCTGGTGTCTGGAGGGTTGCAGCAGGAGGAGGAGGGGGAAAGCATCTGCAGAGTTGCTGCCCGGTCTAAGCAGAAACCTCGTGGTTCTGCCGGTCACTTGGGAGCTGTGCCCGCCTTTGCTATCAACAGTTTAAGGGGCAATCCCATTCATTTTTCTGCTGCTGCAGCAGCCATTTTTGTTTAGGGCTTTTCAGTTACCTTATCCCTCCTAATACCTTCCCTCAGGTTTGTTTCTCCCCTTCTTGATTTACAGAGTGTAAGCTCTTCTCAGGGCTTCCAAAGATGGAGTAAGAAGTGTAGGCCAGCTCACTACATACACGGTTAAGATATGGGTGGGGGTGGGGATGCTAGAAACTAGCAATATAAAGCGAAAAGGTTTGGACCCGCGCCCTTCTTATTGTCCTCTTCTTTCCCCTCACTTTCTGAGACTTTTAATCGGCAATTCTGTTGTAGTATCCCCTGTGTAGCTGGTTTATTATCTGGTTCCGTGCACTATTTCTTTTTTCACTTTTTAGTTCTGAAATACAAAGAGACTTCTAGGTTCTGCCTGCCCACCCCAATCTGGTATCAGAACTTGCATCTCTTCAAGCAGTCAGTTAGCTTGTTCCTTTTCTGATTTTTGTTTCCTTCCCCCATCTCTGCTCGCTCTGAAAGAGCAAAGAAGACTTTTTTTTTTCTTTAGTTTGCTTTTGTTTATAGAGTTATAGCCCTCTGAAGTAAGAGGGTTTCCTTCCTCTAAAAGGAGCAACCCCACTCTGAAGCAGGGAGTGGGTTGAGAAGTAATACAGGAGGAGTGCTAAACAGTCCCTCTCTGTCCCCATGAAGTCTGCCGAGTGCATTGTCCCCGGGAAGATGGGTGGGAGCATGGAAAGGACACTGGCTGTGTCCAGACATGTTGAAGCTGGGCAGGAGAGTGGGTAGCATTGTCAGCCCTTCAAAAGACAAGACCATTGACTAAACCCCAGTCCCTCCTCCAGAGCAGTCGAAAATGAACAGGAAGGATGAAAAACAATTCACCCCAGGGAAAGAATGGGTCTCTGGTCACCTTGGCAGAAGCACCAGAAGTCACCAGCCAGGGCCATGCCCAGTCTGACCACGTTCTATTTATTGTAGGTGCCAGCCTCA
This sequence comes from Rhinatrema bivittatum, assembly GCF_901001135.1. NCBI lineage: Eukaryota > Metazoa > Chordata > Amphibia > Gymnophiona > Rhinatrematidae > Rhinatrema > Rhinatrema bivittatum. The sequence continues at coordinate 117,149,193 of NC_042618.1, read as the reverse complement.
CTCTGCCTGCGGGTGAAACCCCACAGGAAAATGACCAGGGAAGAAAAGAAGGAAACGGGAATCTCGACTTATCTCTCCCAGCTGTGGTGACCATGTCAGGTGTAGCTTTGTGAATACGGAGAAAGGGGACACACTTGTTGCCTTCCTTACCCCCTGCTCCTCCATTGTGTGGGGGCAAGACAGGCAAGCCTGTAATCCCCACCACTAAATTCCCTAAAGCGGTGGGGTAATACAGAAATGGACAGGTGGCAACAACGTTGCCTCTTCCAACCCTACCCCAAGACCCATCTATGCAGCAACTGTTTTCAGCCCCATTCTCTCCTGGCATCATTCTGAGACCTTGTCTCAGACGGGTCTTCCTCAGTGACAGGTGGGCTGGCGTGTCTGTCATTTTAAACAAGGCCCTGAGATGCCCTCTTCTGGCTTCCCAAGCTATTCACCTTTACATATTGGCCCTGGTGGAGATGGTTGGCCTCCACCAGGTGTTATCAGGTAGCTGGATGTTTGGCAAGGCCATGCTATTTGTATGATCTATGTCAGCGGTCCATAAGACCATACAAGAGAGACTCGTGTTGGAGAGCGTTTTTCAACAAAGGAAGTCTCTTGAATGGCAGGGCACACTTCTTCCTGAAGCAGTGGCCTTTGGGAGTTTTGTCCCCAGCATTGGCACTCCTTGCAGTCACAAAAACAAGGACTTGAGGCACATGACCTTTTTAGAAGGCAGGCCTGGGTGCTCCTCCATGGAGACCAGGAGGATGCTTTTTGGTGTATGATGGACACTTTTGAAGGTGGCCACTATAAAGTTTATTATTCAGCGGAGAGGCCAGATGCATCCAGTACTGCAAGCTGAGGCACACATGAATGCAGTGCCCCAGCTAAATCAGCAAAGTTGGGGTGGCATGCTTGGCTGCCTCTCCATCGGGATCTGGTCCCCCACTCCATCATCCATAGGATCTGTCATGTTAGGACCACAGGGTCCAGCCTTGGGTTTAGGAGGTGCCTTGGAGTTAGGGTCAATTGCTCTGGGAGGCGTACCACTGATTCCATAAGAGGGCTCCACCACCCTCCCACCCTCCTCTGTGGTAGTGGCTCTTGAGACCACAGAGGAATTGTTGCCACTCCAGCACTAGCCACTGATGACTTCAACACAGAGTCTTGGTATGAAGCCAGGAGGCAGGCAGCCAGGCTTGAGAAGGAATAGCAAGGAGATAATGGGGATGTCGGGGAGCACCTGCCAGCTGTGGACACTCTCCTTTCGCAAGGTAATGGGAATGTGCGGGAATCTAGAGAAGCTGAGACTAATCTCAGCAGGATGCTGGGGGGATGTAGCTGCTAGAACGCAGGGAGAGGAGCAAATTAAGGGTTGGCGCACTTTGAAGCAGTGATAGGGATCCCCACTCAGGCCACCTACCTAGTCTCATTGCCAATGGAGAAATGCTAGAGCCCTTACAAAAGGACAAATGAAACCCTCCCCAGCAGGGAACAATAGCTATGGTAGATGGGGAAGGGGAGAGCCTCTGTGGTGATGGATTCCCAGGATGCTCTCCTTCCTCTACTATCTGTAGGGCTTCCCTGGGCGAGGAAGAGGATTAAGAGAGAGAACAACTTTCCATGGAGAAACCCCTCACCTCCTCGTCTTCCAAAGGAGAGCATTCAGGGAAAGAAGGCTAGATGCCCACCAAAATATGGCACGATAAAAAGTGTCAGGTCCTGATCACCCACTCTCCAGAGGGGTTAGAATATACTGGCTGGGACTTCAACCTAACCCTTCTGTCCTGCTACAAAAGTAGTGATAGTTGCCCTTGTTCCAGCTCCACGTCAGAGGTGTTCGGGGTACCCCCTTCATGATGTGATCTGCTCACGAATGCTGGTATATAAAAAACCTAAATAAATAAAAATCTTGCTAGAGTGGCAGGGCTGGCGGAGATCACGGGTAAGGGAATGGGCCCCCAAGGGTTGGTCCGGCAGCTGCCATCAAGCGGCAGGGGATGCAAGGGCTCACTGAGAGTGTCTGTAAGGGGAACCAAGCTGCAGGGAGAGCCAGGCATCGGGCTCCTGCTACAGGAAGGAAGTTCCCCCCTCCCTCCATGTATGGAAATGAGCTTGTCCTGCTAGGCAGTTGGAAGAGGGCGAGATCCCTCCCTACCTCTCTCTGGTTTGCTGTAGGATGTGCCCTTACCCTGCTCCCACCCTTGTCACTGCCTCCACTTTTACTCCCGCCCATATGCTTTTGTTCCACCATCCCACGACCGTGTGTTCCCCAGTGGCCTTGCACTGCTGCTGGGCCATTGCCCTGCAGAGAGAGAGAGAGGGGTGGGGGGGGGGGGGGGGGGTGAGTGGAGGTCACCATGCTGATGCCTGGGAGGGGCTCTTATTCCCAAGAGGAAGGTTGCTGAAGTCTATCCTGGTCTCAAGATAGGGTGAGGAAAGTGGGCCATGGGCTAGCACGAAGCCCCCCCAGCTTCTTGGCCCCCTCACCCTCCCTTTGAGGCAACAGTCATCTCAATAAATACAAGAAATGTCTGTCACAGAGAAGATCCAGCCCCGAGAGGTAAGGTGCGGGGATGGGCCGCTGCTCAGGCCCTGTACTCCTGGAGCTGTAAGAATAGAGTCATGTGTGCTTCCCGAGACCTGAGCACTACCTGATAGAGGATGGCTCTGATATTTGGCAGTCTTAATGTTATTGGCTGCAAGGCAGGGCCCCACAAGGACTGCACGCTCTTTCTTCTATGACCTTTTTACAGGAGACCCCTCCCATTCCGGAGGGTGAGGCTTCTTGGTGTCGGGAGTGAGGCAGCGAGGTGGCCTTCAGCCATGAATCCAGTGTGGCTGGCGGGGTTGCCATCCTGACTTTATGATCCCTGCAGGTGGAGGTGCTGGGTAGCTGGGCTGAATGTTGCACCTTTGTTTTCAAATTGGGGGCTATATTGTGAACTTGGTAAATGAGCGTACTCTCAATGTTTTGACTGGTAGAACAGCAATTTTTTTTTTTTTTTGCCAATTGTCAGCCTGTTTGGGGGGATATGGACCCAAGTGAGGAGAGGTGATGCTTGGGAGGTTTTGTGCCTCAAATACGAGGAGAAACGGCGTGCTGGCTGTGTACTTGAGAAGTGGCGAGAGTAAGGGGCCCGTGTGCGGTCATGGATCCAGTTCCTGGGGGAGATGGACTGTAGCTTGTGCTTCTTCGGGTTGGAAAAGAGGAGTGGGAATAAGAAGCAGATGACATGCCTGTTACCTGTGGATGGGATTCTCTCCATGGAGGCGGGGAGGATCAGGGTGAGGGCCTGGGACATTTACTCTGCTCTCTTCTATAGGAGAGGCTTGCCAAAGTCAGCAAAAGCACCAAGAGGAGCCCCTGTGTCTAGCAAAACTTGTGGTTGCCCTTGGCTGGATGCTGTCAGGAAATCCCCTGTAATCAATGGGCTGACACCAGAGCTTTTTGGTCTTTTTTTTCCAACTTGCTGGGACCCGATCTCCTGTGGGTTCTGGCCAAAGCTTTAACAACTGGTTGATTGTTCTTTAATGCCATTGCATAGTGTTGGCCCTTTTAGCCAAGAGGGGAAACCCGCGGGACAGACTGAACTGGCACCCAGTCTCACTGCTCTGCATAAATTATAAGATCCTAGCCAAAGTGCTCTCCCTGTGGCTGACATCCATGCTGGCAGAGGGGATTCTCTCCCCCCCCTCTCCCACCCCAGACCAGTCCTACATGGTCCCAGGCTTCTTCATCTTTGCTAAAAAAAAAAAAAAAATAAATAAATTTTTTTGGTCCAGGATTTGATGCACTTAATTCATAGGACTGGCCTTTTTATCACCTGATGAGGAGAAGGCCTTTGACAGGCATTCAGGTTTGGCCCACAATTCATGGGTCTCCTCTGCTTCCTGTTCTTGAGTGCAGCATGCCTAGTTACGGTTAACTTATCTTTTGCATGCTTCTGGAATTTGGGTGAGAGGTGTGTCGAGGGTGTCTCCTATCAGGGCAACTGTATGTGCTGGCAATCGAGCCATTCCTGTGCTTGCTCTGCAGGTGGTGCATCAGGAAAGTGCTGAAATAGACAGACTTGTGGGTTACCCTTTTGGCTTATGCTGATGACATCTTTCTCATGGCTTAGGATGCCGGACTGCCAACAATTGGCCCAATTGATTAAGATCAATTGGGCCAAATGCTTAGACTCTTTGGTAAGACTACATTGAGTGGTTGCCAGCTTGAGAACTTCTCGTGAGGCAAGGAGACCCTGAAGTATTTAGGGGTCTACTTAACCATTGCAGAAACCACAGCCTCTATCAACTGGCTGGAGCTTGGAGAGAAGGTCGAAGCTTGCCTGAGGTCATGGAGGGGGTCTGCTGTGACTGGGATATTAAGAGTCTTGGTGGTTAATCAGCTGATGCCCAGCACACTGTGGCACTGTCTCACTGCCCTGAGTCTGACTCAGAATTTTTCCTTTACTCCAAAAAAAAAGTTGCTGGACTTCTGGGCAGGCATGAAACACTAGGCTTCTCTGGGAGTTGTGAGTCTCTCCCTAAGAGGACAGATAGGTGTTAGTGCCTGCAGGCCTTACAGAAATTTCTGTTTGCAGACCCTGCTTTGCAGTGGCACCCAGCTTGGGTAGGTTGTGATATGACTGGAAGCTGTCTTCAGTGCAAGAGAATACACCTATTGGTTCTCAACATTGCCATTCTTCCACCAAGGGATTTTTAAGGTCTGGAGGATCCAGGCCATAATGAGGGAGCTGGCCAACTCTGTAGTGGACTTCCTGGGTGAACCTTTCCACCGCAGTCCTACTCTTGGAGTGGAGCAGCTGGAAGATCCAGCCATGGGATGTTGACCAATTATGGACAGAGTGACCAAGATCAGCAACTTGCTGGAGGCTTCACCTGTTGTCATTGGGTGGTTCTTCCATCAAGTCAAAAATTCCCTTTTGGCCAATATGTCTGCTCTATTAGAGGTTTCCACAGGACAAGGCTCTCCCACCCACCTGCAGCCCCCTGTGTATAAGCCCTATGTATAGGGACTATGGGGCCACAAGAATAACCCTTTCTGTCTCTGCTTCCTTGAGCCTGTAGCCTTAGCCATATGAAATGTCCCTTTTGCTCTTCTGATCTGTGCCACAGAAGAGCCTCTACCTGCTGGTGTTCTCCTGGTGCACTTCCTCATCCTCACCTCCCATCCTTATATGCTCTAGCAGGGAGCTTGGGAGTCATTTTACTCAAAACCGACTCCCAGGTACATCAGGGACCATATTTTGAAGCTGGTGCAGGGTACCATGGCCAATCTGGCAGGTTTTTAGCCTATTTCTCCTGGGAAGCCTCTGTCTGTTCCTGCTGCAGACAGGAGGAGGAGGAGGACATGTTTACACACTGGGTCAAGGTGTCCCTGACTCACCCCTTTTTTTCCTATTTGAGTTCCTTTGGTGTGTTGTGTGTGGTTAAATTTTACCCCCACTTTTTCCAGTACTGGTGTGCAATTATTATGGGTCCCCACAAGAGCAAAGGACCATCTAGTCTGCATCCTGGCCATAGCCAAGGAGATTGTGGCAGACCAGCAGGAAAAGACTGGCTAAGCCAAATCCCCCCAGAGCGCAGGGCTCAATGCCCTGGTGCACACCCATATTAAAGCTGTGCAGTTTGCTTGCTGGTGGGCAGTGGGTGTTATTCTCTGCCCCCCCCTCCCTCCCTCCTCATTACTAACTTAAGTTGCACATTTAGGGTATCCCCTCCCCCCCCTTGTTTGTCTGTCTGTCTTTTGCTTCAGACTGTGAGCCTGAGGGTGGGGGGTGACGCATTGGGCAAGCAAGAGCAGCCCCAAGGCACTTCACTCCATCCTCCCTTTCCTTTTTTTTTTTTTTTTTTTAATTTTAATTTTTTGCTGCTGACCACCTGAGAATGGGGGGAAGGAACCAGCAGGCAACTGCAGACAGCCTGGAAGGCAGGTTTTAATTTTTTGTTTTGATTTTTGTTGAATCTGTGCAGGTGCCCTCTAGAAGGGGGTCTAGGTTTTATTTTGGTGGCTCCATCAGGGGGTACCGAAGAAGTGGAATGTGATCTTAGAGGGGCGGGGCTGCCTTTGGTGGTCTCTGCCTCATTAGTGGCTTAAGTAGAACTGCGAAGCAACTTTTTTGTTCCCAAGAAGTATGAGTGCAGCGTTCAAGGAGGACAGAGAGAGGCAGGCTTGGGCTTGCATGCGCACACAAACACACACACACACGTATACTGCAGGAGGGGACAGGGAGAAGCTGCAGTGCTCTGAGCCTTCCACAAGACTCCAAGAACCTGGCCCTCTCTCCATAATGCTCAGGTTTTTTTCAGAGCCGCCGTCACCCTAAAAAAGTAGCCTCTTCCCCGCAAAGCTGGAGAAGCTGTTGGTGCTGCCGTCGCTGTGTCTTACCGGGAAACGATAGTGAAAGGAGCTTTCTTTCCTGGCTGTTCTCGCCCGTCCCTGTTCACCCATCTTCTGCAATTTCATCAAGTATGGGTTTGGAAAGGAAGCGAAAAATTAAGTTTGCAGTCTTGTGCTCCTGTGTGGGTATCTTCTAGGGATAGAGAAACTGACTTCTTTTTTTTTTTCTCATGTGGTACTGGAGAACGGAGGCTTTTTTTTCCCCCCAAGAGTAGAACGAGCACAGATGGTCCTTTCACTCCCACGGGGAGGAGGAGGTAAGCAGGAGAAGGAGCCAGGGGATAGAGGCTGCCGCAGCGTAGATTTTATTTTAGTATAATTCTGAGCAAAATTGGTGACATTTTGCAATGGATAGCAACGGTTGCATTTTTTTTTGTCATATATACTGTTTCTATCTAGAGGAATTTGGTGCTGGAGCTTTGCTTTTGTAACGAGTAAATCTTTTTTTTTTTTTTTTTAATTTACCAACTTAGTAAAGAGTGAATTTGTTTCAAAGTATATTCAGACCAAACCAATTAGCTCATTTATAATTTTGCCAGTGGTGGTCTGCAAGATAATTGTTGTGGAAAACGGAAAATAGTAGGTGAAATGTTTGAGGTGGTTAATGGATCCCTTGGGAATGAATAGCTGAAAGCTCTGGGGACACCTTGTTCTGGGTCTAATCAGTAGGTATTAGTGTGGAAGTAAAACTTTAAAGTATTTCTCTTGCTATTTATGTCATAGATATGTGTGGGTGGTAGAAAAAAAGGATATGCTTAATTCTGGGACACAACAGCTTTACCCCACATTTAGTCAGTGCTGTCCCCTCCCTCCAAAAAAATGTCTTAAAGCCTGCATACATGTACTTGTGATTCTGTGGATGGCTTTGTACTGAACATCAGACAGATCCTGCAGTGAAACTAAATCCTTGTGTGCAAGTCAATACGTTCTGGAGAACTGATGTTAGGATTCTTAACTAATATTGCAAAATGTGTTTTCAGGAAGGTAGTGTCAAGTTTCTTTAGACTCTTGGTCTTTTCTGGATTGATTTAGCTTGGAATTTCCTCTGTAAGGCAATTCTTTCAGGATGAAAATAACTCAGTTGCTTTCTCGGTTACTGTATGCAGTTTAGAGTGCAAATTTTCATTATTTACCATGAGTCATTTGAGCATCCTCTTCTGAAATTTCTTAACCTTTTAGTATAATTTACTGAAATATCAGGCTGAGCACCAGGGAAGCCAGGGTTCAAATCCTGCATCTCCTGCTGATGTTCATTGTGACCTTGGGAAATCACTTAACCTTGCATTGCCTCAGGTATAAACTTAGGAACTGATGTAATAAGTAGAGCATTTAAACTGGGCACTGAAATCCAGCACCGAGTTTAACGCATATACTAAAAAATTGTTTAACACCTGACACAGTATGCTAATGTGTAGACTGTAGAGAGTTAAAAAAAAATGCATATAAAACTGAAAATGTGTATAAAGAAAATGCTTAGCACAGATAAGCCATGTTTTCTGGGTATAAGTCATGTTAAGTCCACAAAGCATGGTTTCTGCACATAAAATCCACATTACAGGTCCTGGCACTGGAATTTCATTTTGTGCCTATAGACTAACATGAGCTCTGTGAATTTTACTCCACCTCAGATTAGGAGTTAAGTTTTATGTGCAAAGAAAACAAGAGTTAAGCAAGTGCTTCTCTCTTCAGTGTGTGTGTGTGTTTGGGGGGGGGGGGGGGAGGAGGGTAGGGTGGCAGAGGGGTAATAGCTAATACCATCATTAGCATGTAATTTGCACGAGAGGGTTCTAACCTTTTATGCTCCAAAATCTTCACATAATGTGCATAAACTCCATGCACCATCACTAGTAAAGTTTGTGCACAAAACGTTTGTGTAAAACCTTGGGTTAAACTGCATTCTCTAGTACAGTGGTCCCCAACCCTGTCCTGGGGGCCTGCCAGCCAGCCGGGTTTTCAGGATATCCACAATGAATATGCATGAGAGAAAATGTGCATGTTATGGAGGCACTGCAAGCAAATTTTCTCTCATGCATATTCATTGTGAATATTCTGAAAACCCGACCTGGCGGGCCCCCAGGACAGGGTTGGGGACCACTGCTCCAGTACCTGCTTACAATCAGCTGCTTAGATTGTAAGACCTCTGGGGACAGTGAAATACCTACTGTACCTGTATATGATTCACCTTGAGCTCAGGTTTGGAAGGGCATGTAATTAAATCTCAAATTCATACTAGAAAATCAAGAGAGCCGTCAATATTTGCTTGTGTCAGCATGTTGCAAAATGATTTTTTGAGCCTATTTAGATTGTAAAGAGTTGGTATCTTTTAAGTCATTTTTACACTTTATTTCCTTCAGAAAATAAGGTATCAGATTACCACGTCCACGTGTTTGTGTTCGTTGTCCCATCCACACCAATTTTGCTGGTTGTGTCATGGTCCAGGAGTATTCTGACAATGTTTTTTTTTTTTGATCCACATATATGCATGGATACATCTGCATCCCAGAAAGTAGATGTCTTTAATTCTGCATGGAACCTCTTAATTCTTAGGATAAGAGAGCAAGTTAAAAAAAAAATATATATGGCAGCTGTAATCATGAAAGCTTCTGATCATTGCTGATGCTTTAGGCCAGTGGTATTCACTTCACTCCTCAAGGATTGCAAATGGGTCATATTTTCAGGATATCCTTAATGAATATGCATGAGAGATTTGCAGTGTCTGTCCTGCATATTAGGGATATCCTGAAAACCTGACCCATGTGTGTCCCTCACGGCTTTAAGCCATTACAGAATCTACACTGTAAAATATGAAAAGCTTCAGCCAGTTTCAGTTCCTATTTCTGAAAATTACGATGCTGTAAATCTACTGTGGTATTAACTAAAATGGAGTATGCAAAAATAAATGGCAAAAACATCAGTGATGACTTATTACACTTCAAGTGATTTTTCACGTCTTATTTAAGACTGCATGAAATACTGGGATGTGATATTATTATACAATTTGTATATATCCTGCAAGCATGAAAATGAAAACAATACGGTCTTTGATATAATAAAAATGCTTATTAAAGGCACAGTATCTTCACACTTTCTTTAATTTGGGCCCAGCAGTTTTTCCCCGCTCCTTTGTAATTCCAGTTTGATCAGAACCAGGACTAGACCCGGCACCATGAGCCTTCCCTTGCAACCTCTTAGAGATTTCCCTCCTATTTAATATACTCCCACCCTCCAAGAAGATACCTAGTCTAGTCATTGCAGTGATGTTTCTGGGACCTGGGGCAATGCTCCTGGTCTGTTTGTGGAATTCTGCAATCAGGGGCCCTAAATCAGGTTACCTGGGTGGTGGTTTCAAGCAGTGGCTGACTCGCATAGCATCCTCTGCTCACCCCATGAGCAGAAAACCCAACTCAGAATTAAACTGGGAAGCTGCCACATGGCAACGCACAGCACTTGTTACTGGGCTAGCCCACAGTTTTAACATTGTAAACTTTATTTCTGTATGTGAAGATATGCTGTAAAAAAAAAAAAAAGTTAAAAATGTATTGAAAAAGTAAAGTACTTTATTCTGGTAACAGAGCCACACAGTCCTTACTCTTCCAATTCAGAAAAGATAAATGAGAGCCGGGCCCTGTTTCACAATCTTCAGATTGATGACAACTATTTCACCAAAATTAGCCATCCACTGTTAAGTAAATAATGTATGAGTGCTTAATTTTGCATAAAATGTTTATTTACTTAGAAATGTACATATTGTATTCGGTTTCAATTAATATCTTGTTGTGCCTTACAGTATAGCTTTAGGCACAAAAAAGATTACTAAAACTCTTAGTGAAGAGGGCAGTAACTGATAATTTTCTATCTAAAATCATTTAGACATGAGGAAGTTACCACCCTTCAGTAAATACTCCTAGAAGATAAACTATTTTCCAGGCATTCTGCTGTAATATAATACAAAGAAATGCAATATAGTAGCTTGTTACAGTAGTCTTGCAGTTATGCCACGTTGGCAAGTCAAATGTTGTATTTTGAGTTATGTGCCATTGACATAGTTCTGTTTCTATAGAGGGCAATTTTCGAAAGCTACCTCTGTAAAAGTATGTGCATTGTACCTTTTTACCCGCATTTTTATGGAAGCATTCCTGGGATGGGGTTAGGCTGGGAGAGGCAACAATGCACAGAGTTTTGCATTTTCAAAATGAAACACATTATTTGGGCTGAAAGAAGTATTTGCAGGAAAAGCAAGTGCAAATCTCTGTGGGTAAAAGAATTTTAGTACCTGCCTACCCAGTTTTGACAGTTCCCCCCCCCATAGTTCTTGATGCCATTCTGGTCAGGTTCTAAATTATAATTCATAACTGTGATGCAGTAAATTAAGTTTGCAAGTGCAAAGGGAGGTCAGTCTTCGGAGTGGTTGCCTTCCAGTTTATGTAAGAGCTGGAAAGAAAATATTTGCATGAACTATATTTTGCAGTTCTTAACACTATGATTGCCTATTGCTTTGAAACTTAAGTGAAGGAATTTGCATTGGGACCTGTTGGCCTGCGCCCAAGTAGACAGTTGGGAGAAATTTTGTGAAAACCATGTTACTTCTGCATACAGTATATCACCATGGAAGCTGGCATATATCTGCTGTATTTTATCTAATTTGCCATCCTTTGTAGTTAATGTGTTTGATTTAACTCACTCAGTGTATTTTAAATAATTCACTGGCTGCTCATTGAAAGGCATTTTTACAATTAATGTTTGTTTATAATTAGAAATCTAAAAAGTGTAATTTTTTTTGTTACTGATTAACTAATTCCATAAAGTTCTGGAGCTTGTAGGCATTAACTATTAAGTATACAAACTTCTTAATGAATGCAAACGGCTAGAAATATATTTAGAAAACTTAGGTGCCAATCATAAAGTCTTATGGGACAGGGAACATTTTTCTTAATTTTTCCCTTCACATTTTTCTTTTTTTTTCTTTTTGCAATTTTTAAATTTAATTTTTGGATTTTTCAAATTTTAGGAAACAGGTGCTAAATTTTAAGTGCTCGGAGGACTGGCTCCTAGGATTTTTCCAGCTTTGCATGTGAAATGGATTTTGAGTTCGTGTTTGTAATTTTATTTTGCACCTAACTATTAAATACTCAGATATGAACAAAATGGTTCCTAATTGTTACTGCTGAATAAAACAAACAAGAGCAGAAATACTGTTATGAATTGATCACAGTTACTCTCCTGAAGGGGCAGTGGGTTTATAGTGTAATTCAGTTATGCTGATATTCATAATTATTGCAAGAATTAAATTGTCAGAGCAAAAATATATTGCCCATTGGTGGAGGGGTGTGTTTGTGGAAGGGGTGGGGAAGGTTAAGCACTGTACTTTTTTCCTCCCTTTAATTTTTAGTGGTTTAGGTAGGAATAGAAGTTTTCTACTACATCCTTATTGCTTCAGTGACCCTCTATGAAATATGGGCTTGCAGAGAGAAAGTGGAAGGTGTCATATTGCTATGAAAATATATTTTAATAACATTTATTTTAACTTGACTGGCTAACCGGTATCTTTTTTTTAAATTTTTTTTTAAATTTTTCATTGTATGCTGAAAATTTTAAAGCATATTTCAAATGTTGATATCACTTTGTAAGAGAGAAAAAATGCAAATATTGAAACGTTAGTTTCCAAGGAGATATGACTCATGGCTTGATTTTTAAATGATTCTTCTAAAGGAAATTAAATGAGGCTGAGCTTAATAAATCCAGTTTTTAGTATTTAAGTGATAAGGATTGTCTATCTTATGTATGTGAAGTAATTGGAGGTATAAGAATTTTTTTTGTAGCAGGTGATGGAGAAATACTGTTGAATTTCCTGTTGGCCTCTTACCATTAGTGTAAATTACTTGTTTTGAAAGAGTTCATTGCTTCCTGTAGTGAGCAGAGGATCAGTGTATGTAGCAGATAAAACTCATTGATTTCCCCTTTTTTTTTCCTCTTTCTCTATGCTTGAAAGGGTAACTGGACAGTTGAGGCTACAAAATAGAACACAGTCAAGCAGCAGCAAATTCTCTTTGGTGTTAGTTTTCAGCACTAGGTTGGGAGAGCTGAAAGCCTCTTCCCCCACGCATCTTACAATTCAAATACAGTATTGTGCTATTTGCAAGAGATTATATGTCGTAAAGAACACTGGATAGGAGTGAAATTTCAAAGGAGTTGTGCACGTAAAAGTAGCTTGTAGCAATTTTCAAAAGCCAATTTATGCGTGTAAAGTCTCTTTTGAAAATTCAGACCTATGGGGTGAATTTTCAAAGGAGTTACATGCATAAAAGTAGCAATTTTCTAAAGCCCACTTACTCATATAAAACCTATCTTCAGAGTATAGTTGATTAATATTTTGAAACAAATTCTTATTGCATGCCAATAATGGCCTTTAGTCACAGAAAGTTTGATAAGTGCAGATAATTGTGCATGGGTAAATCTCTTGACCAGAGCCAAATATCCCCCAAGCCAGCACAAATGGCTCTTGCAGCATGAGAGACAATGTCACATACCAAAAAGTATGACCATTTTGTATGGTTTGATAATTTTTGCAGAACTGAAGCCAATATGAATAGTTGTAGACAAATTGGATTCTCACTTTCTCACACAGCAAATTTGCTTTGTCCTTTTGATTACTTTTGTAAACTAGGTGATGAAATGGTTCTAGATTATTCTGGCATTTACAAAACAATGTACTTTTTAGACAAGTAACGTGAGTCTTTCTTTTTACTTTTTACTTGTTGGTGGTTTTTTTTTTTTTTTTATTCTAGGCCTATTCCAGAACAGCACCAGCAAACCTACTGCAATTTCCATGTCTGTGTGCAAGTAGATGAATGGATAGACGGAAGTGATGGAGTTTTGGGAGGAAGGGAGTGAAGAAACACATCTAATTTGTGCTATGCCTGACGTGTGCATTTTCCCAGCTGTTGATAAGCAAATCTTTCTTAATCTAATGTATGATAGGTAACTGGGAGATAGATCAGAGTTATTTAGCGAAGAATACTACAACCTTTTAAAAAAAATTGCCATTATCTGTCATGGCAGAGGCAGCAGTGCCTGTTTTGGCTTCATTATAGATTGCTGTCAGTCCATCTTTTCCTAAGTCTGCCTAGATCTGTTCTTGGGCCACACCTTGACACTGGTGAGGAGACATATTTACTTTGATGATCTGATGAGCTATATCAGTGGAGCATAAGCTTCTAGCAGGGAACAGGTTTAAAGAGACGAGTCGAAGTAGACCACAGGTCCCCCTTTTTGGGGGTTGTGGTAGAGGCTGGTAACTTGTTCAAATAAAAATTAACTTACTCGTAAACTTAACTTCAAAAAAGAAATAAACCAGAAGGGTCTACTGGAGTTTTTCTTTTAAAAGATGTACTTGTAGAATATTTCCAGTTTTCACAAGAATACCTTGTTAACAGAAATATATGAGCTTCCTGAGGAAATTATAACGTGAAATAATACATGAATTAATTAGATATATAAAAAGTTTGAATCATAACCCACAATACGGAGGTAGGAAGGAGGGAAATAGATTCAAAATAAAAGATATTTATTAGAAGCAAAAAAAGATTGAAAGACTTGGGCCTCTCTAATATATCCTTAACCAATAATGTCATCACCTAGTCCTGGGTGGACCCACTTAGTTTCTTCAAATGCAAGAAAGATCTTAAGTGTTCTGAGACATAAAATATATAATTAGAGAATACGTGACTAAACAATTTGCAAAGATAATGAATAAAAAATGAAGCGCCAAGAGAAGGCATATCATGGTGCATAGTCAGAAACAATTTTTCTTTTTTCCTGAGTCACTTTTGTTACATCAGGGAAAATCCAAATTTGCTGTTTCATGAATTTCTTATCCATTTTTCGAAAATGCAGATACACTAAAATGTCCAAATCCTGCCTGGACACACAGCATGCTAACAAAGTAGCTCTATTCTTCATAATCTGACCTTTCCAGCAAACCTCTAAATTGCGACTATCTTGATACAGAAGCACCCATTTGATCACAATAAGTGAAGCCCTCTTTTTCATAGGAAGATAATATACTCTGTTCATAGGAGGGCAGCATCTGTTGGAATACTTAGTCGACTAGGTATCTTTCAAAAGTTTCTACAGGAGAGAAGCATTTCATTCTGGGAATATTTAGGAGTGGAAGATTTAGGGGTCAATTTTAAGACCTGTGCGTGCACATGGATGCGGCTATTTTATAACACGCATGCGTGTTATAAAATACGATATCCGTGTGCACGTTCGTAGCAGATTTTAACATTCATGCGCGCATGTGCAGGCGGGCAGATGGCCTCTTCCATGCGCAGGGTGGGAATTTTAAAAGCCCATGTGTGGCGATGGAAGTAGGACATTCCCAGTTCGCTCCAATTAAGGAGCGAACTGGGAGGGAACTTCCCTATACCTCTACCTAACCTTTCTACTCTTTCCCTTCTCCCCGACCCCTAACCCCTTCCTAACTACTAACTTTTTTTTTTTTATTTGATTACTTACTGCTCATCTGGAGCAGAAGTAATCTCCGTGCGCCAGCTGCCGGTGTGCGCTTCCCCAGGACAGCAGCTAATGGCGCTGGGCCGCCCCTTTTCCCTCAGCCGGCACTTGTGCACGTATACCCCAGTTTTTACACATGTAGGCCTTTGAAAATTCACTTAATAATCCCTTGCTTGGTTTTCAGTTTGTTCCAATCTTCTGTGTGTATACAGCTTGTCTTGAATCAAAAGGCATTCACAGCCGTAATATCACACATCTCCTTATTCGCAGCCCTAAGCTTAAGAACATAAGAAGTTGCTATACTGGGTTAGATCAAGGGTCCATCAAGCCCAGCAACCTGTTTCCAGTGGCAGCCAAGCCAGGTTACAAAGTTCCTGGCAAGAACCCAAATATTAAATAGCTCCCATGCTACTAATGCCAGTAATAGCAGTGGTTATTCCCTAAGTCAACTTGATTAGCAGCAGTTTGTGGGCTTCTCGTTCAGGAACCTATCTAAACCTTTTTTAAACCCAGCTACACTAACTGCCCCAACCACATCTTCTGGGAACGAATGTCAGAGCTTAATTATGCTTTAAGTGAGAGGGAATGTTCTCAGATTTGTTTTAAATGTGCTACTTGCTAACTTAATGGAGTGCTCCCTATTCCTTTTATTATCTGAAAGAGTATATATCTGATGCACATTTACCTGTTATTAGTCCTCTCATGATTTTATAGATCTGTCATATCCCTCCTCAGCCATCTCTTCTCCAAGCTGAACAGCATTATTCTCCTTTAGCCTTTCCTCATAGGGGAGCTGTTCTTGCCTAAACTCCTTGGATTCAGTCTTGTTTAATGTACAGTGTTTTAATGTTCTTTACCAAAGACGAAATATATTTAGAGGAAGCATTAATTGAGTGAAGTCTTACAAGGACTTTCCAAATGGTCTCTATCAGTTTAACAATAAAAACTCACATTCGAAGGATGCCAAGGAGTCCAGTGTTCTCCATTTTGGACACTCTGCTGATCCATCTCTCCCCTTAGCATCCCTGGATGGCATAGATGGTGAGCCTGAAGGCCTCCACTCACTCACTCACCTCTGCTGCCGATCTACCAGCAGCATTCTCTTCTATATCCGAGGCTCATCTTCCAACATCATCACAAGGCACCAGGCTTGCTTCAGAGTGGGATGTGGCTCTTGGCATGGCGCAGGAGCAGAGCCTAGAGAGAAGAGCTATACCTCTTCCCCTGGCAGGACCAGTGCTCCTTCACCCAATGCTGCAACAAAGAACCCCTCTAGAACTCGCAGGTCATGTTGCAAAAAAGTGATCTGGCTTCTGTTGGACCAATGGTGTCTGTCTTAGCAGATACCATCCTGACTACCTTTTTGTTTGGAATGCATAATAAAAATGAAGGAAAGAGGAGTTTTAGCTGCTTGTTTCTAGATGCTCATGCTGCCATCTTACACAATATTTTCAAAAGTTATAGGAACAGGAAGATACAGTACAGAGACCTGTCAGTTTGCAATCCAGTTCAGACATCCATATATCACATTATATATTCAAGTATATAAAGATCAGAAGGAACAAGAGCATAACTAGTTCATTATACCTAGGGTAGAAAATAAATTCAGGTGACTGAAATTCAGTACCTGATGCTTGCTGTCTTGTCTATCCTAGGAGCCCCCTGCTAGACTGCAAAAGAAGACAGGGTTGGGGAGGGAGGCTGGAGAGCTGGGGAAAGGGGGTGAGTAAATTATTTTTTTACTTTATATTCTGCCTTTTGACATTCAAAACTAATTATATTCAGGTACTGTAGGTATTTCCATATCCCCAAAGGGCTAAAGATAGATAAAAACAATTGGTTAAAAAATAAGTGTAAAGCAAACTATAAAGACATTATTTTTCCTTATTGCCTAAGAATTTTGGTTGGTGCCTGTCTATTTATATATATATATATATATATATATATAGACAGGCAGACCTTATTAATAAAGAGAACTTGGAAAATACAAAGAGGTTTGGAAAATATATTAATCAAAAATCCAAATGGGCCATTGGCTCACTTAATATACCAATTCTTCTGTTCACTAGATAAGCTTCCTGAATTTTGTGCCCATTGGAAAGACTTAAAATACAAAACTAGGTACTGACCAATGGGTATAATTAAAAAAAAAAAAAAAAAAGCAAAGAAATTGGTTACCTTTACAGCTATCACAGAAAATGCATATTCTGGACCCTTTAAGGGTGGATTAGGATATATATATATACCGTCGTTTGGCATAGCCATCACAACGGTTGACAGAGGGTCGTCAATGGGAATACATTTTAAATTAATAAAGAAGTAAAACAAAATATTAAAAATTGCACTTCAGAATGAAAAATACAGTATAAATGTAGATTTAAAAAAAGTAGCCAATGTAGTAGCTCCAAATCTAACAAAAATCATTAACCTGTCACTAAAAGAAGGAAATATGCCAGACTCACTAAAAGGAGCAATAGTAAAACCAATTCTAAAGAAAAAAAACAGCGATCATCTAGTCATGAGCAATTATAGACCAGTATCAAACCTGCCACTAATTGCAATACAAAAACAATTAACAGAACACTTAGAGAACAACAATATACTATACCCATCACAACATGGCTTCCGCAAAAACTTCAGCACTGAAACACTACTACTTGCACTAACAGACAACATCATGAGAGGATTCGACAGCGGTAAACAATACATTTTAGTAATGCTTGATCTTTCAGCGGCATTCGATACAGTTAACCATGACATATTGATAAATAGATTAGAAGAAATAGGACTAAGCAACTCGACAATCAGTTGGTTTAAATCATACCTACATAACAGATACTTCCAGGTACAAATCAAAGAAGTAATGTCAGAAAAAATAAACCTTCAAACAGGAGTTCCACAGGGATCTGCCCTATCCGCCACATTGTTCAACATATACATGCTGCCATTATGTCACCTACTAGCAGGTTTAGGAATTTCGCACTACATCTACGCCGATGATATTCAGTTAATACTCCCAATTGACGACACAATTGAAAAAACACTAAACATAGCAAACGTACCTAGATATAATAATACAACTTCTAAACCAAATGGAACTAGTAATCAATATAGATAAAACAGATTTCTTACACCTAGAACGAAAAAACATAACTATCATCCAGAACCCAATTACACTCAACAACAACCAAAAAATACATCTAGCTGAGAAAGTAAGAAACCTGGGAGTGATAATTGACCCAGAACTAAGTATGAAACAACATATATCTCAAAAAGTAAAAGAAGGATACGCCAAACTTATGACTCTCAGAAGATTAAAACCACTACTAACGCCCACCAACTTCTGATCAGTCTTACAAGCCCTAATCTTTTTCAGTACCGACTATTGCAATGCCCTCCTACTGGGACTGCCATATACCACAATAAGACCATTACAGATTTTACAGAACTCAGCGGCTAGAATTCTAACTGGGAAAAGTAAAAGAGAACATATCACTGAAACCTTAATAGAATTACACTGGTTACCCATTGAACAAAGAATACAATACAAAACTTTATGCACCATTCATAAACTGATACACGACGAAAAAGCAGAGTGGCTGAACACAGCCCTCCGCTTACATACCCCACACAGAAACCTAAGGTCAGCAAACAAAGCACTGCTAACTATACCATCAGTCAAAACAGCCAGATTAACACAAGTAAGGGACAGGGCCCTATCACTAGCAGGACCAATAATATGGAACACCATGCCGGTAGAAATCAGATTGGAAAGAGACATCAAAACATTCAGAAAAAATTTAAAAACATGGCTATTTAAGCAAGCATACCACAAAGAGAAGCAAGAGTAGAACCCAGGGAACTGTTAGTTGCAGTCAAGCAAACACCCACACAAACACACTCCTTCCTTCTTAAAGTGTGTCTCCTCTCCTATATTCTAATCTCCACCTTTATCTTAAACTTCAAAGAACTAAAGTTAAGTAACACCAAACTTTTAGCAGAGTTAGAAAATCTAGACATAACTTATAACACTCACCAAATAGTACTTATTATGATTATAATGTTACAGTATTTTTGATGGCACCTGTGTAAGAGTTAGAATTCCAGACACTTTATGCAACATAGTTTTTGTGCCTTATTGTGAACCTTTGTGATGGCACCCGCTGAACGACGGTATAGAAAAGATTTTAAATAAATAAATAAATAAGATGAGATTCATAGATTATGTATAAAAGTAATGATCATTGAAATCAAATTTTCTTTGAAGGCTGGAAATTGTAAAAACGTTTCCTCTTGAAAAATGTGATTTATCCTAAGTATTTATATTTCTAGTTCCTAAACACCCTTGTGGACATTCCAGGGAGGAATAATGGAATGTCGTCTATCAGCATTAATGGTGACTTTTTTTTTTTTTTTTAGCAACTGCAAATTCTGTAGGGGGTTACTATGTACATTAATTTCTCTACATTGCCTGGGCAGTCAAATGGCATCTGTCTCCTTCAGGGCTATATTATTCAAATTGTACCCATGTTCTTGATTTTGCCCTTAAATATTGGTCAATAACTGCTGTCAGTTGACAGGTATAGTAGCAATTTTGTATATTCTGGCTTGCTAAGCGTAGTTTTAAAATTTCCATAAGTCTCTGGGACCTAGGTTCTGCTGGTGGCAGCTACCTTTGCGTCCCATGGCCTGGGCCCCGTCAGTGTGTTTTCCTTTGAGCACTATGCCCTGAACATTGGGCGACCTGGCATGTGAAATTACTTAATGATGCTCATTTAGCTGGAAAATTTGCTTGAATCTTTTTAAGTTTGGCCCCTTCCATCCTGCTCCCCTTCCCTCTGACCCCCACCATGGCCATTTTGCTCCCTCAAGATTTATTTTTCCCCTCACTGCCAGGCCGGCAGGACAGACAGGGCACGTAGCAATGAACAGAAATCCTTCTTGGTTAGCAGTCTGCTTGCTGCTGCCTCTGGATGTGTGCTTCCTCCTCCTTCTCATTGTGCAGCTTGAGACTCCTCATGGTAGCGATCAGTCATACGTTTCCCTGCTTCCTCTCCCTATCAGTTTGGGCTTCTTGAGGCTATGATTTTCCTCTCCTTAGCATGGGATCAGGCTGTGGGAGAAGGCAACAGCATTGTTCCTCAGAGCTGAGGTCAGCCTACTATATTTCTCATCAGTTGCACTTTGATTGCCTCCCTTCTGGTGGGACCCCCTGTGATGGTCTCTGGGACCCCACGTTGGAAACCACTGACCTAGAGGGGACCTGAAGAGGAGAAAATTGCAGACATGGCAGAGAAATTGTCCTTTTGTATTTGGGTTCAGTGATCTCCTCCAGCAGTAAATGCAGAGCAGATGCTGAGTACCAATACTTTTTCTAAGTCACGTTACCACAGTGTTATGGGTTTCAAAACTTTTTCGTGGCTGGAGGGATGGTCGGGGGAACAGGAGGCGTTGGCATCTTCAGTCCTGATGAGGGAGACCCTGAGAGGGAGGAACTGAGTTTGGTTCTCATTGGGAGTCTCAGAAGGGAGGAAAAGAGCAGGGATGGATGGGGAGGGAGAGGAGATGCAGCAAAAGACAGGGAGAAGGGAAAAGACTGCACTTGGGTAGGGGAAAGGAGGGAGAAGTCTAAGCTGCATTTTGGGGAATGGAAGAGAAGAGCGAGGGCTGCATCTGGGGTGCCCAGTCGGATGGAGGATGTGCACTTGGCAGGGAAGAAACACACTTGTCATGTACTCTAGCCACACCTCCAAAACAAATTATTGGGGGTGGGAGTACATAGTAAATGCATTTAGTCTCTGGCAAGTAAGTCCTGGAGGAATTTTCAGATACCTGGCTACCAAGTTGATAGTGTATGATGACTTCTTGTGGCTTATTGGTGATGAGTTGTGCAGGAACATTCACAGATTTGTAAGACTCTGATGGAACTAGATTGAGACCACCAA
Source organism: Rhinatrema bivittatum (assembly GCF_901001135.1). Lineage (NCBI taxonomy): Eukaryota > Metazoa > Chordata > Amphibia > Gymnophiona > Rhinatrematidae > Rhinatrema > Rhinatrema bivittatum. The sequence continues at coordinate 117,128,337 of NC_042618.1, read as the reverse complement.
CTCATTTCATCAGCCCCTTCCAGCCTGAGCTGGATTTAAACTGGTAACCTACAGATGACAGTTTGTGCAGCACTTGCAATTTCCTTGAGCTATTCAGACCTCAGTGGAAGATTAAAGATGAGACAGCTTGAAATTTTTTTTTCCATTTCCAATTTTACCTGTGTCATGATGAAGCAGATTGGCATGTGTTATCAAATAAGAACATAAGAAATTGCTATGCTGGGTCGGACAAAGGATCCATCAAGCCCAGCATCCTGTTTCCAACAGAGGCCAAACCAGGCCACAAGAACCTGGCAATTACCCAAACATTAAGAAGATCTTATGCTACTGATGCAATTAATAGCAGTGGCTATTCCCTAAGTAAACTTGATTAATAGCAGTTAATGGACTTCTCCTCCAAGAACTTATCCCAACCTTTTTTTGAACCCAGCCACACTAACTGCACTAACCGCGTCCTCTGGGAACAAATTCCAGAGCTTTATTGTGCATGGAGTGAGAGAGAATTTTCTCCGATTAGTCTTAAATGTGCTACTTGCTAACTTCATGGAATGCCCCCTAGTCCTTCTATTATTCGAAAGTGTAAATAACCGATTCGCATCTACTCATTCAAGACCTCTCATGATCTTAAAGATATCTATCATATCCCCCCTCAGCTGTCTCTTCTTCAAGCTGAACAGCCCTAACCTCTTCCGCCTTTCCTCATAGGGGAGCTGTTCCATCCCCTTTATCATTTTGGTTGCCCTTCTCTGTACCTTCTCCATCGCAACTATGTCTTTTTTGAGATGCGGCGAACAGAATTGTACACAGTATTCAAGGTGCGGTCTCACCATGGAGCGATATAGAGGCATTATGAATTTTTCCGTTTTATTAACCATTCGCTTCCTAATAATTCCTAACATTCTGTTTGCTTTCTTGACTGTTGCATCACACTGAGCCAAAGATTTTAAAGTATTATCCACTATGGCGCCTAGATCTTTTTCCTGGGTGGTAGCTCCTAATATGGAACCTAACATCATATAACTACAGCAAGCGTTATTTTTCCCTTTATGCAACACCTTGCACTTGTCCACATTAAATTTCATCTGCCATTTGGATGCCCAATCTTCCAGTCTTGCAAGGTCCTCCTGTAATGTATCACAATCCTGTTGTGATTTAACTACTCTGAATAATTTTGTATCATCCGCAAATTTGATAACCTCACTCATTGTATTCCTTTCCAGATCATTTATATATATGTATATGTGTGTGTGTGTATATGTATATATTGAAAAGCACCTGACCAAGTACAGATCCCTGAGGCACTCCACTGTTTACGCTTTTCCACTGAGAAAATTGACCATTTAATCCTACTCTCTGTTTCCTGTCTTTTAACCAGTTTGTAATCCACAAAAGGACATTGCCTCCTATCCCATGGCTTTTTAGTTTTCTTAGAAGCCTCTTATGGCTGGTCATTTTTCTTTTGGGGTGGGTGGGTTGGAGAAGAAGTCTGATTGGGGATATGTAGGAAATTGCTTCATATTTAGCTTTTGTAATGTTCAGTCTTTGGTAATTTAAAAAAGAAAATTTAAGTTCTGTATTTAGAAGCACCCTACAGAGGGGTTTCTCAGCTGTTTAATATTTGAAAGAATGTAGGCCATCATGTGGCTTACCCAAATGCTAGTGATTTTCACTGCATGCCAGTCCCTGTGGTTTCCATATTGGATGTCAACAGCTGTGTTAAAGGAGGTTCATCCCAGTGCATTAGCTTTGACTGTGAAGTCACCATTTTTAAGGATGAAACAAGATTTTTTTTCCTGCTGGCACTGTGGAGCTGCAGGCAGCTTAAGGAAGTCAGTAAAGAGAGCAGAGATAAATGCTCTCTGTTTTCAAAAGTACAATAAAGTGTACATTCACAGTTTTATACTATTAAAAGTAATCTGTATAGATAAACATATTAAAATGTTACTCCAACAAGCTGAAAATATTAGTACCTAGGTACTTGACCTCATCTGGCTTTGTTTAGTTTTTTTTGGAATAAAAGTAAGTCTCTTTGGTAAAAGACATTGACAGAGGTTTGTTTGAATGCTGAATTTGCATGGCTTTTTAGTAGGGTAAAGCAATGTTTTATGTTCTAGAAACAATACAGTCTAAGTTTCCTAGATCTCCTATGTTGGCTGCTCCACCACCTTGCTCTTTGATAATTAGTCCATGCTCCTGGCAGCAGCTGCCCCCATTGCACAGCTACACAGACTCAAAGCACCACCATTGCTTTAAAGAGTCCTTGCATTTATCATGTGCACAACAGTCACATCAAGCACTATTTTCATTGTAGTTTTGTTTATTTTTGTGTTAGTCTTCATAGTTGTTTGTTTTTGTTTTTTTTAAGTTGTTTGGCAGGCTTTTTATGGACATCTCTGACAGGACCCTGAGCTGGTAGCGTTCCTCTGAGTTCTGCATAGTTCCCAGGGCTTACAAACGGGCCGATACAGTAAGGAGCCGGTAGGAAGAGCTGCGTTAGTGCCGGGCGCAACCCGCGTTTGCCGCACACACAGTCCTGCTCACCTACCGCTCGATACTGTATTGAAATAGCTTGCAAATGCAAGCCGCGTCCAAGAAGCGTCTGTGAAGCGTTAGGCCCGCGCAACCCATTTTACTGTATAGGCGCTTAATACAGCGTCCATACAGTATCCTGGGTGCGCTGGTAGCTGTCATTTCAAATGACATTTGAAATGACAGGCACCAGGAAGTGGATCCCAACTTTAATCCATGAAAACCTAAAAACCCCTCCTCCCGAAGCGGCTCGACATGTGCCAACTTACCTTTTGTTGCTTTTCAGCCCTTTCAACCTTCTCTGCCGTCCTCCAGAGGGGGCAGCCGGCGGCGAAAGCGGCTTGCAGCGATCCCCCCCCCGCGCAGGTCCCGGTTCTCCTGGCTCGGCCCTCATCTGCTTAAGGAAGATTGTGAAGTCAGGTCTTCCTTAAGCAGATGAGGGCCGAGCCAGGAGAACCGGGACCTGCGCGGGGGGAACCGCTGCAAGCCGCTTTCACCGCCGGCTGCCCCCTCTGGAGGACGGCAGAGAAGGGAAGGGGCTGAAAGCAACAAAAAGTAAGTTGGTAACATGTCGAGTCCCTTCGGGAGGAAGGGTTTTTAGGTTTCCTTTTGGGGGAAAGTTTGCCGTCTACCCTTACCCCTGCCTCTAACGCAGGGGTAGGGGTAGGCGGTAAATTAGCAGGTTAAACGCGCGGCAAAACGGCAGGGTAAAAAAGCGATAGTCGGGGCGCGTGTTACTGTATGGGAGAGAATAGCTAATTCAATCGTTTACATCTAATATACATGCCGCGGGCGGAAGGGGTTACCCGGTGATTTAAAGAGGCGGTAAGAATGGGTTAAAGGGGATAGTGTATCGCGGGTTGGACTAACGCGGCCGAAAAGTGAGTAGAAAGCGGGTTAGAAGCAGGGTAACCGCGGCCGCACTTTACTATATTGACCTGAAAGTAAGGCTAAGGTCTCCCCTGAAAGAGAGAGCATAGATAATAGTAGGGACAGCCAATTCCTCAAGAACCACAAACAAATCAGGCTTTCAGGTATTGCACAATGAATATGCATGAAATTTATATTATTTCCACATTAGTAAGGTGGTCTGGGGAAATTCACTGCTTATCTTTGGGACAAGCAGCATGGAATCTGCCAACCTTTTGGGATCCTATCAGGTGCTTGTGACCTGGATTGACAGTGTTGAAAACAGAGTGCTGGGCTAGTTGGACCTCTGATCTGACCCAGCATGGCTAATCTTTCATATAAAAAATACCCAGAGCGGTCAAGTTTCCAATATTCGGCAGGAGATGTCTGCTTTTGCAGGTCATTTCCCCAGAAGAGAGGCTGCTTGGGCAGCCTAAACTCCCATGGAATCCTCAGTGAGCCGGGTTTTAAAACTATTTTAGCAATTGGGCTGGTGTAATAGACTTTCTGCCTGTAGCATCTCTCCACTGCAGCGCTTCTGAGTTTGAGAATGGGAAGTTGGGCAGGGCAAGCGTTTGGCAGGGAGAGCTGTGCTGTGTCCCTAGAAGCTCAATCCCTCCCCTTTTCCAAGTTCTAATTGGAAGCTTTGTTCACCAGCATCCTGCCCTCTTTGTACTTCCTGATTTCATCCATTTCTACTGACCAGTCCCATGAGGAAAAGGCCCTGAGGGTCAACAGACTGTGCAGAGCACTACAATGAAACGTAGAAACATGATGGCAGAAAAAGACACATGTCTCATCTAGTTGGCCCATCCTTCTAATTTATTGAGCCCTTACAATTCCCATCACTCCTTCAGAGATCCTTTGCATTTATGCCATGCTTTCTTGAATTCAGATACTGATTTTTGCCTCCATTGGGAGGCTGTTCCATGCACCCACTATCCTTTCTGTAAAGAAATATTTCTTAACATTACTCATGAGTCTACTGCCTTTCACCCTTATCCCATTACCCCTTGTTCTAGAGCCTCTTTTCCTTTGAAAGAGGCTAACCACCTGTGCATGAAAACCTTTGAGATAATTAAATATCTCAATTGTATCTCTCCTATCTTGTCTTTCCTCTAGGGTGTACATGTTTAGATCTTTTGAGTCCATTCCCATATGCTTTGGAACAAAGTCCACTGATCATTTTAGTAGCCACAATCTGGTCTGATTCCAATTGGTTTATATCATTTTGAAGGTGCAATCTCAGAATTGTACACGGTATTCCAGATTAGTTATCACCAAGGACCTATACAGGGGCAATATCACCTCCCCTTTTTCTGCTGACCATTCCTTACCCTATTGTTCACTTGCCAAGCATCTTTCTGGGTTCTGCTATCGCTTTATCCACTTGGTTGGCCACCTTAAGATTATCGAATACAATCTCCCAAAGATCCTGCTCTTCTCTTGTGCTTAGAAGAATGTCACCTTCAATACTGTATCTATCACTTAGGTTTTTGCAGCCCCAATGTATTACTCTGCGTTTTTTAACATTAAATCTTAGCTGCCAGTCTCTAGACCATTCCTTGTGTTCTGCTAGATCACGTCCCTCAAGTTTTCCATGCCTTCCTGGCGGTCTACCCTGTTGCAGATTTTGGTATCAGCGGCAAAAAGACAAACCTTTCCCGGCAATCCTTCTTCTGCTACTTCGCTAGTGAAGATGTTTAAAAGAACTGGTCCCAAGACTAATCCCTGAGGTACACCACTAGTAATGATCCCTCCCCCCTCCTCAGAGTAAACTCCATTTATCACTACCCTTTGTCTCCCACTCAGCCAATTCTAATCATTACAGGATCTATACTAAGGGTGCTTAGTTTATTTATAAGTCTGCTGTGTGGAACTATGTCAAAAGGCCTTGCTGAAATTCAAGTACGCTACATCTAGCACTCTTCATTCATCCAACTCTCTGGTCTCCCAGTCAAAGAAACTGAGTTGTCTGACGAGATTTACCTCTAGTAAAACCGTGCTGCCTCAGATCTTGCATCTCTTTTGGATTCCAGAAACTGCACTATCCTCTGTTTTAGTAGTGATTCCATTAATTTGCTCACCACAGAGGCCAGGCTAACTAGTCTGTAGTTTCCAGCCTCCTCCTTACTTCCACTTTTATGAATAGAAATCACATCTGCCCTTTTCCAGTCCTCTGGAACTACTCCTGACTCTAAAGAAGCATTGAAAAGATCAGACAGTGGAGCTGCCATGACTTCCAAGTTCTGTCAGTACCCTCGGATGTATCCCATCTGGTCCCATCGCCTTATCTATTTTGTTTTAGGTAGTTCCTCAAACACACTGTTCAAAAAATTGAGCAATTTTTACCTCACTTATCTTTTTTTAGTGTTGTTTTTTTAAAAATAATTTTTTGTTGGAAAGAGGTATCTGTGCCACCAGTTTTTGAACAAAACCAATTAAATCATACACACCTGAAAATAAACGCCATAGGCAAATTAAATGCATATGGGCAGCCCCAGAACAAACAAAGCAGAATACAAAAACTAGTTTTGTCCCTTTTCTAGGAGAGCTCCAGATTTACCTTACCAATATATGGAATCAATTCTTCAAACCTCTTTCTTTTCCATTTTTTTTCTTCGCTCCTTTGTCCCCTTCCTATGCCATTCTCCCACCTCATTCATACTACACTTTGTCAACATACATTCTGACCCTGTCCCTTTACCTCAGCACCCCCTTTTGACCCTCAGGCCTCCTACCCACCCACCCGTGTTCCATTATCAATGCAAAGAAGACAAACAAACACTAAAAACCATCCATTTAGTCCTAAAGGTCCCCATTAGCATACTTGGGAATCGGTCAAGGTCTTCCATATGCCAAAATCATAGACTAATCAGAACAAATACTCAGATTATCCCACCCCCCTGTAAGGAATCTTTCAAATCTCCACTCTGTTTGGTAGAATATCCTGTATTCACAAATCCATTCTTAATATCTGGTGGCAACTGATCAAAAAAGGACTTCCAATGCAACATAATAGTCCTCTTCCAACCTGTGTTTACCTGAGTTTGAGTCCAACCATTTCATTTGTATCACTAAAACCATCTTGTGCTGCCAAGAGTCAAATGTAGGCACCAACTCTCCTACCCAAACAGTCAAGATGCATTTGCATGCTATAACTGTAAAGACAATATGAGAGACACCACCTTCTCCTAGCAAGATCATCCTGCTAGTCTTGTATCGTTATACCAATACATTGTCAGATAGCTGCCAGCACTGTGCCCCAGAAAGCATCTAATTTTTTTTTGCATGCAGAAACTGGTGAATTAAAGATCCTGTATCCTCTCTCTCTATTTTGAGCACACCGGAGTTGGAGCCAATCTCATTCGGAATCTCTTAATGCCATCTATAAAAGCATGGTGAAGCAATTTGAATTTCATTTCCCTCAGGCTAGAATCAGGGCTAGTTGAATATAGCAGCTTGAAATACTTAGACATAGATTCTTTGGAAATGTCATCCTCCAAAGCTGTGCTCCAGTAGGTAGCAAGAGTTAGCAAGCTGATGATCCTGCAGGTGTGTGTTACATAATTTATGCCAGCTTGAGATGGAGTTGTGCATGATTAGAAATGCTTGAAGTTGGTTGGCAAAAGAAACTTCCCCTCAGAAGGAGTTGGCCTCTCATTTGAAAGAGCCCAGATAATGCTGTGTTTGGATATAGGCAAAATGTTGCCTGATGGAGATTTTAAAAGTTTGACAGAGTACAGCAAAAGAGAACTTCTGATTTGTCCTCTGCATACATCTGCATAATATATTTGATTTCCAGCTTAGCCCATTCCTGAAAAGTTGAGGCATATTCTACTCCCGGAGAGAAACAGTAATTACCCAACAATCTGGCTGATACAGTACAGTGCGTGCCGGTGGAGCACACTGTTAGCCCGGGTTTGGACGTACGTTTTCGACGCACTAGCTTTACCCCGTATACAGTAAGGGGTAATAGCGTGTCGAAAACGCGCGTCCAACCCCCCCGAAACTAATAGCGTCCGCAACATGCAAATGCATGTTGATGGGCCTATTGGTTATTCCCGCTCGATACAGAAAGTAAAATATGCAGCCAAGCCGCACATTTTACTTTCAGAAATTAACGCCTGCTGGCACCGGGAAAGTGTACAGAAAAGCAGAAAAAAACTGCTTTTCTGTACACCCTCCGACTTAATAGCATGGCAATATTAAGTCGGAGGCCCCAAAAAAAAATAATTTTTTAAATTGGCTGGTGGCCTGAGCGTCGGAAGATGGACACTCAATTTAGCCGGTGTCCGTTTTCTGAACCCGTGGCTGTCAGTGGGCTCGAGAACCGACGCCGGCAAAATTGAGCATTGACTGTCAAACATAAGAACATAAGAAATTGCCATGCTGGGACAGACCAAGGCTCCATCAAGCCCAGCATCCTGTTTCCAACAGAGGCCAAAAACCATGCCACAAGAACCTAGCAATTACCCAAACACTAAGAAGAACCCATGTTACTGATGCAATTAATAGCAGTGGCTATTCCCTAAGTATAATTGATTAATAGCCATTAATGGACTTCTCCTCCAAGAACTTATCCAAACCTTTTTTGAACCCAGCTACACTAACTGCACTAACTACCTTCTCTGGCAACAAATTCCAGAGCTTTATTGTGCGTTGAGTGAAAAAGAATTTTCTCCGATTAGTCCCAAATGTGTTACTTGCTAACTTCATGGAATGCCCCCTAGTCCTTCTATTATTCGAAAGTGTAAATAACCGAGTCACATCTACTCGTTCAAGACCTCTATCATATTCCCCCTCAGCCGTCTCTTCTCCAAGCTGAACAGCCCTAACCTCTTCAGCCTTTCCTCATAGGGGAGCTGTTCCATCCCCTTTATCATTTTGGTTGCCCTTCTCTGTACCTTCTCCATCGCAACTATATCTTTTTTGAGATACGGCGACCAGAATTGTACACAGTATTCAAGGTGCGGTCTCACCATGGAGCGATACAGAGGCATTATGACATTTTCCGTTCTATTAACCATTCCCTTCCTAATAATTCCTAACATTCTATTTGCTTTTTTGACTGCTGCAGCACACTGAGCCGACGATTTTAAAATATTATCCACTATGATGCCTAGATCTTTTTCCTGGGTGGTAGCTCCTAACATGGAACCTAACATCATGTAACTACAGCAAGGGTTATTTTTCCCTATGTGCATCACCTTGCACTTGTCCACATTAAATTTAATCTGCCATTTGGATACCCAATCTTCCAGTCTTGCAAGGTCCTCCTGTAATGTATCACAGTCTACCTGTGATTTAACTACTCTGAATAATTTTGTATCATCCGCAAATTTGATAACCTCACTCGTCGTATTCCTTTCCAGATCATTTATATATATATTGAAAAACACCGGTCCCAATACAGATCCCTGAGGTACTCCACTGTTTACCCTTTTCCACTGAGAATATTGACCATTTAATCCTACTCTCTGTTTCCTGTCTTTTAACCAGTTTGTAATCCACGAAAGGACATCGCCTCCTATCCCATGACTTTTTAGTTTTCGTAGAAGCCTCTCATGAGGGACTTTGTCAAACGCCTTCTGAAAATCCAAATACACTACATCTACCGGTTCACATTTATCCACATGTTTATTAACCTCTTCAAAAAAATGAATCGGATTTGTTAGGCAAGACTTCCCTTGGGTAAATCCATGTTGACTGTGTCCCATTAAATCATGTCTTTCTATATGCTCTACAATTTTGATCTTGAATAGTTTCCACTATTTTTCCCGGCACTGAAGTCAGGCTCACTGGTCTATAATTACCCGGATCGCCCCTGGAGCCTTTTTTAAATATTGGGGTTACATTGGCCACCCTCCAGTCTTCAGGTACAATGGATGATTTTAATGATAGGTTACAAATTTTAACTAATAGATCAGAAATTTCATTTTTGAGTTCCTTCAGAACCCTAGGATGCATACCATCCGGTCCAGGTGATTTGCTACTCTTTAGTTTGTCAATCTGGCCTACTACATCTTCCAGGTTCACAGTGATTTCATTCAGTTCATCTGAGTCATCACCCCTGAAAACCATCTCCGGAACTGGTATCTCCCCAACATCCTCATTAGTAAACACGGAGGCAAAGAATTCATTTAGTCTTTCTGCAATGGCCTTATCTTCCCTAAGAGCCCCTTTAACCCCTCTGTCATCTAATGGTCCAACCGACTCCCTCACAGGTTTCTTGCTTTGGATATATTTAAAAAAGTTTTTATTATGAGTTTTTGCCTCTATGGCCAACTTCATTTCAAATTCTCTCTTCGCCTGTCTTATCAATGTTTTACACTTACCTTGACAATGCTTATGTTTTATCCTATTTTCTTCAGATGGATCCTTCCAATTTTTGAAGGATTTTTTTTGGCTAAAATAGCCTCTTTCACCTCACCTTTTAACCATGACGGTAATCGTTTTGCCTTCCTTCCACCTTTCTTAATGCACGGAATACATATGGACTGCGCCTCTAGGATTGTATTTTTAAACAATGTCCAAGCCTGTTGAACACTTTTAACCTTTGCAGCTGCACCCGCTGACAGCCGCCGCTCCTGTCAGAAAGGAGGCGCTAGGGACTCGCTAGTGTCTTTAGTGCCTCTTTTTACCGCGAGCCCTCATTTGCATGCGGGCCGATACTAAATTGCACGCACAGGAGAGTGGCCTGTGTGCGCGTTGGGAGAGCGGGCGCTCGCCGGCTCTCCCTCACTTTGTTCTGTATCTGCTCGAATGGCAGTAATAATGATCTATTCACCTTTAAGCCCCTTCTTTTCCTTAGCCACTGCCATGCTTGCCCACAAGGATACAGTAGGACCCCTGGTGGTGTTAACCTTTGCAGATCCCAGTCTGAGGCTTGAATTAAATACAGTGGAGACCAAGGAGTCACAAAAATTTCAAGCAGACCAGCCTCGCAAAAGGCATATTTTGCAGTAATCCATTTGCCCACAAACATCAGTTGACATGCTGCATTATAAAATCTTAAGTCAGGGAAATCCCTCCCCCCCCCCTCCCCCCCCCCCCCCGCCTCTTCAGTACACATACAAGTAAGTTTGGCTAGGCTATCAGGGCGCCTTTGCCATTCCATATAAAAGTTTAAAAACGCCAAATTTAACAAATTAAGATCCTGGGTTGTAAGCAAGCATGGGATCATTGTAATTTGTACAAAACGTTTGGAATTGCCACCATCTTAAGGAACGCACACCTGCCAAATAGCAACAGAGCAAGAAATTGCCAGGCCCTCATCTGTGTGTGTACTATTGTAACAGTTTCCCTAATATTCAATTCATTCAAATAATTTAATTCCTTAGGGATCTAGACTTCCAGGTATTTAATCTTGTTCTGTGCCCATGTAAGGGGAAAGGGGCCCACCTATGGGTCAAGTGCCAGAGCCTCAGACTTTGTAAAATTAATTTGCTGAAATTGTGAAAATGAGCTTATAATTTTAGTTATACTTTGTTTAGGCTGGTCAAACAATAACCTATCAGTAAACACAGCAATCTTTTTTTTTTTATAAATGTTTGCCAATTAACAGACCTTTAAATCCTTCATCCAATTTCAACTGTATAGCCAGAGGCTCGGTTGCTATTATAAATAAAAGAGGGGATAGTGGGCACCCTTGGCAGACTCTACACTGCAGACTGAAAGGCTCTGACATAGACCCATTAATAAGAATACTGGCTTGGGGGTAACCTGCATGAAGCGGCAGTTACTACCTTGGGAAGCTTGCTGGGTAGACTAGTTGGACCATTTTGGTCTTTTTCTGCTGTCGTTACTATGTTAGTATTTAACCCCTGAATAACCGAGAATTAATCTCCATCTCTAATTGGAGCATTAAGTTTCTCTTCCATTTCTGATAAGAGTTTGGGCCATGGGAAATCCGTAAAGAAAGTCTGTTGGGCCTTGATATTCATTTCTTTACGATTATAGAGAGTTCTTTAGGACTCCAAAAACCTTTCTGTTATATTGGAAAGCAAATGTTTATGCCTCCCCATGCCATCTCTGATGCTCGTTATACAAGATCTTGGACCCTATAGCCACACCAAGTTTGCCAAGAGCTTGTTTGGTTTATTACCAAAATGCTATAATTGGTATGGAAAGGATTTCAGAGACTTTGTAGCTCTCTGGTGTAGGAGGTGATTCAAGGCAGCATGTGCTTGATCCACTTGATCCACTTTGAATTTAGATATGTCAGATATATCAGTCATGTGTTGTGATTGGGCATCTTTCAATGCTTTTGTTAAATTAAAAATATCTGCCTTCTGAATTTTGTTTTTTGGCACATAAGCAATTATGTGGCCTTGCACAACTGCCTTGCCAGCCTCCCAGAGCAAAGAAGCTGAAATTCCGGGAGTAGAATTAGTCCGCAAATAGTCTTCCTAACTGTCTTTCAAACAACCGTGAAAGGAGTTGACTCATCTGCCACAAAAAACGGGAATGTTGAGAGCTTCTCATCTCCTATACCCATGGATTCTGGGGCCTGATCCAATGGGGATATACCTATAGTGGCCTCCTTCATCCCAGGAAATAACCTTTCTGACACCAACATATAATCCAGTCTAGAATAAGATTTGTGAGGACTGGTATAAAAAGTAAAGTCTTGCTCCACTGGGTGAAGAACCCTCCAGATATCTAGCAACTCCAATTTCTTACACAGAAAACTGATGCCTCATCCTAGTCTCTCCTTTCAGGGTCCCTGGCTGGTTTACAATTTCTCTTCCTGTCCACAACAATATTAAAATGTCCCTCAGCTCCAATTTATATTCTGAAAAATTAAGTAAAATGCCTACCAAGTTGATGAAGAAAAAAATCATGAGAATATATATTTGGTGAGTGGAGATTACAAAGAACAACCTTATGTTGATACATCCTACCAGCAGCTATAACAAATCTTCAATCTTTATCTTGGATCTGATGCTCAACTTGAAATGGTAGCTGCTTGTGTATGAGGATTGCAGCTCCTCCTTTTCTGTTAGAAAATGAGAAGTTGGTGCATTGTCCCACCCACTCTTTAATTTCTTATGCTCCTCCTCTGTCAGGTGGGTCTCCTGCAAAAATACAATCTGAGCCTTTGAAACAGTCAACAATTTTTTTTCTGTTTTACTGGCACGTGGATCCCATCTATATTCAGTGTGGTTATTTTAACCTTTGCCTTATCAGATCAGACGTATGAGACATTTCCCTGCCCTTTTCAGGACATAAAAGGAAATTTTACACTCTGGAGGCCTTCCAGCCTAGACCCTCAGACTCCCATTATCATTATGTAAATCCAGTTTCTGTCCCCTTCAACACTGTATATTTGAATTTCACTCTCCAAACCCCCCACCCCCTTTCTTCCCCTTCCATTCATAGTGCATATGAATGAGTACAAATATCATATTCCCCATCTCAAAGACTGTAACTCCCTTTCTGTTCCTAGAGACAAATCCCTCCCTCCCCTAGTGATTTCTTATTGTTTATCTTCCTCTTGGGGGGGGGGGGGAATGTCATTTAGATCATCCCCTCCCTCCTATAAGAATATTGGACCTGATGTACAAAAGCTTTGTCCTCAATCTTCTTATCATTCACCATTTGGAGCAGTCAATACAGTGAGAAGAAACTACTAAAGAATTGTCCCACTTCACAAATAATTTAGAAATATTTTTGATGGGATGGGCTTTGGGATTGTATCAGTTGTAAGAACTAGGCCAAGTAACCAGTTGTTCATCAACCTTTCCTGTTTTCAATGAATTGAAAAGTGACTAACAATATACCAGTATAATTACAGTGTAAATAAGGCAGTTGCTTTGCCACAAGTTCTGAAGTTGTACAGTTATAGTTGTTACATTAGCTTTCTGCATATTGTCCCATTCAGCCTCCACTGCAAGCCTTTTGAAGATCTGCTTTGCCCTAAACTTCCTTCTATCTTGTTGCTGTCACCCTTCGTTTTCTCTTTCTAGGGTGGATAGGAATCTGGCTGTCTTTTCTTTGGTAGAAAAAAATAGTGTCTTATTATCAAAATGCATTCGTAGCTTGACAAGAAATTATAGTGCAAAACAAATTCATCTCAGAGCAGGCTGTCGTCATTTCTCTCCACTGTGTAGCAACTTGAGTGGAAACATCATTGAAGAAACAGGATTTCCTTGGTATTCCACCGCTGCTTGTTGACGGTATGCTTACAGCAAGCAACTTTACCTTGTGAGACCAGTTAAGACTTCGTGCCGTAACTGGTCTAGGTTTTCCATCCCCTACTCGTGGTGGCCCAATGTGATGTATCCGCTCGCAGCGAAGGTGATCCTAAGTGGTCAGGGAGCCATTTTTTGATGAAGTCATATACTTCATGCTCTCTCAGCATTTCTGTTAAGCCAATAACTTTAACATTAATATGCCTATTGTGATTCTCTTGGTCTTCGAGGTGCTCTGTTAGTGTTGCATTCTTTTTCATTTAGCACAGCAATCCGGCATGCCGCCTTGGCCGGCTTGTCATCTTGGGCCGAAATGCGGTGTTCCCTGCGGTCTCTATGCTACGACTGCCCTTCAAGACCGCTTTTAAATATAGTGGACTGTATATTAATTGGTCATCCAGTGCCACGGAAACTCTGTTTGATATTTGGAGAAGTACCTCATTTGATATTGCCACCAGTGTTTTTCTGGCCTTCACTCTTGGCTACCATTTTAACTTCTCTGCTTTTCTCTTCTCTCCCACCTTGAACAACTTTGTTGCTCATTGCCTGGCCACAACAGCCAACAAGCAGGGTGTCTCAGAATCTACCTCTTTGGGGGCCGAAGTACTGCCGATTATTGATAATTTCCAAGATATAAATGGGCTAATTATCAAAGATTTTCGGAGGGGATATCCTGGAGCTTTTACACCTGACCTCCATTCAGCCCAGTGCCATAACCAGCAGTTCTTGTGTTCGTTTTATGTGGTTCTGCTTCAGGCCCTTCCACAGTGAACAGAAGTATTTGTTATGCAGCTTTGCTTTTTCCTTAGTTTGTACACATTCCTTGTCTTCACTTTTGCACTTCCTTCTGTCCCTAACCGTTAAGCTAATTTGCTTAGCTTAACTGTTGTTATAGGTGGAATAGAAGTATTTTTAATAAAGTTTTTTTTAGATAACCTATTTTTGTTAAATGTCTTATCTCCCCCTCCCCATATTTACTATTTTTTTCTTCCATTTGAATTTTTGCATTCCTGACTGCTTTCCCCAACTTTAGTTTTACCAGATAGTGTTGCCTGTCTTCCACTTTCTGTGGCCTCTTGTAGTTTATGTATGCTAAACTCTTCTTTCTCCCTTAACTTTGCAGTTACTACTTTAGAAAATCATAGCAGCCTCATTTTTTCCTCTTTCCTTTATTTACTTTTCTAACAATAAGATTAGTTGCTCAGTAAAAGTAGTTTTGCCCTGCGCTCTTCTACTTCCCCCTAGATTTTCCCAACCTGCTTAACACCTCCATGAGGTACCCCCCACCCCCCAATTTTACCAAAATTAGTTTTCTTGAAGTCTAGGAACCTTGCCTTTTGAATGAACCTTCATTTCTTCTGCTGTAATACTGAACCACACAATCCGGGGCATGGGGGACAACTGGAAGTTAAATTAAATTGAGATACGTGGTGTTTTTAAATTATTAGAAAAAAATTTTACGCTGTGCATATCAAAATTTACTTTGGAAATTTAAGGACCATCATACCACCCAGTGCTCACAAGTCAGACTTGCATTTCATGCACTTCATATGGGTCACTTTTAATCAACTGGTCCATGTAGCTCCACTCAATTTTTATGAATTTTTAAAATATTTTTCAAGTGAAGAATTTTGAATTTTAAAAAGAAGAAGAACTTCCCTTATTCATCCGTTGTCGGGGTCATTTTTCCATAGCTGTCGGAGGTACTCGTCCGACGCGCGCGTTTCGCCAAAGTAGCTGCTTCAGAGACGTATATTCAGACTCTCCTGATCCAGCACTCCCCTTAAAAGTATACTCACATCCAAAAAGGATCCCAATTATTTACATTATTGAACTTCTTGAATTTACATTAAGTAGGAATAACTTTATGTTTGATGGGGACTTTTATTTACAGATCCGAGGAACTGCCATGGGAGCTGCCATGGCTCCGGATGTGGCAAACATCTTTGTGGCCAGGTTTGAGACTCTACACATAGAAAATTGCCAATGGAGATCTCAATTGAAATGTTGGAAACGTTATATTGATGACGTCTTTGTCATATGGGAAGGATCCCTATCAACGCTACAAGAGTTCCATATATGGCTGAACAGTCTTGATCCCTGTTTAAAATTCACTATGGAACATCACCATAATCAAATCTCTTATCTAGACATTTTGATTAAGAAAAAGACACCGCTTTGGTCACCAGCATATTCCGTAAGCCAAATGATCGCAACAATCTCTTGAGATATGACAGTTTTCACCCGACCAGTTTTAAAACCAATCTTCCTGTGGGCCAGTTCCTCAGATTGAGGAGATTATGTGCAGACCAAGAGGACTTCAAAACTCAGGCAAAAGATATGGCTAACCGCTTTTTACAACGCGGCTATCCGACACACTGTGTTAAAAAAGCCTACCGACGAGCGCTTTATTCGAACAGAGACTACTTATTTTTGCCAAAAAATCCTGAGCCAGGTTCGAACCCGCATACTGTGGTGCTGAAACATACCCTTCTGTCGGCCTCAATTAGTAGAGCTATGAGGGAACACTGGAAGATTGTTCAACAAATTCATCCTTCATTGAATCAACCTTTGAGGATTGCATACTCCCGTGGTAAAAACATTCGGGACCATGTTGTACGTTCAAATTGTTCTAAACCTATACAGAACAAGGAACTTGTTCAAACATGTGATAAATGCAAATTCTGCCCTTTAAAGTCCCCCCAGACTCAAATTGTCACAGCATCGGGGAAAACTATTCTTCTGCCCGAATTTTCTTGTCACTCAACCCATGCAGTTTATGCCATCTTTTGTCCGTGCCCATTAACTTATGTAGGCATGACAAAAAGGAAGGTTAAGATTCGTCTTACTGAACACAAATGCTGCATCAATACCAATCGAGTTGAGGAACCCTTAGTTGCTCATTTCAAAGAATTCAATCATGAGTTTGATGATATCAAATGGACCGTGCTAGAAATCATCAATCAGCACTGGAGAGGTGGTAATCGTGTACAGACTTTGAGACAATGCGAACAGAAGTGGATCTTTCAATTAAAATCAGTAACCCCTGGTGGCTTGAATAAGGACATCGAATGGTTCCATTTCTGGTGATTGCCCGCCAGAATTAGGAATCATCTGACTGTCAGGTGGATATCAGACGCAATGGTATTTAAATTCAGACCGACCCAAGCCGCTCTACCGCCAAGAACTCTGAGCGGAGAGACGGCGTTGGGTTCGGTAAGTTTACCTTTTATTTCCCTCTGTAATGTATACATCGTCAAGACATTCTGTTGCAAAAAAGTAATATCGCTGAATTTGATTTAGGCTTTTAATGTTTTTTAGAAAAATTTGATGGACCCTTAACACCACTGAAGTTCTTTTTTGCAAGAATTTACTAATGCTTAAAGATCTGTTTATATCCCCCGTTGAAACAAGGGGAGTGCTGGATCAGGAGAGTCTGAATATACGTCTCTGAAGCAGCTACTTTGGCGAAACGCGCGCGTCGGACGAGTACCTCCGACAGCTATGGAAAAATGACCCCGACAACGGATGAATAAGGGAAGTTCTTCTTCTTTTTAAAATTCAAAATTCTTCACTTGAAAAATATTTAAAAAATTCATAAAAATTGAGTGGAGCTACATGGACCAGTTGATTAAAAGTGACCCATATGAAGTGCATGAAATGCAAGTCTGACTTGTGAGCACTGGGTGGTATGATGGTCCTTAAATTTCCAAAGTAAATTTTGATATGCACAGCGTAAAAATTTTTTCTAATAATTTAAAAACACCACGTATCTCAATTTAATTTACTGCCCTCGTGGGGTTATTCATTAAGAGATTTTTTGGAATTTGGACAACTGGAAGTCCCATTCCTGTAACAGAAAGGGAGGAGGTGGGTGCCTGTGTGTTTGAGGCTTCTGCATGAGCAGGCTGGGCTGAGCAAGTGGAGTCGGTGCATAGTCTGTTAGGGAAAGAAAAAAACAGCAAGTGCAAGAACTTTACATGATGCTCCAGTGTTACACCTTAGTCAACTCCTGGGGACGGGAGGTCATTTCCTAAGTGAGCAGTGGCAGCAGAAGAATGTCTCAGAGACAAAGTGTGTGCATATGTGTGTCGAGGAGAGAGAGAAAGCATGTGTGTGTGTCCATCGTAAACATAGTTCCCCTCTGACCCTAATCTATATCAACCTTAAGGCAATAAAATTTCAAAAGTTACTAGCTATGCTGATAGGTACTGCATGGCTTCAAGGTTCTAGCTACTTGTTACCTAATGTGGAGACTTAACAGCGAATGTAGTGACTTTCTTCAGGTGGGAGTTAGCAACACTGCTCCTATAGCTCCCTGCTTCAACAGATCTCCAGCTGCAAGGGCTCTCTTCGTGCCCTTTGACTATATGAAGTGAGGAAGAAAGGGAGAAGGGGGACAGAGAACATGAGGAGGGGAGAGACATACAGAGGGGGAGGCAGGAAGATACAGGGGAAGAGGAAGAGAGATACATGAATGAGGGAAGAGATAGAGAGGGAAGGGCAGGCATTAGGGAGGGAGAGGAGAAAGGGGAGACATGGGGAAGAGAGAATACACAAGGAAAGAATGGGAGAGAGGGTATGGGCTGGGAAGAGGTACAGAGGACGGCACAGGAGCGGGAAAGTGGTTGCCACGTGTATGTGTTGGTTGAAATAATTTCTTAAAATTGTATATTTAAGACTGCTAGGATCATGAGATAGACGGCTGAAAATCTCCTTCTTAAAGATTGCTTCCCCTTGGCAGAACTGTATGCCTCATGCATATACATTGTGCATATCCTGAAAACCAGACCTGTTTATGGCTGTTGAAGAACAGAGCTGGCCATGAATTGCCTTCATTTTGTACTCTCTCCTTTAATATTCATGTAATCTTTTTAGCTCAAGTTTCTAATTGCTCTCACACTGTACTCCATTCATACAGGTATTGGACTTGCTTTGGATGTTTTGCTGCTTCTGTTATTTGGCCATACTGAGGAAGCTCATGATACAGATCCAGGTATAGCTTTCAGGACCAGTTCACTTTTCCTCTGCAGCAGAGAGAGCAGGATTGAGAAAGCTGCATGAAATAGAGCAGCGGTTCTCAATAGGTGTGTCGCCACACTTCCCAGTCCCTCGCTGGCCCAGTTGCTGCTCCTGCTCCAGTGAAATGGAGCTCTTCCTCCGCCTGGCCTATAAGTCCGGGCGGAACATGGCAGGAGAGCTGGAGTCAGCAGCACCAGCATGGTCTCTTCTTCCTGCCCCTGTGGCCTTGAGAAAGGAGTCCCATCAGCTGCGGGGACTGACGATGTTCCTTGTTTTGTTCCGGGCCGCTGCTGCTCTTCTTTGGGCCAACTCTGCAGAGACTTTTCCTAACAGAGTCTCTTCTCTGCTGCGCTGTACTCTCTTCCTCTTCCGGGCCATGGGGGTGGGAAGAGGAGACCCTGTTAGGTAAAGTCTCTGCAGAGTCTGCCTGGAGCAAAACAAGGAACATCGTCAGGCCCCACGGCTGATGGGACGCCTTTCTCGAGGCTGCGAGGGCTGGAAGAGGAGGAGGCTGTTGCTGTCACTAATTCAGTGTGGAGAGAGTGAGCGTGCGTGTGTGTGAGATTTAAGAACCTGTTTGTATGATTGAGAGCATATCTGTAAGTGTGATTGAGAACCTGTGTGTGAAGTGAGAGCATGTGTATGTATGATTAAGAGCCCATGTGTATGAGAGAGAGAGAGCATGTGTGTAAATGTGTGATTGAGAACCTATGTAAGAGAGAGAACTTGTGTGTGACTGAGAGAGAAGAGAAATTTGCAAACAATCCCCCCCCTCCCCCCCCCATATTCACAACAATTTCAGGGCACCCGGAAATCGAACATTTCCAGGTATGGAGAACAGAGCATTTTTTAATTCTTATTTTTAATTATTGGGTCTTTGTATCTGCTGTTTTGAAATATTTACTTGGTGTTTAAAATTTTTTATGAGTTTTTAATTATTGGATATTCCATTCATCAGCTGTTTTGAAATCTGTGTTTTTTATTAATATGTTTTTACTGCTATTGATTTTATATTTCTTGCTTTATTTTATGAGAACTGGTGATTTCTCTTTTTTTCTTTGTTGCACTGCATACAGAGACTCTGTCTTGTTGTGGTTTCCAGTTCAGTTTCTGACTGCATGTTTCTGTTTATGCTTTACGGTCTCTTTATTCTTTGTTAGGTGAGGGTCTGCACATGTGATTGTGGTGAAGTATTCTTCTGGTATGTACAGGGCGATTCACTTGAAAGAGGCCTCAAATATTCTGTTGTAACTTCCGTTAGGATGAAACAATCTGAACCAAAAAATACGCTTCATACCTTGACTTATGTGCAATCTTTTGTCAGGGACAGCGTTTGTAGATATTTGCATTACATGCGTTGCTGGAAGTAATCACAGTTTTCCGCCAGATGCATTTTGACGTGGTGCTCCATGTTCCTGAACGTTTTCTGCGAGCATATCGGGGGGGGGGGGGGGGGGGGGGATAACAATTTCACGTTATGTTTTCCTTCAAATCTTCCATAGTGCGATGCTTGTTCCGATAAGCTTTTCCTTTGAGCATACCCCAAAGGAAGATGTCTGGTGGTATCGGAACTGGCGACTGTGGTGGCCAAAGCCCATTTGAAATTACCCTGTTGCCGAAAAAGGACTCAATTTCTGCTATACTTTTTGCTGATGTATGACATGTTGCTCCATGATAAAGGGGATGGAACAGCTCCCCTATGAGGAAAGGCTGAAGAGGTTAAGGCTGTTCAGCTTGGAGAAGAGATGGCTGAGGGGGGATATGATAGAGGTCTTTAAGATCATGAGAGGTCTTGAACGAGTAGATGTGAGTCTGTTATTTACACCTTCGAATAATAGGACTAGGGGGCATTCCATGAAGTTAGCAAGTAGCACATTTAAGACTAATCGGAGAAAATTCTTTTTCACTCAACGCACAATAAAGCTCTGGAATTTGTTGCCAGCGGATGTGGTTAGTGTAGTTGGGTTCAAAAAAGGTTTGGATAAGTTCTTGGAGGAGATGTCCATTAATTGCTATTAATCAAGTTTACTTAGGGAATAGCCACTGCTATTAATTGCATCAGTAGCATGGGATCTTCTTAGTGTTTGGGTAATTGCCAGGTTCTTGTGGCCTGGTTTGGCCTCTGTTGGAAACAGGATGCTGGGCTTGATGGATCCTTGGTCTGACCCAGCATGGCAATTATGTTATGTTCCATCTCACAAATAGAGGTTAAACATCGCAACGCTGTCGGGCGCCTACCTCATTGCTCTGACTTACGAGCATACCGGCTTGTCTGAAGCTCCATATACTGTGGAGCACGTTGTTTCGTTCGGATTGCTTCGTCCTAGTGAGAGTTATTGCAGAATATTTGGAGCCTCTTTCGAGAGAATCTCCCTGTAGTTTCTGTGTGGGTCTCTATAGCAGCCTGCCCTGTTCTATTTCCTAATAGAAGTATTGGCGTTTTAAGGCCTGGTGTAATATTTTCAATGTTGCCTTTTCTTAGGTAAGGTGGTTAGTATTTAAGTGCTGGAAGTTGGTGCTGTTCTGGTATGGGAGGTTTACTATTTATATAATTTATGTTCAGAGAGTACTCTTATTTTCCCCTTGTGGTGTTCTTAACAATAAAAGTAATATGGGACTTTTTTTTTTATTTCCGCCATAGATTCTAATGAGCAATGTGTCACACATGTGAAAATCATTTGTCAGGTGTGTCCTGACTAAAAAAAAGGTTGAGAACCACTGAAATGGAGGATGTGTGGGCCGCTCCAGTTCTTGAAAGCCCGTAATCCTAATGAATGTGCATAAATACATTTGAGGCAGTGGACATGTAAATCTCTCTCGTGCAGATTCTTTAGGGATATCCTGAAAATCCAGCCTGTTGGTGGCTCTTGAAACTAGAATAAGGAATAACAGGCCAAAAAGAATGTTTTGTGTTATGGCTTTGAAGTTTTATGGGTATTTTTTAAATAGTTTTTTACATTGTAGGTAAAAACTGACACATGACATGGCAGTTCTCTATTTGTTGGCTGTATGTCCTCCTCAATTTAGCAAATGCTGTTTTTATGATTTTTTTTCAAATTTTAGGCAGGCCGTACTCACATTTGCTTCTCTTCCACCGTGCCCTGCCCATTTCTGCTATGCCCTGCCCATCACCCTGCAAGTCACAATCCAGGCTTGAGTCTGTGGAGATCTTGTTAAATCTATTCAGTACTAAATATTTCTGGGAAAGATGGCCTAAACCTTTCAAGGTTAGTCATTGGCATGTGCAGCAAAACATTTAAAACCTTACGTTTTGTAACAACTTGTAGAAATATTTTTCTTCTTACTGTGAGAATACTATGTTTCTGAAAACTTTGCTGTTGCCTCTGACAAGACACTGATAGAAAGCTATTAACTATACATATAGTTGAGCAGTAAGACTGCTCATTTTAATCATTAAGCAGGGGGAACAAAACTCGGGCACCAGGTTGCCTGGGCATCTAAACTGTGTGACCCTGTTCAGACAGAGTTGATGCTGCTGTGCTTGTACAATTTCTCTTTTTTTTTTAAGTGCATCTCATTTCCAGCAGCTCTAACAATTTAGCTTCTATCTTAAATGTAGTTTGACATGGTTGGATTTTACCTTTGCATTCCAAATGGCTTTTTATTGCATAAGTTCATAGTGGCAGTGGAAAGCACTGCCACTGTGAACTTATTTAAGTGGATATAGCACCTGCATAATATAAATGTTACTATGCCAGCATAGTGCTGGATCCACATCAGTTCCCTCACATAAATTGTAGACCTGTATAATGTTAAAGGCTGATTGGATTTTGCCATTACTCTCTAGGCCAGTAGTTCTCAACCTTATTTCTGTCATGACACACCTGACAGATGATGCTCATGTGTGTGACACATTGCATACTATTTATTTATTTATTTATTTATTTATTTAAAATTTTTATATACCGACATTCATCAGGGATATCACATCGGTTCACAGTGTAACTCAAACAGGCGCCTGGGTAGGCGTTTTACTACATTTAACAGCTATACTAAAAAAATATATATCCTAGATATTTTATTGTTGACAATGATGCAGGAGAAAGATAACATTCTTTAATTTCAGTAACTGCGTATAAAATATCATTAAATATTTTTCACAAAAATTATAATCTTTGTTTACTGCATCAGTGAGAAATCTAGGACTGATGATATATACATGCAGCACACAGCTTTTTGAAATAGACAAACGCCCATGCATTTCACGGTCAACTCAAAGTTCTGACCTCTTGTAGAGTTTATACAGAGCAGAGTTAGGAAATTTCCCCTTTCAACTCACCGTACAAAAAATATATTCAAATTCTGGTATCCCCTCGGTAATAGGACTTTCAAAATCCAGCCACTTTGAAATAACATGAAAACCTACTTAACAGACATTTAGAAATTATATAGCATACCAGCCATACCATAAGAGTACTAACACCCAGGACTTGGAAGGCAGCAACTTTACCTATGAAAAAGCAAGACTACAAATATAGAACACAGCATACTTACTATTAGGAAAAACAAAGAAAGCTAGACTGCTGTAGATTCCTACACAGAATCTACAACCTAGTTAGAATCCCTCACTTCTGTCAAGCATGCAGACTGTCTCTTATCTAATGCAGAATAAAAGACCATCAATTATAAACAAGCATACAGAGAAAAACTGAAACTTCAAGAAGCAGGGGGGATGGGGCAGGATACAGCATACATGCAACGTTTCTGGCTTGGATTGGTGGTGGCAGCATTTGCCAGAGTTGGGAAAAGTAGCAATAGGGAGCGGTGCTGAGGAATTTTAAGTGCCAGCTCCTTGCTCTGCACTCTTCCTCAAGCAGCAAGCACATGTGGCTGTTATAGAAAGCATAGGCTTGCTATGCCAAATTTTTGGTGACGCACCAGTGTGTCCCAACACACTGGTTGAGAACCACTGCTCTAATGAAAACTTAACTAAAAACAATTACTTGCTAAACATTCCTTGAGCTATTTCGCATGAAAAGAATATATTTTTGATGCAATTAAATTAGGAATAGTGCAGTCATTGTATCCTATATTTTATGTATCTGTATGCTTTACTGCTTCATTGCTTAGTCTTGTTTACTTTTTGCAAGGGAACTTGCAAAGTAAAGAGAAGGGTGACCAAAATGATAAAGGGGATGGAAAGGCTAAAGAGGTTAGGGCTGTTGAGCTTGGACAAAAGATGGCTGAGGGGAGATACGATAAAAGTCTATAAAATCATGAGAGGAGTAGAACAGGTAAATGTGAATTGGTTATTTACTCTTTTTCAGATCAAGTGCCCCCTAGCCCCTTGTATTAAATTATCAAGTAGCACATTTAAAACAAGTTGGCAAATTATTTTTCAGTCAACACAGTTAAGCTCTTGGAATCCATTGCCAAAGGATGTGGTAAAAACAGTTTAGCATAGCTGGGTTTAAAAAAGGTTTTGACAAGTACCTGGAGAAATCCATAAACTATTAACCAAGCTGACATACAGGCCGATACAGTAAAAGTCGCGGGTGAGCGCCCGCTCTCCTGTGTGTGCGATTCAGTAAAAAAAAAAAATTCAAATTAGGGCCTGCAGCAAAAAAAAAAAAAAAAAAAGGTGCTAGCGCGTCCCTAGCACCTTTTTTTTTTTTTTTTTGACAGGAGCAGCGGCTGTCAGCGAATTTGACAGCCGACCCTCAATTTTGCTGGCATCTGTTCTCAAACCCGCTGGCAGCCATGGGTTTGGAAACCGGATGCCGCAAAATTGAGCATCCGGTTTTCAACCCGCGGGCAGATTTAAAACATTTTTTTTTTTTTAATTTTTAACTTTTGGGACCTCCGACTTAATATCACCATGGTATTAAGTCAGAGGCTGTACAGAAAAGCAGTTTTTTACTGCTTTTCTGTGCACTTTCCCGGTGCTGGCAGAAATTAACACCTACCTTTGGTAGGCGCTAATTTCTGAAAGTAAAATATGCGGCTTGGCATCCAAAGCAACTATTGCCCGTTGGTTGAAGAACGCTATCGCGTCTATGTACATTGGTTGCGGTAAGTCTGTTCCTGAGGGGCTCAAAGCACATTCCTTGCGTTCTCAAGCAACTTCCTGGGCTGAAAGTCAACTGGTTTCTAGCCAAGAGATTTGCAGGCCGGCCACATGGAAGTCGTTGCATACCTTCGCGAGACATTATCGGCTCGATGTTCGAGGACTGTCCGATGACTCCTTTGGGAGCAGTGTAATTCGAGCGGGACTCTCTGGGTCCCACCCCAGTTAAGTCGGCTCGGGTACATCCCAGCAGTCTGGACTGATCCTGGTACGTACAGGGAAAGGAAAATTAGTTTCTTACCTGATAATTTTCATTCCTGTAGTACCAAGGATCGGTGCAGACGCCCGCCCGAGACTGTGTTCACGAGAGTCCACTCGACTTTCTTCCTGTAATGTTGATCCGGTAAGTGCTTACCCATTTTGTTTACGTTTGGGTTTGGTTAATGATTTACAGAATGTTAGTACTTGTTTCACAGAATTTTTACTACTTGATCTAGTCAGTTTTCCAGTCAGTTGCCATATTTAAGGCTTCGCTCCTTTGGTGGAGGGTTGGTTTTCCATTTCCTTCTGCTTTGATATCAAATATACTGAGGGATCGTAGGTGGCACAGCAGTATAACTAGGGGGTGCTTTCAGTGTTCTCTCTGACTCCATCTGCTGGAGGGGAGGCATAACCCAGCAGTCTGGACTGATCCTTGGTACTACAGGAACGAAAATTATCAGGTAAGAAACTAATTTTCCTTTCAGGAAGTATAAAGGATCCCCAAAAAAGGGCAAACTTAGGGAGACTAAGAAATGAAGCAAAAGGTCAAGCAGAAAGGATTGCTAAAGAGGTAAAGCGAGGTGACAACGTTTTTCAGGTATATCAGAGCGAGAAGGGAGGCCAGAAGTGGCACAGTGAAATTGAACACGGATCAATGTTTTGAGAGAAACTAACAAATGATGGAAATATTAAACACATGCTTCAGTTTGGTGTTCACAAAAACACTGAAGATGGACCATTGCTGGTTGACAAGATGATAAATGAGGATGGGATAGACAAAACTCTGTTTACAGAAGAGAATGTATGGGAAGAGCTAGGCAAACGGAAAGTGGTCAAGGTGATGGGGCTGGATGAGATACATCCCAGGATACTGAGGGAGCTCAGAAATATGCTGGTGGGTCCGCTGAAGGGCCTGTTCAATAGATGCCTGGAAAGGGGGGAGAGGTGCTGTGGAATTGGAGAAGAGCAGTGGTGATGCTGCTTCACGAGTGGTAGAAGAGAGGAGGCTGGAAACTACAGGCCAGTAAACCTCACCTCGATGGTGGGAAACTTAATGGAGACTCTGCTGAAGGAAAGAATAGTGAACTGTCTACAATCTGGTAGGGATGTGAATCGTTTTTCAACGATTAAAATTATCGTCCGATAATGTTTATATCGTCTTAAATCGTTATAGAACACGATACAATAGAAATTCTAACGATTTATCGTTAAAAATCGTTAAATCGTGTTAGTGCGCACTAACTCGAGTTAGTGCGCACTAACTCCCCGTTAGTGCGCACTAACTCGATTTAGTGCGCACTAACTGAAAATGATACAAATAAACACTTTCCAGGTCACTGAAGGTCAGTTAGGAATGAATATGTGTTCCTATTGGCTGGCTGCCCTCTTATCTATTGATATTACCAAGGTTACCACTGAGGTGATGGTTGGGGGGATGGGAAATGGAACTGGAAACTAACGAACACCAACAGAAAATGAAACAAAGTGTTCACACTTCCCAGGTCAGTAAAGGTCACTTAGGAATGAATATGTATGTATGTATTCCTATTGGCTGGCTGTGCTCTTATCTATTGATGTTACCAATATGGTTGGGGGGATGTGAAATGGAAACAGTTGGAAGCTTGACAAAAAAAGTAATGTAATGATCAGCACTCACGTGACTAGAACTTGTTTGTTTATTATTTTTGTTAGCAGGCACCTGAAATGCTAGTGCATGTTGAATTTGCCAATCACTGTGCATTTTAGAAAGGTGGTCCTGGCTGGAACTGTACACAGTTCAAATATATGTAATTGATTGTTGGTAAGTGTATTTTTTAAGTAGCCACACTGGCACCAGTATGTTTACTTTTCCTCCTACTTAACTCACTAGCTCAGCTTTGTAAGAAGGGCTTCTCTGCTTGTGTGTTGTTTTTGTTTGGTGTGAGGAGAGCAGAAACATCAGATCTTTATTCAGTCTACTACAGTCATCTCTTACAGTGCCCTATCCCTATTAATACCAGGAGTGTTGTGATCTTCCTGCACACAGTGCCCTAACCTGATACCAGTCTGAGACAGCTCCCTCCCTGCATTACTAGTGAGAGGCTGGCTTCACAGACAGGGGGGAGCTGCCTGACCCTCACTCCTGACTTCCCCCATGTCCCAGCTAGTGAATGGTGTGTGGGTGAGGGGGGGGGGGAGGATGGTGAAGTCTGAGACAGCTCCCTCCCTGCATTACTAGTGAGAGGCTGGCTTCACAGACAGGGGGGAGCTGCCTGTCCCTCACTCCTGACTTCCCCCATGTCCCAGCTAGTGAATGGTGTGTGGGTGAGGGGGGGGGGGTGGAGGGTGAAGTCCTGAGACAGCTCCCTCCCTGCATTACTAGTGAGAGGCTGGCTTCACAGACAGGGGGGAGCTGCCTGACCCTCACTCCTGACTTCCCCCATGTCCCAGCTAGTGAATGGTGTGTGGGTGAGGGGGGGGGGAGGATGGTGAAGTCTGAGACAGCTCCCTCCCTGCATTACTAGTGAGAGGCTGGCTTCACAGACAGGGGGGAGCTGCCTGACCCTCACTCCTGACTTCCCCCATGTCCCAGCTAGTGAATGGTGTGTGTGGGTGAGGGGGGGGGGGGGAGGATGGTGAAGTCTGAGACAGCTCCCTCCCTGCATTACTAGTGAGAGGCTGGCTTCGCAGACAGGGGGGAGCTGCCTGACCCTCACTCCTGACTTCCCCCATGTCCCAGCTAGTGAATGGTGTGTGGGTAAGGGGGGGGGGGGAGGATGGTGAAGTCTGAGACAGCTCCCTCCCTGCATTACTAGTGAGAGGCTGGCTTCACAGACAGGGGGGAGCTGCCTGACCCTCACTCCTGACTTCCCCCATGTCCCAGCTAGTGAATGGTGTGTGGGTGAGGGGGGGGGGGAGGATGGTGAAGTCTGAGACAGCTCCCTCCCTGCATTACTAGTGAGAGGCTGGCTTCGCAGACAGGGGGGAGCTGCCTGTCCCTCACTCCTGACTTCCCCCATGTCCCAGCTAGTGAATGGTGTGTGGGTGAGGGGGGGGGGGGTGGATGGTGAAGTCTGAGACAGCTCCCTCCCTGCATTACTAGTGAGAGGCTGGCTTCACAGACAGGGGGGAGCTGCCTGAACCCTCACTCCTGACTTCCCCCATGTCCCAGCTAGTGAATGGTGTGTGGGTGAGGGGGGGGGGAGGATGGTGAAGTCTGAGACAGCTCCCTCCCTGCATTACTAGTGAGAGGCTGGCTTCACAGACAGGGGGGAGCTGCCTGACCCTCACTCCTGACTTCCCCCATGTCCCAGCTAGTGAATGGTGTGTGGGTGAGGGGGGGGGGGGAGGATGGTGAAGTCTGAGACAGCTCCCTCCCTGCATTACTAGTGAGAGGCTGGCTTCGCAGACAGGGGGGAGCTGCCTGACCCTCACTCCTGACTTCCCCCATGTCCCAGCTAGTGAATGGTGTGTGGGTGAGGGGGGGGGGGGAGGATGGTGAAGTCTGAGACAGCTCCCTCCCTGCATTACTAGTGAGAGGCTGGCTTCACAGACAGGGGGGAGCTGCCTGTCCCTCACTCCTGACTTCCCCCATGTCCCAGCTAGTGAATGGTGTGTGGGTGAGGGGGGGGGAGGATGGTGAAGTCTGAGACAGCTCCCTCCCTGCATTACTAGTGAGAGGCTGGCTTCACAGACAGGGGGGAGCTGCCTGACCCTCACTCCTGACTTCCCCCATGTCCCAGCTAGTGAATGGTGTGTGGGTGAGGGGGGGGGGGAGGATGGTGAAGTCTGAGACAGCTCCCTCCCTGCATTACTAGTGAGAGGCTGGCTTCGCAGACAGGGGGGAGCTGCCTGACCCTCACTCCTGACTTCCCCCATGTCCCAGCTAGTGAATGGTGTGTGGGTAAGGGGGGGGGGGAGGATGGTGAAGTCTGAGACAGCTCCCTCCCTGCATTACTAGTGAGAGGCTGGCTTCACAGACAGGGGGGAGCTGCCTGACCCTCACTCCTCCGGGGTATTGTGATCTTCCTGCACACAGTGCCCTATCCCTGATACCAGGGGTGTTGTGATCTTCCTGCATGCAGTGCCCTATCCCTATTAATACCAGGAGTGTTGTGATCTTCCTGCATGCAGTGCCCTATCCCTATTAATACCAGGAGTGTTGTGATCTTCCTGCATGCAGTGCCCTATCCCTGATATCGGGATGTGTGCAAGAAGATCACAACACCCCCGGTATCAGGAATAGGGCACTGTGTGCAGGAAGATCACAACACCCCCAGTATCAGGAATAGGGCACTGTGTGCAGGAAGATCACAACACCCCTGGTATTAGGGATAGGGCACTGTGTGCAGGAAGATCACAACACTCCTGGTATTAATAGGGATAGGGCACTGTGTGCAGGAAGATCACAATACCCCTGGTATCAGGGTTAGGGCACAAGTTCTAGTCACATTGACTGATCACATTACT
This sequence comes from Rhinatrema bivittatum, assembly GCF_901001135.1. NCBI lineage: Eukaryota > Metazoa > Chordata > Amphibia > Gymnophiona > Rhinatrematidae > Rhinatrema > Rhinatrema bivittatum. The sequence goes on along the minus strand of NC_042618.1, from coordinate 117,098,943 downwards.
TGTTTTGTCAAGTTTCCAACTGTTTCCATTTCCCATCCCCCATATACTGTCAGTAGGAAACTTGGTAACATGAATAAATAAGAGGGCAGCCAATAGGAATACATATTCATTCCTAAACTGACCTTAACTGACCTGAAAAGTGTCAAATTGTATCATTTTCAGTTAGTGCGCACTAACTCCCAGTTAGTGCGCACTAACTCCCAGTTAGTGCGCACTAACTCCCAGTTAGTGCGCACTAACTCCCGTTAGTGCGCACTAATCGGAAAAAACGATTTTTAACGATTTTTTAACTAAAAAATCGTGCCTAAGACGATTTTCTTGCCCTGCCACACGATTTCTATTGTTAAGACGATATGGAAAACGATTCACATCCCTACAATCTGGTGGGTTGCTAGCATGAATTCACTAGGGGAAGGTCTTGTCAGACACATCTGATTTTTTTTTTTTTTTATGTGGTGACTAGAAAATTGGAAGCAGAGCATTTGTTGTGATCTACTTGGATTTAAACAAAGCTTTTGATATGGTCCCACATAAGAGGCTAGTGAATAAAATGAGAAGTTTTGGGAGTAAGCGCCAAGGTGATGGTGTGGATTACATACTGGTTAACTGATGGACCACGTGTAGTGGTAAATGGAAATCCCTGTGCAATTCTGTTCAAGATCTTTGTAATTGATATTGTGAAAGGGATGGAAGGTAAAATTTGTCTATTTGCGGATGATACTAAGAACTGCAACAGAGTGGACATGGCTGAAGGAGTAGAGAGATTAAAAAGTGATTTAAGAAGCTTGAAGAGTGGTCGAAGATTTGCAATTGGGATTCAATGCCAAGAAATGCAGAGTCATGAATCTAGGGTAGGGTGCATAATCCAAAAGAGCTTTATGTGATGGGGGGGGGTGAAAGAGTGGTTGTGCACAGACTGAGAGAGGGATCTTGGGGTAATAGTTTTTGATGGGCTGCATAGCGAGAGGAATAACCAGTAAGAAAAAGGTGATAATGCCCTTATACAGGTCCTTAGTGATGCCTCACCTGGAGTACTGTGTTCAGTTCTGGGGCCTATAATCTCAAAAAGGATAGAGACAGAATGGAGGTGGTCCAAAGAATGGTGACCAAAATGGTGTGGCTGTATGTATCAGAAGGCTTATGAGGAGAGGCTGAAAACTCTGAATACATATACCCTGGAAGAGAGGAGGTGCAGGGGCGATATGATACAGACCTTCAGATACCTAAAAGGTTTTAATGATGCATGAACTTCCAACCTTTTTCCATTGGAAAGAAAACAATAGAACTAGGGGGTCACAAAATGAAACTCTGTGGGGGGACGACTCAGAACCAACATCAGGAAATGGATACCTGGAATGCCCTTCTGGAAGATGATGTGAAGACTAAAACAGTCAAAGAATTCAAAGAGGTATGAGATACACTTGTGCATCTCTAAAGGCGGGACAGACATGAAGAAATGCGTGCGGGGGGGGGGGGGGGGGGGGGGGCGTTACTACCCTTTAGAGCCGCACAGGTGCTGGGGTCTGTGGCCATCGCCTGAGAGATGCCCCTGCAATGCTGGGGTAGATGGAAGAAAGGATTATAAATGGGAGAAAAACCTGAGTAGCTGCAAATGAAGGCTTTCAGTTTCTTGCTCTGGTATGGTATGCCTTGGTGAACTCTTCTGTTTTGAGGTAAGGCTAAGGGATGGGGCTTGGATGGTCATTGGACTGATGTGGGTCAGGAAAGTAAGGCAATGATTCAAGCCATAGGTGCTGCAAAGCAAGTCTAGCAATGCATACAGTTTTCATATATTTGAGTAAATATTTGTTTAAAATGTTGGACTGTTGGACACTTAAATCTTGTACCAATAGCACTGTGAATCTTAACTTCAAATTTGAATCTTATTTTACCAATTGTGATAGTACTCGTGAGAAAGTCACATAACCTTTTGTAATTCTTTAAATTCTTCTTCTTCACTAAGGTAATTTTGGTATGAAAATTAATTCCATCCTTTTCTTTCACTTTGTAATGACTGCATTTTGTTTTTTGCATTTGTAAAGAGGTGTCTGTCTACCTTTTTATAAACCAAGTTCCTGTTTTTTCCACAGGTTATCATAGCAAAAAATATTAAAACCTTATTTTGTGTACAACGAGGCCATTTATAATAATATGCGCTCAGTAAAGCACAGAGTTTTTACCTGCAGTTGCGTGTGTATATATATATTTGTGTGCAAACTTTTTATTCCCAATGTAGCAAGGAGTTTTGCACTCAGTGGTGCACAGGTTAGTGCTGTCTCTTGCAAATCACATGATGATCATTCCATTAGCTATTATCCTCCCAGTGCAGAATTGTGTGCTGGCTTAACTCATTTTTTTTCTTAGTGGTGGAAACTTAACTGCTAATCAGAGGTGAAGTAATTTTCAGGGCTAGTGTTGCTCTGTGGACAGAAATTTAATTGTGGTGCAAGGACCTGTACTCAGGATTTATGGGCAGAAAATATGCTTTTTGTGCATGAACAATGTTTTTTGCGTACAAATTGATTTATGTGCAGAAATGCTTTCTGTATTGAAAACATTTTTATATGCATAAATTGTTTTATATGCAGAAAATGTGCTTTATTTGCACAAATCATGTTTTTGTGCAAGCTAAGCATTTTATTTATGCACGTTTTGATTTGGATCACTTTTTTTTTTTAAATAAACTCTTATTCATTAGCATACCTTTAACTTACTTGCATTGGAAGCTAAATTTTATTTTAGCATAATCATTTTAACCGTGCACTAGAATTCAGTGCAGTTTTAATGCACAGCTTATTACATTGGTCCCAATGAAATTTATTTTTGTTGTAGTTGGAATTGTCTTGTTTCCGTAGATCCTTGAAATTGAAGAAATGTTTCACCATGTGGTGTTCCCTTGCCCCTACCCATTCCCCACAGAGCAGCTTTTTGTAACTGCTTAATGATAGAAGGTTATGTATTTGTTTCTGGAGCCTCTCCTTTCTATCTCATAACCATTGTTCCTGCAATAGTGATTATCTGCCTTTGCCCAGGCAAGTTTAAATCCTGATGGAAAACTTTGTTTAGAAAGATATTTACATTGTCTTTGTCATGCATGAAAGAAAAAATGGTACAGCTGGGGATGCAGGTTAACACATTATAATAACTCAGTTTAGCAATTAAATGTGGGAGTAGCAAACATTTTTGTAACTGACCTAACCGTGAGAAAATCTTTGGTGCTACACCCCTGGGTGTTCCACACATTTACCTGTAGCATCTTCAGAACCTAAACATTTATAGAGTTGATGATCTCAGAGTGGTGGGGGGGGAAGGGCAGTTGCAGCCTTATCTGTTCAGTTATTTATTGGCCCAAGGTACCTGTGTAGGAAGCAGTTGGACTTCTTGAAAACCTTGAACAAGTCATTGTGAACCGTTAAAGGAAACAGAAGCATTTAACATCTCAGGGCAATACGCTTGCAGGGCGGAAATGAAACCAGGCCCGGCACCACCAGTTAGGCAAACCTACAGGAGAGCACTCCTGGTGGGGCGGCGGCTGGAACAGGGAGAGGCCCGTGTTGCTGCTGGTGGACCTGATCCCACCGGTGGCGGAAGAAGCAGGAGGCCTGTGGTGCTGCCAGTGGACCCGATCCCACTTACAGCAGCAGAAGTAGGAGGCTACAGCAGAAGACAAAGCATGTTTTATGTAAAGCCTGTTGCTAAAATTAATGTTGTCTGTAAACCGAGGTGATGTATCTTTATATGTACCGTGGTATATAAGAATCTTGAAATAAATAAATAAATAAAAGCATGTCTGGCAACTCCTCCTTATTTGCTGGTCCCACAGTATTCAACACTTGCGATGCATGAGATGAGAATACAGAAAGTGATGATAGCATGAGTGTTGAATTACCTTGGGACAGCACATGAAGAAGAGCTGCAGAACAGTTGCTGTCCACAAAGAAGGTGGTACAGGCTGGCAGCAGCAGCGAAGGAGGAATGACCCATGGACACTTACTGCCTGGACTGCATTTGTGTGTGAGTGGATGGGAGCCTGCCTGGGTTGGGTGAGTGTATGAAGGGGATCCTGCCTGGGTTTCATATGAGTGTGGGGGTGAATGGGAGGCTGCTTGGGATATGGGTGGGGGTGAATGGGAGGCTGCTTGGGATATGGGTAGGGGTGGGGGTGAATGGGAGGCTGCTTGGGATATGGGTAGGGGTGGGGGTGAATGGGAGGCTGCCTGGGATATGGGTAGGGGTGGGGGTGAATGGGAGGCTGCCTGGGATGTGGGTAGGGGTGGGGATGAATGGAAGGGTGCTTGGGATATGGGTAGGGGTGGGGGTGAATGGGAGGCTGCCTGGGATGTGGGTGGGTGGGGGTGAATGGGAGGCTGCCTGGGATATGTGTGTGTGTATGTATGCGAATGTGTGTGTGCACATGCATTCATGGGAGCCTTCCTGGGATGGGCAGGGAGTGTGTGTGTGTGTGTGTGTGAGAGTGGGAGCTTGCCTGGGATTTGGGTAGATGTGAATGGGAGCTTGCCTTGGGGGGGGGGGGGGGGGTGTGTGTGTATGTGAGAGAATGGGTGCTGTAGGTGGATTCTAACTTGCCAGCAGCTGAAATGAAGATGAGGGCCTGACACTGCTGGTAGATCCCAACCAAAGAAAAGCTGGGGATGCCTGAGTCTTTGTCTGAGAGGGAGTGCACGTGTATGTGTGTATTTATATAAGAAAGAGAGGAGAAAACGTGTGCATCCCTAGCCCACTAATCCTAGACAATCTCAGGGTGACTGGAAATCAAAGTTTTTTTTAGTTTTATTTTTCAGGTGTTTGTCTGCTGTTTTGAAATACTTTATTGGTGTTGGGGACATTTTAAAAAACGTGTATATGAGTTTTTAATTATTTGATCTTTTATTCATCAGCTTTTTTTTTTTAATGTTTTTAGTATTGATTATGTATTTTATTTCTTGGTTTTATTGTTTGATGTTTGAGGAATGGTGATGGTTCTTTTTTCATTGTTGCACTACATAGATTGTCTGGCTTCTTGCAGTTTCCAGTTCAGTTTTTGTCCATTTGTATTTCTATTTTATGGTTACTCTTTTCTGTTTCTGTTCTGCATGTGTGACTGAGATGAGGCATTCACCTAATAGGAAGTGTATTTGGGCTTTCATAGGGTCAAGCCCACACCCAACACACATCACAATAGACCTAATACCATAGGAGTTCCAAGTTCTTTTTTTTTTTGCAGGGATTTATGCATTTATATTTTACATGAAAAATATCACTCTTAACTGTTTTGTGTAGAATGAGGCTGGGGGTGTTTTGCAAGGCTATAAAGTTTGTTTAGGGCACGTGCACCAACCATGGGTTCAGGAGTGTGTGTGTGTGTGTGTGTGTGTGTCAGTCAGTTTTTAAAGTTTGAATGGAGCTAGGCATTTTTTTGGTCAGCGTGGGACAGAAAATGAATGAACGGGAGTGGGGGGGGCAACACAGAAATTGTCACACAGGGCAGCAAAAAAGCTAGCACCAGCCCTGAATGAAACTACTTTTATATATTATGCAGAAAACACAGGAAAATGGGAGATGGAGTATTGTTTCTCTTTTTCAGGTCATTAATGTATTTGTAGGGTAGTACTTAAGATTTCAGTTGCTGTGTGTTTCGCTGAATCATTTGATTTGTATTGAAGCCCATTTACCAATCAGTACAATAGTTTTGGACAAGTGAAACAAAATATAAATGGTGACATGCTAGTGTAAAAACTAATCTAGCCTGTGGCAATTGAAATGATAAACAGGCCCATTTGTGTGTGTGTGGTTTTTTTTTGCCACTGAATTTAATTAAATAGCAACTGCTGTAGCACATTGTTTTAGGAAGCCAGGGAAGGTACGGTGAGGTAATCATTAGTACTGGTTTATCTGAGATGTCTGCCAGCTGTCTTTTATTTTTGTTTTTAACTCTGAGGGCGAGTCGTCATCTAACATCCTCAAGCTGTAAAAACTTGAGCTAGTAGAGACATGGGTCGTGAAATAGGACACAAAACCAAGAGCGAGACAACACAGTGTGGGATGAAGATGCCAAGTTTTGAGGAATTTACAGAAATGAGATTTGAGACCCGTTTGGGGAAACTCTTAGCATGAAAACAAATGAAGTGCTTCATTCTTGTTTTGTTTTGTCAAAATGTTTGTTTTAAGATCCTTTCTGCCCCAGAATATTACTTGGGCTGCTCATGTTTTTAACAGTTTTTAAGCGCATTTCCCAGTAAATGAGTGCCGCCTGTTGTTGCTTTGTCTGTCTGTACACGTGTGTCTGAGGGCAGTCTTCATGGATGGATTGGGCTGAAATTTGATGGCAGAGTGGGGTATTGAGGCTCCACTACTCTTTTTCTTTTTTTTTTTTTTCCCCCCCAGTTTCAGCCACATCTGTCCAGTGGAAGGGCCACTGATGTGTCAAAAGCGTTTTCTGGTTCCTGTTTCCTGCCTGGGATAGCATGAAGGGACAGGAAGGGTCCAAGCATGTGAGGGGGCAGAGTGTTAGGGTTGGGAAGCATGTGGGCACATCTCATGGGGGGGGGGGGGGGGGGTGGCAGGGGGAAGGAATCCCTTCTGCAGATGCAGGCTGTATTTATCATTTAAATAGCTAATTGTTTATACTTCACTAGTTTAAATAGTTAACTTTCAAAAGCAATATTTGCATTCTTAATCACAATCTGCAATAACAATGGGAAAGTGTGGGAGAACTTTGTATTGTCCCTGCTGCAATTTTTCTGTGGTTATATGGCACTTCAGTTTCCAGCATCTATCACAGGCACTAAATTCAGATGAAGAAAATTAATTAAAAAAAAAAAAAAGACCAACAACAAAAAACAATCCTTGCATCTTCTTTCCAAAAGTCATTGTAAACTGAATCTGGCCTCCTTGTGGAGAGTGTTGTATCAGGCGTGATGTGTATTACATCTTTTCAATACATGTGGATTTTCAAATATTGAAGGTGCATTGATATTACTTTATAGTCCTCATGATTTGAGACCAGCTAATACAAACCTTTTCTAATCAAATATATTTATAAAAGACTAGTATTCTAAAGTGCCATGAATTGGCATGAACTGTTGTACTGTTAAATTTTGGCATGTTAAGTATTTTTAACTTTATTTTTGGCATGTTAAAGCTGCTGTTTTTCAGTATAAGCATGACTAGGTAACTGTGGTTTGAGTTAAATGTGTTATTTGATAAAATTAACCAAATTTTCATACAGTTGGACACCCCAGCAAATTATGACAAGTGGTTATTACTGATTGGATAGTACAGTGCGTCCAGCAGCTTTTAAAATCCGAAGCATGTCACTGTGGTGCTTCTGTCCCGTCTCTGACAAGTGACCATTCCTGCCCAATCTTCTGCTAGTCTCATACAGGGAAGGACTGCAGAGCTTCCATGGAATTTGTCTCAAAGCCTTTAATGAGGAACATGATTAAGGTTGTGGCTGAAAGAGAAAAGGCCCTTCTGCCTTTCACTTAGATATTATCCTGCTCAGCTTGGCCAAGCCTTTTGGCATAGTAGCCTTGTTAATAAGCCCCTCTATATAGCCAGCTACATTGGTTATATCTTGTTGCCCTTAAATCTTTGTACTAAGAATAAAGGGACTCCACTTCCCCACCGGAAGTGCCTGTGATCTGACTGGGGCTCTAGGAAATGATGGAGCTAAACCTCCAATACTGCCATGGCAATATCCCCCCCGTCCAGAAACAGCACGCCATGGAAGCTCTGCGGTCCTTCCCTGTCAGAGACCAGCAAAAGACTGTATCCAGGCAGACTAAGTTTAGTTCCCCTACGAGGGAAGTTGGTGGTAAAGAGGTGGCAGTGAGACGAAAAGATGCAAATTTGAGGGAGAAAACCCTCAGAACATAAAGGGAGGTGGGAAAGAGAAAAAGGTGTAGTAGGTGAGAAGATGGGAATTCAGGGGGAGGCCTGATGGGAAGGATCTTCTTGGTGTTTGGGTACTTGCCAGGTTCTTGTGGCCTGGATTGGCCACTGTTGGAAACAGGATGCTGAGCTTGATGGACCCTTGGTCTGACCCCACATGGTAATTTATGTTCATATATTCTTAAGGTAAAACAAGTTGAAAAAAAGGGAGCAAAAGGGACAGCCGGAAGATATGAATGATAGTTAAGAAAGCTAGATTATGGAAATTTTTCTTATTCCAAGTTGTGTGTGTATTCGTGTCCATACAATATAAAAGGGAGAGGCAATACAGCTTACATTTACCTTATTTAAGAACATAAGAAATTGCCATGCTGGGTCAGACCAAGGGTCCATCAAGTCCAGCATCCTGTTTCCAAAAGAGGCCAAACCAGGTTACAAGCAAGTACCCAGATACTAAGTAGTTCCCATGCTACTGATGCCATAATAGCAGAGGCTACTCCCTAAGTCAACTTGATTAATAGCAGTTAGTGGACTTCTCCTCCAAGAACTTATCCAAAACGTTTTTAAAACCCAGCTATACTAACTGCACTAAACACATCCTCTGGCAACAAATTCAAGAGCTTAATTGTGCATTGAGTGAAATTGTGCATAGGTTCCATATTAGGAGCTCCCACCCAGGAAAAAGATCTAGGCATCATAGTGGATAATTCATTGAAATCATCTGCTCAGAGTGGTGCAACAGTCAAAAAAGCAAACAGAATGAGGAGTTATTAGGAAGGGAATTGTGAATAAAACGGAAAATGTTATGATGGCACTGTATCGCTCCATGGTGAGACCGCACCTTGAATACTGTGTACAGTTCTGGATACCGTATCTCAAAAAAGATATAGTTGCACTGGAGAAGGTAACAGAGAAGGGTGACCAAAATGATAAAGGGGATGGAACAGCTCCCCTAAGAGGAAAGGCTGAAGAGGTTAGGGCTGTTCAGCTTGGAGAAGAGACGGCTGAGGAGGGATATGATTAGAGGTCTTTAATATCATGAGAGGCCTTGAACGAGTAGATGTCAATCTGTTTACACTTTAGGATAATAGAAGGTCTAGGGGGCACTCCATGACGTCAGCAAGTAGCACATTTAACACTAATCTGAGAAAATTCTTTTTCACTCACCGCAAGGGTTTTTTTTCCCTATATGCAACAGCGTGCACTTGTCCACATTAAATTTCATCTCTCATTTTGGATGTCCAGTCTTCCAGTCTCGCAAGGTCCTCCTGCAATGTATCACAATCCGTTTGTGATTTAACTACTCTGAATAATTTTGTATCATCTATAAATTTGATAACCTCACTCATCGTATTCCTTTCCAGATCATTTATAAATATATTGAAAAGCACTGGTCCAAGTTCAGATCCTTGCGGTACTCCACTTTTTACACTTTTCCACTAAGAAAATTAACCATATAATCCTACTGTTTCCTGTCTTTTAACCCGTTTGTAATCTACGAAAGAACATCGCCTCTTATCCCATGACTTTTTAGCTTTCTTAGAAGCCTTTCATGAGGGATTTTGTCAATTGCCTTCTGAAAATCCAAATACACTACATCTACCAGTTCACCTTTATTCACATGTTAATTAACCCCTTCAAAAAAATGAATCAATATTGTGAGGCAAGACGTCCCTTGGGTAAATCCATGTTGACTGTGTTCCATTAAACCATGTCTTTCTATATGCTCTGTGATTTTAATCTTTAGAATAGTTTCCACTATTTTTCCTGGCACTGAATTCAGGCTCGCTGTTCTATAGTTTCCTGGATCGAACTTGGAGCCCTATTTAAATATTTGAGGTTACATTGGCCACCCTCAGTCTTCAGGTATCATGGATGATTATAATGATAGATTACAAATTTTAACTAATAGATCTGAAATTTTATTTTTGAGTTCCTTCAGAACTCTAAGAACATAAGAAATTGCCATTCTGGGTCAGACCCAAGGGTCCATCAAGCCCAGCATCCTGTTTCCAACAGAGGCCAAACCAGGCCACAAGAACCTGGCAATTACCCAAACACCAAGAAGATCCCATGCTACTGATGCAATTAATAGTATTGGCTATTCTCTAAGTAAACTTGATTAATAGCCGTTAATGGACTTCTCCAAGAATTTATCCAAACCTTTTTTGAACCCAGCTACACTAGCTGCACTAACCACATCCTCTGGCAACAAATTCCAGAGCTTTATTGTGCGTTGAGTGAAAAATAATTTTCTCCGATTAGTCTTAAATGTGCTACTTGCTAACTTCATGGAATGCCCCCTAGTCCTCCTATTATTCGAAAGTGTAAATAACAGAGTCACATCTTCTCGTTTAAAACCTCTCATGATCTTAAAGACCTCTATCATATCCCCCCTCCGCCTTCTCTCTTCTCCAAGCTGAACAGCCCTAACCTCTTCAGTCTTTCCTCATAGGGGAGCTGTTCCATCCTCTCCTGCAATGTATCACAGTCCAGGTGATTTGCTAATCTTTAGTTTGTCAATCTGGCCTACTACATCTTCCAGGTTCACAGTGATTTGGTTCAGTTCATCTGACTCATCACCCTTGGAAACCATCTCTGGAACCGGTACCTTCCCGACATCCTCATTAGTAAACACGGAAGCAAAGAATTCATTTAGTCCTTCTGCAATGGCCTTATCTTCCCTAAGAGCCCCTTTAAACCCCTAAGTCATCTAATGGTCCAACCGATTCCCTCGCAGGTTTCTCCCTTCGGATATATTTAAAGTTTTTATTATGAGTTTTTGCCTCTATGGCCAACTCCATTTCAAATTCTCTCTTCGCCTGTCTTATGATGTTTTACACTTAACTTGACAATGCTTATGCTATTTCCTATTTTCTTCAGATGGATCCTTCCAATTTTTGAAGATTTTTTTTTTTGGCGAAAGTAGCCTCTTTCACCTCACCTTTTAACCATGCCTGTAATCGTTTTGCCTTCCTTTCACCTTTCTTAATGTGTGGAATACATCTGGACTGTGCATTTAAGATTGTTTAAAAATACGATGTACATGCTTGTTGAACAGTTTTAACCTTTGCAGCTGCACCTTTGTTTTTTTCTAATTATTTTCCTCATTTTGTCAGTTTCCCTTTTGAAAATTTAGTGTTAGAGCTGTAGATTTACTTATTGTCCCCATTCCAGTTATTAGTTCAAATTTGATCATGTTATGATCACTATTGCCAAGTGGCCCCCACCACCGTTACTTCTTTCTCACCAAATCCTGTGTTCCACTAAGAATTAAATCTAAAATAGCTCCCTCTCTCGTCTGTTCCTGAACCAATTGCTCCATGAAGCAGTCTCTTATTACATCCAGGAACTTTGTTTCTAGCAAGTACTTACCAATTCAGTATTTGGGTAATTGAAATCTCCCATTATTACTTCCCTGCCAAATTGGTTAGCTTCCCTGATTTCTCTTAGCATTTCATTATCTGTCTGACCCTTTTGTCCATTTATATAGAAACATATATATATATATAGAAGTGACGGCAGAAGAAGACCAACGGCCCATCCAGTCTACCCAGCAAGCTACGCAGTTTATCCATTTTTTTTACCCCTTTTTTCTCCCTCCCACCCGTCTCTATTGGCTTCCAGCACCCTCCGGCCCCAATTCCCTTCCACCCCTCCACCAATGCAGAGAGCAGCGCCATCCTAGTGAACATCCAGCTCAATCAGGGGTAGCAACCGCCGCAACCAGCAGGCCACACCCCTGCCCCTTACCCACCCCTGTTTTGTTTGCTTGTTTGTTTTTTTTAAATTTTTTTGAGATGGCAGCCCTCCATCCTTCCGCTCCGTGAAGGTGGAACACCAACCACTGGCCACTGGCATCCCTGGTACTCCACTGGCACTCCCTCTCGTATATCAGCTAGGTTCAGGTGACTTCCTCTGCTGCCTCTTGACTTTGGATAAAGGGACACAAGTGGGTTAGTACAACATAAATTATTTGTTACAGTGGAAATAACCTAAAGAAGAAATGGTGAGGTTTCTTGTGGGGTGGGTAGGAAGAACTCTGGCCAGCAAGATGAGGGGTGGGGGGAGATGAGAATAAGAACACTGTATTTGCCTTTCTGGATACTCGAATCTAGACTTTTTTTTATTGCAGGGACACAAGTAAAACACATGGATGCCCCAGACCTCAGGGGTGTACTTGTGTAATGGAAGGCTTCATGCAGTTCAGCAGCTGCACATATTACACGCACAAACACCATCCTGGTCTGCTGCAGTCAGCAGGATTTTATTATCTGGAATCTCAGAAGTCAGAGCAAACTTCTTAATTGACATCAGCTTGGGTCTGCAGGAAAACACAGCAAGTGGTCATATAGTGGATTTTTTTTTAACATATAAAGTTTAAAGCACACAAAGGGAAACGAAATGTAATACAGTTCTCCTGCTAATCAAGCTACAGAAATGCAACCATGTGGCGTGCTAAAATAATGCTGCTGCTCAAAGTTTCTTTCCCATTTAGAAGTAAATATAAGCAGGTAGGTTGGAGAAGAACTCCATTTCTAGCATTCTTTATACTAAAACCATGTAAAAGTTAATCAGCACACTTTACCTGCTTAGAAGTTGGAACAAACTTACTTAATGATCTCTGACACAGGCAACTTGAGGAAGGAAGAGGAAAGGAAGCACAGGGAGGAGAAACATATATTATGCAGGCCCAAAATTGACTTACAACATTGAAATAATAGGGTGCTTCTATTATTACATCTTCGACATTATTAACAGAACTGTACATGGAGGAGTAAGGACTTTTGGTTGTTTGTGGAAATAACCACCAGTCTCAACAGATTAACTCCCCTGCAGGTCGCACGTTGGAAGAATCCAGCACAGCTCACATGTGCACCCCCAAAGAAAGCACTTTAGTTAGAAATAGAGAGATTTTCAGCAGAATAGTCAATAGGAGATATATTTCTCATATTATGTCTGCTACAGCTGTACACCTTCATAGTAGAACAGTGAAAGTGACTTAAAAGTTATAAAATGGACAAAGAGGAGGAGTGTGGGGTGGAAAGAAGTGTCATCAGAATCATTAGCCCCCAGTCTTCCATGAGATCATGGCCACGACAGAGGCTGCATAATCTAGCATCTCGCTGCAGAAAAAAAAAGACACCACGGAATATATATAACAGCTGGCTTCCTGCTGCGGCATTCAATTACATTGTCTGCTGCATTATGTTGGAAACAGCTTCCCTGTCTCCCCTGTGCTGCTGGCAGCAATACTGTGCTGCAGGCTGATTGACAGTTTTCTCTTATCCATCCAATCAGATTACCCCCAGTGGGAATGAGCCAATCAGCTCTGGGGGAAAGGATTCAAAGTGAGGGAGCCAGCAGCCCTGTTAGAGAGAACTCTTTTATTCTGGGCATATTGCTGATTATTGTTGCTGATGTTCAGTGGCTGGAAGAGAAAAGTGCATCCCTTCCTTGTTCCTGCTGATTTACCTGGAGGCGAGAGAGATGTATATTATGCTGCATGTTATTTTTAGCTACTGTTATGTTGCTATATATATGTGTGTGTGAAGAAACACCTAGATATCAAGCAATATGTATTCAATATGAAGTGCTCAAATTCTTACAAATATAAAACCAAAAAAAAGGAGCACTTATGTCTAATATAGCTAAGTATCAAATGACACACTTATTCATGACTCATATATGCATATCAATATATAAATATTTAAAGAGACAAATGGACATAAACATATACAATGTGGGAAAAAGTGCAGCAGAGCAGTAAGCCTGAATATCAATACATTACAATATTAATGTATAAACTGTTCCAATGCAGTTTGGATAAATCATAGATCTATATTATTACAACTTCGGAAAGGTCTTGAAAGTTCAGTAAATAAGTATCTGAAGTGAGGGACGGTAACTTTTTTTTTAAACAGGCGGGCGGGTGCACATGTGCGTGTGTTCGGCCCGAGGCTGCAGCCGTTTTATAACATGCACATGTTATAAAATAACCTGAATGCACGCACATGTGCATGCAATTTTAAGTGGACGCTGCCTCTTCTACCACGTGAGTGGGGGGATTTTAATAGACGTGTGCCGATGCCATTACCAGTTTTCCCAGTTTGTTCCCAGTTTGCCCAGGTAAGGGATAGGACTTCCAAACCCCCCCTTAGTTTAAAAGCCTTCCTGCTCTTGTGTTGGTCCCGACCCTTAAACCCACCTTGATATATCTATTTATCTTTATTTTATTATTTGCACATCCTCCAAAGCAGAAGTAAAGTTACACAGTAGGGGACCCCGGCACGTACCTGTGCGTAGAAGAATTTATGCGCTAATCTGAAGTTGAAAGCCAGGAACGCCCCGTCCTGCCCCTTTTTTGGAACTTTTAATTTGTGCACTCAGTGGGAGATATGTGTGTACTTGGGCAGTGTTTAAAATCTGCTCTGTGTGTGCCAGCCTGACATACTCGCGTATCTCCCAGTATTGGCGTGCCGGGCTGTTAAAATTCACCTTTAAGTAGAAGGAATGAGATAAACAGTCTCTCTCCTTTTAGCATAGTACAAGTGAGAACTGTGCAGTATTTCCCTCTGGTGCAATATTTTATCCCTGACAAAGGCCCTCTTTTCACCAATAATGGGTTTCTTTAGGGGACAGACCTTTTAACAATCAAGGCACTGCTGACAATTGTTTAAAAATAATAATTTTCTTTTTTCTTATTTTAATTTGTCGTATTTCACGGTACAGACTCGGCAGTTCATATCTGTTACATCTTGAGCTCTGCCTCGATGAACCCCTCCAGGAACCAAAACGAGGGCCTTTGAGGATAAAATACTTCACCAGAGGGAAATACTGCACCTTTCTTTGTATTTCAGACTTCACTTGTGTTATGCTAAAGGAAAGAGATTGTTTCTCACTCCTTCAGCTTAACACTTCTGATGCTTAATTTATTGCATATTGTTTAGTACAGTGACTGTGAATGTATGTACTGGTTTATGTACATTTGCTGCTTTTTAAATGTTTGAGCATATTTATATATTGATATATAAATCATGAACAAATGTCATTTTTTTATTTAGTTAAAAAAGAGCATTGTCTAATACAGCTATCTATCTATGTAGAGATATAGGCCAGGATTCATCATTCTTCGGAGAGTGATGAATCCTGCGAAAACGGGGGGCGGGCCTGCGATAGCCCACAGCCTTCGCAACACGGTGGTGCGACGGCTGTTGGCTTTCGCACTGAATAGCGCCACCGTGAAAGATGGTGCTATTCGGTGCACCGACGATAATGTTAGTAACATTATCGCCGGCAGCGAAAACACCGCCGACTCCACCCCCTTCCTGCCCCGACTCCTCCCATCCCCCTAATTTACATGATATCGCATGCGATAAGCCTTTGATAAATGACCCCCATAGATAGATATAGAGAGAGAGTGTACAGTAAATCAGTCAAATAATGTGTTCCATAATGAATTAAACATATAACCAAACAAAGGAACCTTAATTCAAAAGCTTACATCAGAAACTTGTTATATAAAAAACTTTTTATTCGTGTTAAATTAAATATGCAAAACTACAAAAGATATATAATATGAAAAACAAAAAAAGTTTTACATGAAAAAAAACAAACACCAAGAGAAACTCTTGACCTCATATACAAAATGGCTTTTAAAGATCTGGCAAAGACCAGCACAGTTGAAAAGGAAATGTTGCTAAAGTCAATATTCTTGTGTAATCCAGTTCAAAATAGAAAAATCCTCTTTCAAAGACGTATAACGACTGAGTCCACTTGCCCCAACAAAGGCCTTCTTGTTTCGCTGCAAAGCAGCTTCTTCAGGGGAAACGTCAAGGACTCGTATGAAACCCTAGACTAAACAGAGGCATATCCTGTATTTGTGCTGTAGGACGAGATCATTGATTCATAAATAATGTTTCCACAGGCTGTCACAGGTTATAAAATGTATCTGAGCCTTCCCTGCTGCTGACCTTCAACAGCCGGAACCAAAACAAAGCTTAAAACATAGTTTCTAATGCTCCTTTTAAAATGCTTTTTCACTTACATTTTTGATAGATACATTTTAAAACCCGTGATGATCTGCAGAAACATTATTTATGAATCCAGTGATTTAGTCATGCAGCACAAATGATGTTTTATATTGTGTTTTCATTTATGTAATTGTGCTTCTAGTCAATGCAGTAAATCAGTCAGGCAAATAAACAATGCTAAAGTGTTCTGTAATGAACTAAACATATAACCAAACAACAAAGGAACCCTAATGGAGCCTCGTTTTGTTCCCGCTATTGAAGGTCAGCGGCAGGGAAGGCTCAGATACATTTTAAAACCTGTGATGATCTGCGGAAACATTATTTATGAATCAATGGTTTAGTCATGCAGTACAAATAATATAGGATATTCCTCTGTTTATTCTGAGGTTTCATATCAGTCCTTGAAGTTAGTGTGACTTTCCGCTAAAGAAGCTGCTTTGTGGTGAAACAAACAGGCCTTTGTCGGGGCAAGTGGACTCCTTCTCTATGCATCTTTGAAAAACAGAAGATTTTCTATTTCAAACTGGACTATGCAGGAATATTGAATTTGGCAATATTTCCTTTTCAACTGTGCCAGTTTTTGCCGGATTTTTAAGTGATTTTGTATATACCATCTTAACATTTTTCTCTGTGCTGTTTTTTCATGTAAAAATTTTCCATTGTTTTTCGTATTATATATCTTTTGCAGTTTTTGCATATTTAATTTATTAAAACCAATGCAAATTTCTTTATCTAACTCGTTACGTTTTTAGATGTAAACTTTTGCATTAGAGTTCCTTTGTTTCCAAAAGAAAAGAAGGCTTATGAGATTGCTTTGGCTGGCTGTGTGTGTTTCTCCTAGGACAAGCAGGATGTTAGTCCTCGCACGTGGGTGACATCATCAGATGGAGCCCAGCATGGAAAATTTCTGTCAAAGTTTCTAGAATTTTGACAAGCGCACTGAGCATGCCCTAATCCACACGTCCATGCAGGGTCACTCTTCAGTCTTTTTTTTTTTTTTTTTTTCCTCGAAACTTTCATCTCGCAGTCATGGAGCTTGTGCTCTTTTTCTGGAAAACTAATTCATTTTCAGCTATTTTTGCCTTGTTCCTGCAGGTCCCTCTTAGTTCCCCCTACCTTTAGCCAGTCCTGTGGCACGGTAAGTTCTCTTTTCGTGGACTGTTCCCTAAAGCGGTGTCCTTTGGGGCCCACAGGCCATTGTCCATTCGGCCTTATTTTTGTCAAGGCATTGTCAAGTTTTTGTCTCTGCCGCCTGTACCTCGGGGCATCCCACGACATTTGGGGTTGACAGATCTTTAATCAGGTGACCCCCAAGGGCCGACAGGCCTTCCGCGATAAGATGGGGAAGCTGTTCGGCCCTAAGAAGTTCGAGCCTTTGATGTCTGCATCAGTGTCTTCAACACCAAAGGATCGGGGAAAACCGATGGGTACCGATCCCCCACCCTCCCCTGGTGACCCCGGAGGAGCAGGGGGCTGGGGATCGATCCTCTTCAAAATTGCAGACGTCTGGATCTTCACCTTCCACCTTGGCACCGGAGAAAAACCGGGCCTGATTGTTTGCTTTTTTGACTGCTGCAGCTCACTGAGCCGACTATTTCAATGTATTATCTACTATGGTGCTTAGATCTTTTTCCTGTGTGGCAGCGCCTAATAAGGAACTTAATGTCATGTAACTACAGCAAAGGTTATTTTTCCCTATATACATCACCTTGCACTTGACCACATTAAGTTTCATCTGCCATTTGGATGCCCAATCTTCCAGTCTCGCAAGGTCCTCCTGTAATGTATCACAATCCGCTTGTGATTTAACTACTCTGAATAATTTTGTATCATCTGCAAATTTGATTACCTCACTTGTTTTATTCCTTCCCAGATCATTTATAAATATATTGAAAAGCACTGGTCCAAGTGTTGATCCCTGAGGCACTCCACTGTTTACCCTTTTCCACTGAGAAAATTGATCATTTAGTTCTACTCTGTTTCCTGTCTTTTAACCAGTTTGTAATCCATGAAAGGATATCGCCTCCTATCCCATGACCTCTTAGAAGCCTCTCATGAGGGACTTTGTCAAATGCCTTTTGAAAATCCAAATACACTATGTCTACCGGTTCACCTTTATCCACATGTTTATTAACCCTTTCAAAAAAATGAACCGATATTGTGAGGCAAGACGTCCCTTGGCTAAATCCATGCTGACTGCGTTCCATTAAACCATGTCTTTCTATATGCCCTGTGATTTTGATCTTTAGAATAGTTTCCACTATTTTTCCCAGCACTGAAATCAGGCTTGCTGGTCTATAGTTTCCTGGATCACATCTGGAGCACATTTTAAATATTGAGGTTACGTTGGCCACCCTTCAGTCTTCAGGTACAATGGATGATTTTAATGATAGGTTACAAATATTAACTAATAGATCTGAAATTTAATTTTTGAGTTCCTTCAGAATGGGAGTCTTAAATGCTAAGCAGAAAAACCATTGTAAATAACTCCTGTTTCTATTGTAATATATTCTTGGCCAGAAGGAATGTTGAATTGGGTGTGGGTTTTTTTTTTAAATTAATAATTAACTGTGAGTAAACTTAACCTTAACCCTATGTAAGTGTTCTACGTTTGTAGTTTTACATTTGAGCTGGATGAGGGAGTAAAGGTTTATAAATGCTTTAATTTGTATTGGTTATTTATTTAATTATGATGGTAATTTTTCTATTTTTAATAAGCCTGTAACCAGCTGCTTGTCAGAGCCCAACTGAAAACAAGACTTTTGTTTTAGTCTGGATTTCGGTCATCACATTTAAATTAAATACTGTGCCAGTAGGCAAGTGTTTTACTTAGTAGTACAATTAAGTAGCCCCAGGCTACAGGGCCTGGGATTTTTCATACTGATTCTGCTTTGTGCAGGAGACAAAAGAATGTATGTGTGGTGTTGGAATGTGAATCATTTGTAGTGCATTCAGATTAGAATGGGGTCTTTTGTTGGGAAAGAGCAGTAGATTTGTTTAACTGTTAAATGAAAATTAATTGGGACCAAGTGTTTACGGTCAGGTGTTCTCAAATTTTTCTGTTGGAACATATTTTTGAAATGTTAAGTCACAGAGCCCACCATTAAGTAAATTTATAATCTAAGTCAATGTGACTACTTTTTTTTTTTTTCAGATGTGCTATATAACAGGTTGTGTTCAGTTCTGACTTGCTGCCTTGTACTTTAGATTTTCCTGGTTGAATGACAACAGTTGAGCTTTTATCTCGTATCTTAGTATCCAGATTTTGGTAATCTTTTTCTTTTGCCTGATAGTTCTCCCTTTTTCCTTTTTCTTTTAGCTCAGTGAGAACCAGAGCTGGAATTTTGTGCTGTAAGCATTAGTTCACAACTGCTTGGGGGATTTCCCTATTTTTAGTAGACTCTGCACTTCCCAAAATTCTTAGTCTGGTCATTGGAACAATGGACCTGAGGCTCATTGGAGCCTTGGGGAACCTTTTTATTATGGACTCTCTATCCAGCCACCAGGTGTCACCCTTTACATCATGGCTTCCGCCCACCCCAGAAATCGTGTGTGCTGCCTGTGCAACATTCCTAGCCCCAGCCGACCCAGGGTGCAGAAGGCTTGATCTGGGAAGTGAACCAGCGGCCTTTCACATGACAGTGCTTCTGAGCACCCCCAGTCTGGCCCAGATTTGGTAACCTGTATATTAATTGTTAAAGGGAGAGGAGGTAAAGTGAATCCCACAAATGCAAGTGAGATTTATGCTGTTGAACAATTGTTCTTATGGGTTGGTTTAGTGTTTCAGCTTTTTTCAAGCAGGTTAATAGTCTTCTGTTTAATTCCTTTCTCTCTCTTCCTTTCCCTCCTTGTGTCTGGCTTGGTAGACAAGGAGTTCAGAGGAGAGCAGAGAAGTGCTGGTATGTCTGGATTTGCAGAACTCTATGGCCAGTTCTTTTCTGACATCGTGAGTGGTGTAAGGTGTTTTGCATAAATGAATAATCTGTGCCAAAACTGACAGTACTGCTGGTGAGAAATAGAAGCTCTATTTTCCTTTTGTGGTCTTAGAAATGCTGATAAGATGGGGTGAAAAAAGGGTGACTATATTTACAATGAAATGTACTGAAAAGTAAGGCTTTGTTTAAAAAAAAAAAAAAAAAAAATACCCAGAATGCCTTTCTGTAGATTTGAGTCATAAAATTTGGATGGATGAAACATATTTGTGGGTTACTTTTCATGTACAAATATAACAATAAAATTTACATACAATTAATATACATACATATTTTAAGAATGTACTATTGCTGACTTTTTTTTTTTTTTATTCCAAGTAAAAGCACAAATCATTTAGGTACTTATATTCTAAGCATTTTTCTTGTAGAAAAGAAATATGGGAGAAAACATTTGGGACAAATTTTTTAACCACTTGGGGTACTTGCAGGCCTATAAGTACTAAGCACCTGCAGGCACATTTTCAAAGTGTTGCCTTCTGGGATTTTCCATGGAAAATGCTAGCCAGCCATGGCTGCAGATACTTGAGTATCCATGGACTTTGAATTGCAAATCTTGTGCAGGTATTTCAAAATGAAATCCCTATACTTTGTTGGATCTGCCTGCCCCTTTCCAAGTACTTTTACACAGTGGAGAAGAGCAGTTTTCAGCTCCAGATTTTTACTTGGGTATTTTGAGTAATGTTGCTTGAAAATTGCCCTCTTAGTACATAGGCTCCTTACTTAGAAAAGTGGATCTTTATTATCTCCTTTGGTTAGGTTCTCTTTGGGAAAGATGATGTAAACCAAGATAACAGAGTGAGTCAGCACTGCTGAATCAAAGGCTGATTGTGGCAGGTTTCTTATGAGCATTGTAAAATGTATTAAATTGACCATGACAAGTTTGATTAAGGTATATGTTTAACCTTTTGAGAGGGTAAACAAAGTTTGCAGATGTCCTATGCTCCTTAAAAGAGGGCATGTTGACTGTTATGTCAATTGCACAGGCAAAACTTACTACAACTCCTAATAGGGCTTTTTCAGTTAAGACCCTTTTATTGTAGAATTCCATGCCCAGAGAACTGAGAATAGTCAAATTTATTGACATTTCATTGGGGTATTAAAAACCTGGCTTGTTTGGCAGGCATTTAATATCAAGTAGCCTAGGTTTGATAAGGAACTTATTTATGGTCTGGAAAAGTAACACTGGTATACAAATTTATGGGAACATTTTGTTTCCTCCATAACCTTCAGTGTAACAAGTAGATTTTAACAAGCTGAATACAAATATGCATTTATTTTGTCTGTATCACGTACTGTTTGCCAGGAAAGTGCGATATACATTAAGCATTGTTACCTGTCTGTAGCAGCATAAGCTATAATGGCAATGTTGGCACCAGAAAACAAAACTAAAAATGTTTTGCCACAGATTTTCGTTTGTAATCACTGTCCGACGCTTCGCGGATGAGAGTCCAACAATAGTCACTCAGCATGGAAGGGTTCCATTTGCCTTGATACAGTTTCTCCATTTTGACAATGTCTTGATGAAACCTTTCACCATGTTCATCACTCACAGCGCCAAGGTTGTCTGGGAAGAAGTCCAAGTGGGAATGAAGAAAATGGATCTTCAATGACATGTTGCACTTCATCAATTTGTATGCCTGAAGCAGATTTTCAACCTGTTCGACATAGTCTGCTGCCTTATAATTGCCTAGAAAATATATGAAATAATATCCACAAGCTTTAAACTCAACAGTTTTAGCAATAGGATTCGCTCATTCACACAGACGTTGCATAGGAGACTACTCATTGCTGCTGCTATGTAAGGCTGCATTGTCATGGAAACAAGTTGAAATCTTGCAGCTGAGCTGGGGCTTGCCGAGGCAAATTCTGGCATGATCAGGCAAAGTTTCTTGGTATATTTTAAAAAAGTTAGTGTCTGTTACATGTTTTTATTTATTTTTTTTTTTTTATTTAAGTTTTTTTATATACCAACATTCAAGACGATTGTCCCATCATGCTGGTTCACAAGAAACAGGAGTGCAAATTAAAATAAACTTAACAACTTGAACAATAGTGCAGAAAAAGCAGTTACATGTAACAGGGAAATATAGAACTTGGAGTAAGAAGGAAAATGCAGATCAGATAATTACATATAATAACATTGTAAGATTATTTACATTATAATAACATTGCCATAAACGTTGCTTATGGCAGTCAAAAATACGACATGAATTTTAAAAATCATAAAAACTACTATCCAGCAAGAAAATATATGTACGTAAGATTGTTTTAAATTTCACAATTATTGTGTAACACAAAATTGTCCATTTCTCAAAAACCTTATGTGATGTACAAATTTCGAAGTAATATCTGTGATCAGCATCAAAAAAATCTATTTGGAGCACAAAAAAACCTGCTATTAAGTTCACTTAGAGAATAGCCACTGCCATTAGCAATGGTAACATGGAATAAGCTTAGTTTTTGGGTACTTGCCAGGTTCTTATGGCCTGGATTGGCCACTGTTGGAACAGGATGCTGGGCTTGATGGACCCTTGCTCTGACCCAGTATGGCATTTTCTTATGTTCTTATGAAGGAACCAAAAACTTTGTTTGCCAGTGTAATCTGACCTTTTCAGACAGGGTTCTTTGGAGGCCATTAATTGTTCCCTTCTTCCCCTTTCCTCTGGCCCTTCCCATTCTCTCCTCCTCTTCTCAAATCACAATGGAGCAAACTGTCCTACAACTTGGTCCTGTGTCCCCATTACTCCCAGCTCCTTGGCTCTAGTTACCTTGCAGTTATCTCTGCCATTTGTCACATCCTCAATCTATTACTTTCCAATGTAACTATTCCTGCAGTGCCTACAAATGTGATCATGCCACTCCTCAAAAGATTCTACTTGCTCTGCTGTTATCCTACCTCCCTCCTTCCTTTTACATCCATACTCCTTGAACATGATGTTCACCTCTGCTGTCTTGACTCTTTTTTTTTTTTTATCTCAAGCCATTCTTGATCCCCTCTTTTCTGATTTTTTACCCTCTACATTCCACTGAAACAGCACTTGCCAAAGTTACCAGTGACCTGTTTATGGCTAAAACCAAGGATCTTTACTCAGTTTATCCTCTTTACCTCTCTGTAGCTCTTGACATTGCTGATCACCAATTATTCCTTGATGCTCTGTCCTGTCTGAGTTCTCTTCTTACCTCTCGCATTACACTTTGAGTGTCCACCAGTAGATCCTACTCTACTGCCATCTCACTATCAGTTGGTGTGCCTTAGGATGCTGTCCTGGACTCTCTTCTCTTTGTATAATTCTTCCCTTGGTGCTTTGATCTTCTCTCATTGCTTTCAATACTATCTTTATGCTGATGACTCCCAAATCTACCACTCTAGACCAGAAATTTCATCAGGCATCCAGTCCCAAATCTTAGCCTGCCTGTTTGGCATTGCTGCCTGGATGTCCTACCACCAACTTAACTCAGCATGGCCAGGAGAGAACTCCTTATATTCCACTTCTATTTTTTCCCCTTTCTCTAGTTCTGTGAATAACACTGCCATCGATCCAGGAGGCATCTTTAACTATTTGCTCTTCTCTGTACACATCCAAAACATTGCTAAAATATCATTTATTTCTGTAACATCACCAAAATCTTCTCTTCCTTTCTGAGCACCCTACCAGAACCCTTATCCACTCTGTCATCACCTCCCACTTTGACTACTACAATCTACTCCTCACAGGTTTCCCTGTGAACCATCTCATAACTATGTATCATAACTATGCCTCTGTATCACCATGGAGTGATACAGAGGCAGTATATCATCCTTTGTTTTATTCTCAATTCTTTTTGTTGTAATACCTAGCATTCTATTTTCTTTCTTGACTATTGCTGCACACGAGCAGATTTCAATATGTTAACAACAATGATGCATAGATCCTTTTCCTGAATGGTGACTCCTAATGTGTAGCTGTAATTTGGGTTATTCTTCCCGAAGTGTTTCACTGCACTTGTCCATATTAAATTTCATTTGACATTTGCATGCCCTGTCTTCCAGTTTTTGCAAGGTCCTCTTGCAGTTTCTCACAAACCTTTTGTGATTTAGAACTTTGAACAATTTTGTGTCATCGGCGAAGTTCTTATTTCTAGGTCATTGATAAATGTTATAAAGCAGTGGTTCCATTATTTACCTTTTTCCATTGAGAGAATTTACCAGTTAGACCTACTCTGTTTTCTGTCTTTTACCCAGTTCCCAATCCATAGTTCCCAATCCACAGTAAGACACTGCCCACTATCTCATGACTTTTTAATTCTCATGAGGGACTTTGTCAAATCTATCTGGAATCCAAATTCATTTTATCAACTGGCTCACCTATATCCACATGTTTGTTTATACCCTCAAAAAATTGTAGCAGATTGGTGAGGCAAGACTTGTCTTGGCTAAATCTATGTTGGCTTTGTTCCATTAAACTGTGCCTATCTATGTGTTAAGTAATTTTGCTTTTTATGATGGTAGAAACTATTTTGCATGGCAAAGATGCCAGACTCATTGGTTTGTAGTTTCCTGGATCATTTCTGGACCCCTTTTTTAAAAATTGGCATTACATTGGCAATCCTCCAGTCTTCAGGTGCTATAGTCTATTTTAATGATAATTTACAAATTACCAAAAGCAGGTCTCAATTTCGTTTTTCAGTTCTTTCAACCCTCTGGAATGTATACCATCTGGTCCAGGTGATTTGCTACTCTTTAGTTTATCAATTTGCCCTAGTACATTTCCCAGATTCACTGAGATTTTTCATTTCCTCTGAATCATCACCTTTAAATATCACTTCTGGCATGGGTATCTGCTTTACATCTTCCTCAGTGAAGACAGAACCAGATAATTTCTTTAATCTCTCTACTATGGCTGTGACATCCCTAAGTACTCCTTTTACCTCTTGATCCTATGATGTTCCAGCCGACTCCCTTGCAGGCATTTTACTTCAAATGTACCTGAAAAATTTTATTCCGAGTTTTTGCTTCCTCGGCAAGCTGCTTTTCAAATTCTCCCTTTGCCTTCCTTATCAGTGCTTTGAATCTAACTTACCAGTGCTTATTCTGTTTCCTGTTTTCTTCATTTGGATCCCTTTTCTTGAAAGATGTTGTTTTAACTATTATATCCTCTCCACTTCAGCTTTTAACCATGCTGGTAGTCATTTAGCCTTCCTTCTGCTTTTTCTAGTGCGTAGAATACATCTGGTCTGGGCTTTCAAGATAGTATTTTTAAACAAGGTACATGCCTGATACAAACTCTTAACCTTTGCAGCTGTTCCTTTCAGTTTTTTTTAACCATTTCCCTCATTTTATCATCATCATTCTTTGAAAGTTTAATGCCGTCGCAGACTATTTTTTTTTTAGTTCTCCCTTCAGTTACTGAATCAAATTTGATTATGTTGTGACCACTGTTGCTAAGTGGCTCCAACACTTACCTCTTGCACCAAATCCTGTGTTCCACTAAGGAATAGGTCTTAAATAGTTCCCCTCTTGTTGGTTCTTGTATCAGTTGCTGCATGAAGCAGTCATTTATTTCATTTAAGAACTTTACTCCCACTTACACCCTCAGCTTCTACCCCTCATCCACCCTCCCCCCCCCATTTGACCCTCCTTTGGCCCTTGCCCCTTCCTTCCCCCTTCCTGTTCCCTCCTTTCTCTTCTCTCCCCCTCCTCAACTTTCACACCTTCCAATTGTAAATATTTTGCAAAAATCACCTATAGCCTCTTTGCATATGTCATGCATCTTTGATCTTATCCCATAGTTAATTCCTCTCCCGGCTCTTTTGCTTCTCGCATTTGTATTATTATCTAATGTTCTATGTTTGTTTTATGTAATCCCTTTTGTTAATTGTTTATTGTAAAGCCTGTGGCTACATTACTTTTTCTGTAAACCGATTAGATGTTCCAAATGATTATCGGTATATAAAAATGCTAAACAAATACTTCTATAGCATTTCCTGATGTGACATTCACCCAGTCAATACTGGGGTAATTGAAATCACCTATTATTACTGTGCTGCTGGTTTTATCTTCCCTAATTTCTGTTAGCATTTCATTGTCTGTTAATACATCCCCACTGCTATTTTATTCCCCTTTTCACCTTGAATTTCTATCCATAAAGATTAAACATTGCATTTTGTTTCTTGGCAAGCTTTTAACCTCTAACTCAATGCCTTCTTTAATATATAGTGCCAGCCCTCCATCAGTTTGATCCATCCTATCATGTCACTATAATTTGTGTCTTGGTATCACAGTGTGCCATCGGTTATTCTCATTCTACTGGGTCTTAGAGATGCCAGTTATATTTATCTTTTTATTCAGTGCTATACACACTCTAAGTCTCCCATCTTATTTATTTAGACTTCTAGCATTTTGTATACAGGTATTTCAAATTGTGGTTTTTTTTGTTTGTATTAACAACCTGCTTATCATTTGACATATGTCATTTGGAACCTTTCTGCTCTGTCTGCTCTTTACTTAAAGGCACCCGGTCCATTTTAGCATTTCTTCTAATCCCTGTTTTGGGATGCCCTAACTTCCCTGTTCTGTTAGTGTCCTTCAAAGCTATATCATTCTGAACCGTGCACTCCTGAGCCACTGTCTGCTTTCTTCCATCATCTAGTTTAATAAGGAGATATCGCAGTTTTTAAAGGTTAATGCAAGCAGCCTGGTTCCGCTCAGGTTAAGGTAGAGCCCATCCTTTTGGATAGAGGTCCCCCCCCCCCTCCCTCAATGCTGCCCAGTTCCTAACAAACCTAAAACCCCCCTTCACTGCCCATCATCTCATCCATGCATTGAGACTGGAGCTCTGCCTGCTTCCGGGATCCTGCATGTGAAGTGAGGAGTATTTTTGGGAATGCTACCTTGGAGGTAATGGGTTTCAACTGTCTACCTAAAATTCTAAATTTTGGCTTCCAGAACCTCCCTCCTGCTTTTTCCTATGTCATTGGTACCCACATGTGCCAAGACAACCGGCTCCTCCCCAGCACTATCTAAAATCCTATTTATGTGATTCATGAGGTCCGCCTCCTTCGCACCAGGCGGGCAAGTTGCCAAGCAATCCTCACGTGCGCCAGTTACCTTCCTAATAATCAAATCACCAACTACAATGGCCATCCTAACCCTTCCTTCCTGCCCCTGAAGACACATCCTCTGTGTGAAAAGAATACTATATCATCTTGAGGGCAGGTCCTAGCTCTACAGGATTGCTTCCTGCCTCACCAAGGTGATGTTCTCCAGTCTATCCAAAATACTGTTGCGCAACCTAGCTTTTGCTAACGTTACATCCATATAACCCTCTTCTCAGGTCACTACATTGGTTCCCGTTCTGTTTCTGTATACCATTCCAGCTTCTCTTATTCACATACAAGAGCCTTCACTTTGGAGCTCCTCACTACCTCTCCTCTCATCTTTCCCTACACCCCTCCTCGTGAGCTCCACTCACTGGACAAGTCACTCTCTTGCCAAAGCCATTCTCTTCCGCTGCCACCTCCCAGCCCTATACTTTCGACCTTGCACTGTATGCTTGGCATAGACTCCCCTGAGTTGGAATGTTGTGCTTCCTCTCTGGCCTTATTCAAATCCAGTCTAAAAACCCACCTTTTTGTTGCTGCTTCTAAATCCTAATCCCTGATTATCCTGTCCCAGCCTTATTAATTTTAACCATTTTCTTAATAAATGACATTCCTGAAGTCTCTTACCCTGTATTTTTGTTTTAGATTGCAAGCTGTATTGAGAAGGGACTTGTGGTGTTTGTACAGCATTGCATACATTGAGTAGTGCCAAAAAGTGAAATTAGTAGTAATAGTTGTTTGTTAGTATTGTCTTGTTGCTTAACTGATGGTTTATTCTTGATGGAGATTAGCTACCATGTTTTAACAGTTCTTAGTAATAAAAGATGTTATATGTTTGTATATTTTTGTGATATTGTAAATTTAATGTGTTGTATATATCCTTGTGTGAATAGAAATGGTGATTCACAAATCTAATGAAATTAAAGTTAGATCTTATGGTAAGCTGGGAAATTATAGAATAATAAATTAAAAATAAAATAAATTACTTGCTAGACAACCATGTGGCTCAGATATTCAAAGGGATAACTGTGCTAATCTGGTGAAGCAAAAATGACATAAGTCAGGTGGTACCTTATAGACAAACCAGTTTATTGAGCCATGAGCTTTCAAAGACAGAGTGCACTTCATCAAATGAATCTGACTAAGTAGACTCTGTCTTCGAAAGCTCATGCCTCAGTAAACGGAAGACAGAGTCTACTTAGATTCATTTGATGAAGTGCACTCTCTTTGAAAGCTCATGGCTCAATAAACTGGTTGTCTATACGGTGCCACCCGCCTCATGTCATTTTGGCTAGACAACTTCTCACAGTATTATCGGGTGGACTTTTCCTTGTGATTTTTTTTTTTTTTTTTAAAGCCAAATGAGCATGAAGACGCAAGCTTTCTAAACTGCTCTTTTTGGAATTTTTACTGTGGAACGAAGTACGGAGGAAAGCATTATTGGTCCATGATTTCAACAAGTGACTTTTTGCGGGCTTATGCAAACCCCTTTCACATCCTACAGCCTAAAACACCATCCTTGACTCCTACATTCTGGTGTACAATTGAACTAAATCCATATTTTGTTTTCTTTGAAGGATTTAATGTAGCTGAAGAACAAAACACATTTCTTGGTTTGGAAAGTGCAATGGAGGGAAAAATGAGAATAGTTGCCAAGAGGCAAGAAAAAAATAGATTGCAGTTCTAGAAGGTTTGAAAGAATCCTCAACAACAATATTTACTTTTCTTTAGGGAGCAGATTATTCTGATTGAACCTTTCCGGGCAAGATTTGCTTCCAGTGTATGAGTATGTTCCCCCACCCCTCCCATTTCTTTGATGCTAAAATCTTTTATAAAGAGTGAAAATATGAGCATGCATATTTGTATTTTTTTGTGTTAAAAAAAAAATTAATTAAATACTTCACTAGTATACAGATGCAGGGTTGGTTGCTCTGGTTTTGCTGGCTCATCTTAATTTAAACTGGCGAAATATAGCAACTAAACTACTGGTTTGTGACCTTCCTTGGACATTCCTTACGTTTTCTTTCCCTGCCATGTTTTGTTTGAAATGTGGTTGATGTGGCGTTCTCCCATCTTTGGAAAGCAAGTGTGGCTTTGGAGATGGTCTGTCCAGCTTTCATCTCAGATAACTTGCCACCCAAATTCCCAGGGTGAATTAAAAAGAACCACTGACATCAGGAGAGGTACAAACCAGAATGATTGTGTAGTAGCTGACTTTGAAAGTAGAATATGGCTAGATGTAATAAAAATGAATATAGGAAACATGGCTCAGGGAATGTTAACATTTTTGTGAATGAAATGATTGAAAAGAATTCTCCCTGTGATACTATTAGAAACTGAACCTGTTTCTCTCTCTTTCTTTGCAGCCTGTTTTTACATACAGTATAAGACCTGGAAAGGAAATTGATTTAGCTTGTTTAAAAATTTTGAGCAGAAACACCATCCTATGGTTGAATAGGATGCATCTAATAATATCTTTCATGGGGAGAAGTTCCCTTTTTGCTCAGTGTAAAACAAAATGAAAGGAGGAAATTCTAAAGTAAATAAAATATCCTCTTGGATAGCATGTTTTGGTCTGAAAATTGAAATTGAGTACAACCAAGAACCCAGTTCTCTGATTCTCGTGTGTGCGTGTGTGCGTGTGTGCGCGTGTGTGTGTGTGTGTGTGTGTGTGAGTGTGTTGCAGTAGCACCTGCATTCTTTGACGCTAATGATTTAGAGTTGGTTTCCATGGACATAGCTGTGGGTGGTAGGCTGATTCACTCTGGTAGCTCTTACAGACTTGTTCATATGTTTCTGAGTTGCTTTTAATCTCAGTCTCATATCTCCCTGTTTCCTTCCTAACTCGGTTGTACATTTCATTTTTAACTCCCAAAAGATTGTGATGTAAATCCACCCATCTCACTCACTCTAGATCTCTTTCATCTTAAGACGCAGTATAAACTGTACTGCTTTGTTTAGAGTATTGCTCATGGACAGATGCCTACAATCTCTTATCTTGCCAGACAGCCCTTCCCTAACCGCTCTGCTCTTATTGCTTTACCACTGTCTCATAACCATTCTACAAGTTGGATTGCGCCTTTACAAACATTTCTTTTTAAATTCAAACTTTCTCTCCTTTCCTTTAGATTAAAACTGCCTTGTGCTGTATTGGAAAAATATTTAAAAAAAAATTGGTTGCCAAAAATGTTGAGGAGCTAGGGTGAAACACTTTTTTTTTTTTTTAATATTTTGAAACCTTTTCTTTTGTTTGCTTTGCCTTTTTTTCCCCAGGCTCTCTTCCACTTTCTGTTCCCTTTCCTCTTCTGTCCTCCAGTCTCCTGTGCTGCAAGGAGTAGCTGAAGCTGCAGCAGCAGCTCTTTTCGGACCCTGGCTGGTGGCAGGTGTCTTTCTAGATGTTCCAGCAACTTGCTACCTGGGATTTTTACCACCCCTCACCATTTGAATTTGTTAGCCTATCCTTCTTTATTATTTACCCATTCCATTGCCTGAGGAAAGGGACCGTAGTAGTCTCAATAGATTGCATCTCTTATAAACTATTTTAATTTTAACTAATTTCAGTTTTCTTGGGAGACTATAAATTTTCTTCATCTATTTCATTCATCCTGTTATAACTTTTGTCTAATGATAGAGCCTGTATTGAGAGAGTGCCTTTTTGTCTTCATTACTTTGTATATACATAGACTTCTCCTGGGGGAATTCTGTGCCAAAAAAATTAAAATTCTTCGCACAAAAATGTAAAACTCTGCGTACTTTATATTGGTCAAAATAACACAATTTACATGACAGTCTTTAAGTAATTACATTTTAAATGAATACAGAAAAAAATTATTACTTAAAGATGCATAATTTTAAATATTTTGAGCAGAATTTCCCTAGAAATTCACTGTAAGTGTCCCTTCCACACTCTCTCACTACTCACCTGGCCACTTTGCCCTCTCAGGCCCCCAACTCCTCCACTTGCCAATATCTCTCCCCTCCATCTCTAGGCTCAACTCTGTCGCCACTCCCAAAGTTTGACTCTGTTCTCAGTACTGCCCCTCACATAGGCTCCCTCTGCACCCTTTCTCTCACCCACAAATGCTCCCTCACTCTTTCCCACGCACACATCCCCCTCATACAGGGACACTCTTCTTGCATACACACCCACACAAGCTTTCCTTCTCTTTCAATCATACTCCCTGACACAGGCTACCTTTGTCTCTCTCTCACACACCCCTTCACACAGGCTCTCTCAAACACATACACAATCCCTTCACACAGGCTAGCACCCTCACATACACACGATCCCTTTTTCATACACACCAGCTCCCAATCTCTCACACACATACACACTTTCACAATCTCCTTATATAGGTTCCTCTCTCTGGCACACATGTTCAAGCCCCCCCTGCTCTCTCTCATTCCCCCTTCTCTCTCTCACCCCCTCCTCTCTCTCACCCTGACACCCTCCCCCACACACCTGTTTACATACACTCTCACCACTTGGCCTATCTCTTATGTATTGTTCGTGACTCCACCTATACTAACACAGAGTGTGATCGCACTCTTTTTCACAACCTGGACTTGAGATATCTGCTACAGGCAGTGCCCCCGGAGTTGCCCCCAAGGATGCATGCTCACATATTGCTGGTGCCTTTACTCTATGCCTGGAGAGTTTTTTTTTTTTTTTTTAATTGACCTCCAGCTTTCTAGTCCATATTCTCCTTTTCTATCCATACAGGGGAATTTGGCATTTACTACAGGGATAACCTCGAGGGCTTTTCAGGACTGGAAGGGCAAGGGGCTAACACAACTCCTACAGCTATTAACAGCTGATGGTGTCATTCTCCCTTTTGAAGCTCTACAATGGCAGTATGGTCTCGGCACCACAGATATGTTCCCCTACATGCAATTGAAACATTATGTTGCTTCTCTGCTGCAGGCAGCCGTATCTTCACAAATAGTATACAAGATTGATGATTGTTTCCAAGTGGGGAGGCAAAAACTCTCGCTGACTTATTAGAAGAAGAAGGTGAGACCGAAGTGGGCGCTTGATTCCCTCCAATATAGATGGCAGGGAGATAGGGGATTACGATTTCTTTGTGGGGGATGTCTAATTGTTTTGAAGAGAGAAACTCCATCTCCATCTCCTCTAATGGATACCTTCGGGAGATGCACTATAAATTCCTACACTGAGCCTATATATCACAGGCGGTCGCCCATAAGGCCCGGCTGACGGGACCCCATCTGCCTGCGATGCCAGTTAGCTACGGGAACTCTCTCGCACATTCTGGTTTTGTACAGCTGTTCTCCCTTTTTGGCAGCGGGTCAATGGCTACATAGGCCAGTTGATTTACTGCAACCTGCCCTTGCGTCCTGAGGTTCTCCTTTTCTAATTGACCTCACAACCTACATACTGTTGAAGAGCTGATGGTGCTTGGCCTGGAAATTACTGGCACAGGCTAAACACTCTATATTGCTGGGTTGGAGATTGAAAGAGTCCCCCTCTTTTTGGCAGTGGTGCAATGCGGTCCATGAGATGCTGCAGATGGAAGCCTTAGCGGCGCGATTCTCACTCAACACACGGACCCAATTCCTGAAGGTGTGGGACCCGTATCTTCTCACCCTACCCCACAGAGCACGGAGTATGATCTTGAATACTTTGTAAGTTGTTACAATAATAGCTATTTAGGTTTTGGTGTATAATCCCAGACTGGACTCACACAGGGAGGGGAGGGGGGGGGGAGAGGAGAACAGGGAAGGGGCCTAGAAGTTCGCCAATTATGGTTCTAAGAGGCTTGGCAGCCGTGCTGGGGAATGGCGCGCCGGCAGCTGTCCGGCACGTGCAAGTTACGCTTGCCCGGAGGCAGGCATAACTTCTGCAACAGAGGTCAGGATGGGGGTTTAGGTAGGGCTGGGGGGCGGGTTAGGTAGGGGAAGGTGGAGGTGGCGGAAGGAAAGTTCCCTCCAAGGTCGCTCCGATTTCGGAGCGGCCTTGGAGGGAACTGGGAAAGCGCTCGGCGCACGCAAGTTGCACAAGTGTGCACCTCCTTGCATGCGCCGACCCTGGATTTTATAACTGCGTGGCAGTGCGCGTATGTTATAAAATCAGGCGTAGATTTGTTGCACGAACAAATCTATGCCCGCGTGTATCTTTTAAGATTTGGCCCTATGTGTCTATACCACACTCTTAAAATCTGATACTATATTTGCATCTACAGAATCCACTGGGTGGCTGTTCCATACATCTACCCCTATTTTCCTGATGAAATATATCCTTATGTTACTTCTGATTCTTACCCTTTTGAACCTCCTATCAAGATCCCCTGTTCTAGAACATTCTTTCCATTGAAAATTGTTTCTCTTGTGCACCATTGTGCACATTTGCATTTTGATAAGTGTTACCTAAACATACCATGAAATATATGGCAGTGACTTTCATATTTACTTTGAAATGAGAAAGTGTAATATATATATGAGACATCTCTGTTGGTACACGTGATACTATTATAGTCTACATGTTCTGAGTCAAACTGGAATAATTTGGTCCTAATTAAATTTTTATTTATTTATTTTGCAGTTTAATAGTAGGCATCGGGCATTCTTTTAAGATACTTGCTTCCTAACGTAGTCTTGAAGCCTCATCCAGCAGTGTGACTTTCAGAATATGCATATAAAATATTTTGGTACATTACCGTGCATATTCATTTTGGATGTTCTGACAACCAGACCTATTAAATGAGGCTTCAGGTAGCTCTTATTTTTCCTACTAACTTCTCCAAATGAAAGGAGTTAAATCATTTAACACTTAAGATTTTAACTCTGAAATATATATTATGTAACATGGGCATATGGGACATTCTTGGCTTCCTTCCTTTCGTCTCTGCTACACAATACACAAAACTGCAGTTTATTGAACAACGAAACCTGGGCCCCAAAGCATCTTAAACATGAATCCTCAAAATGCTGTAACCTCTCTTCCACTTTACCCATATGGTGAACTTTCTCTGGAACCTTTCCATTACAAACTATACTATAACACCCCAGTAATCTCCCACTGAGGAAGTGGGATTTTTAAACATAGAAATCCTCCATGTTTTAGCCCCACACACCCTCTAGTGGCACATAGGGGCCACAACACATACTCCTCCTCCAACAGCCAAACCCGGCTTCCAAGGCTGCTCCGGTGGTCCACTGCCACGCTCCAAGATCTTCCTGCCAACAGCAAAGGTTCTATAGTGCATTCCAGTAACTATTCTGGCCTGTGTCAGGCCCCACCCCTTTCACATGTGACTACAAAGGGCAACATTTGCAGGAGCAAAAGGTAAAACCAAACAAAAAGGGGTATTTGGGGTAGGGGAAGGAATGTTAAGGTAGGGGGTTGGGAATTTCCCTCCCAGTCCGCTCCTTAATTGGAGCGGACTGGGAGGGCACTGGGGAAGGCCCCGATGTGTTGCTGTGCGATTTTGCAAAATTAGACCCCCCCCCCCCCCTGCGTGCACCGACCTGGCATTTTGCAACATGTGCGCTGAGTGGCGCATGCACATGGATGTGCGCGAGCAGTTTTTGAAAATCTACCCCAATGTGAATAACAGGTATGACAAAGGGCACCCTATCTTGTCCCTCTCTTAACAACAAAATTATCCATGTATCCTCCATTTAGCTTAGTGCATGCATTTGGACTTCTATATAGCTTATGCTCCCAACCCAAATAATATCCACGGACTCCCATTCTTTCAATAACCTGAAACAAAAAGGACCTGTGTACCCTGCCAAATGCTTTCTTGGCAACAATAGCAAATAGGACAGAGGAGATATTTTTCCACCTTCATAATGAGTTAAATTAATGATTTTTTACATTCATTTGCTGCTATTCACTCTGGCATGAATCCTGCTTGATCAGAATTTTATCATAAGCGGGATTACCATTCTCAATCGTTGAGCTAAGATTTTAGCTTGTATCTTTAAGTTGATGTTTATAAGAGATATCGGCCTATATGAACTGCAGAGTGTAATTCCTCCCAGGCTTCAGGAGGACTGTTATGCCAGCTACATTAGCAGATCGCATAAGTTTCCAACCTTCTCTGAGATGATTAGACATACCAAAGGTTCAACCAGGGAGTCTTTTTTTTAAATCTTTTATAAAACGGTGTAAAGCCTGGAGCTTTCCCTGATTTAAGATTTTATAGCTCCTAATACTTCCACTGTAGTTTTCCCAGTGCTTCTTTCAGTTCTACACTAAATTGGGGTAACTCAATCGCACAAAGATTTTTTTTTATATCTTCCTCTCTTGTATATTTCGCCTCATAAAACTGATTAAAATGTTTTCTGTTAGCCTCACTATCTATTACCATGGAGCCGTCTCCTTGATTTTGACTATTTGGGATTGTGAAACCCTGTCTTTTTCAATTTTATAAGTTAATTTCCATGTTTATAATAAATTTGTTTAAACAAATCTAATTGATGTGCTATTTCATCCTCTTCCAAGAGATACATTT
This sequence comes from Rhinatrema bivittatum, assembly GCF_901001135.1. Classification (NCBI taxonomy): domain Eukaryota; kingdom Metazoa; phylum Chordata; class Amphibia; order Gymnophiona; family Rhinatrematidae; genus Rhinatrema; species Rhinatrema bivittatum. Next base: position 117,063,465 of record NC_042618.1, on the reverse strand, counting down.
TGTGCCTAATATCTTCCAATTTACTTATTAACCTATGTTGGGGATATTGTTGGTTGTAATTCCACCTCGGCCAGTCCCTGCTTTAATAACTGAATATCCCTTTCTTTTTCTTTCTTATGTGATGCTACCACAGTCAACCTGCCACTCGTTACTACTGCCTTAAGGTAGTCCCATAGGACTACAGAGTTGTCATCTGTATTATGCTGTAAATAATCAGTTATTGTTGTGTGAATCTGTTGTCCAATGTACTTATTTTTAATTAAGCTATCATTCAGTTTCCAGAATCTGTCTCCCCCCTCCCCCCCCCCCCCCCACGATGTGTATTTCCCTGCATCTCCCACCAAATTGGGGCATGATCTGACCATGTTATATTTCCAGTCTCTGCTTCCTTTGAGGATGCTGCTAATGATTTTCCCACCAAAAAATAATCTATTATTGTGTATGAATTATGGGGTTTTGAATTGAGTAGTTCCTAATGGTAGGGTGACATACCCTCCATACATATATCTAGTAACTACCATTTTCCTGTAAACTTCTTTATTTGTGCTCTATCGATTTTCAAAGTTGTTTTATAACCTGTAGAGCTTATCTGCAGCTGGGATTCCGACCAATTTAAAATTCCCCCCAATTATCAATTTCCTATTCTTAGAATTTAGAAGACGTTCATCTACTTTTTTGTATAATTTCCCTTTGTTTTGTATTTTGAAAGTAAAGATTAACTAAGACACAATATTCATTATTTATGGTTAGATGAGCAATAATAAATCTCCCTTCAATATCCCTGTAAACAATCAACCTTTACCATCAGATCTTTAGATATTAGTATTCTAACCCCTGTATATTTGTGTTGGTGTATTTGAAGCAAAAAACGTTAATGAAATATTTAGAGTTTACAAATTGCCTTTACTGAAATTTGATGTTTATATGGGGAGTTTAATCCTGTCACATTCAAGGAAACCTAATGTCAGCCATCAAATATTCTCTTCCACATCTCTCCTTTTCCTTTATTGCTATATATCTTCCCCTTTCCCTACTGCCCCATCTCTGCCTTTCTTAGGTTCCCTCTTTTTATATCCAGCATTCCTCTTCTCCTCCCAACCAGTTCCTTAAACTTCCCTAGTCCTTTCCCCTTATCCCTGCTCCCTCCCACCCCCTATAATCCACATCTTCCATAGAAGAATTAAAACCCTCATGCGAATGAGCATCCCTGACTCCCTCCCCTGACACGCTCTTAGCATTAATACATATCATTAATACATATCTTACTTTGTAATTGCTCCATCTACTCATCTTTAACTGAGTTAACCACAGCTCTACGTTGCAAGATCATGTTGAAGCTAATTAAAACTTAATATATGACCTCTTCATCATCGAGCAGAATCAAAGAAAGACAAGCAATCATAAGCAACTTCTAGGAGCTGTTAATGAGAGTGCTTTTCTTCTCTGTCAAAAATCAACTTTGAAAAATAAAGAGCGACAGTAACTTCCACATTCTTTCAAGCTTATGCCAGCATTTTGCAAATTTATAGATTCTGTATTCTTCCTCAGTCTGCCACCTTTACCTACGCATTGCCATTTTGGCTTCTCTGGTTCAGCATTCCTCTGACCCCTGAGTCCCCTCTGGAATCGCTAAGCCGACTGCTTTTAAAATTTCCAGTGCTTCAGCTTCAGTGCATATCCTTGATATGACTCCGCTAATTGTGCACGCAATACCACAAGGGTACAGGCAGCAATATCTTATGTTTTCTGTTTTTAACAGAGTTGTGATTTCATGAAGATCCTTTCGTATCTTTAGCGTTAGTGGTGAAAGATCATTATATATGGCAATATTATGACCTTCCCACGTGATGTTTCCCATCTGCCGCGCTTGCTGCATAACTTTTTCATTAAGACGGTAGCTGTGTATGCAAACAATTATATCTCTGGGAACGTTCTGCAGAGGCGCTCCTAAAGCCCGGTGAGCTCAGGCTATTACAATATCCTCATTACTCACTTCCTCACCATTTTCTTCACGTACATTTAAAATAGCCCGGCAGATTTTGCAGACTATCATATATGCATCCTCAAAAACTTCTGTTTCTGGTAGGCCCCTTATACATGTATTCTGTCGGAATCTATTTTCCAGATTCTCCAGTTTAAGGGCCATATCCATGTTGGTTTTGATAATTTCTGACATTGCAGATTGTAGCTGGTCATCACAGATGTTTCATCTTCCACTTTCCATCCAAACTCCATGAGGTCAGAGTGGAGTTTGGAGAGAGTCTCTCGCAGTTCCTCTTTGATAGATTTTATGTCTGAATTGCTTGAAATCATGTACGAAAGTCCTACTTTAACTCTCCTTCTTTATTCAGTGCGGTATTGACTCCATCTGTTTGTCTTGTGCAGGCTCCATCATGCTATTCAAGGTCTCAAAATGCGATCCTTTGGCATCATATGAGAAATGTTTTAAACTGATTTTTTTACATGATGCTATGTCTCTCTGACACTGATTGCAAGAGTAAGCATTGGATTACAGAAAACTCACTCCAAGCTGCTGAAATTCCAATTTATAACGCGCGTAAGAAGAGCACTAGATTTGTGTCAATCTTCTAGGGATGATGTCACTTCTCCCCGTATCCTTTTTCCCACTGGAGGTGATGGTTCCTGCTGTACTACTCTTTCCCTCATTCCCTGTCAATCTGAGCTCTTCCTCTGAGCTGTGGTGGCAGGGCCTTCTCTTCATTGGCTGCAGTGGCAGGACCCTCATTGTTGGCATAGAGTGCTTTCTTCAGTGACAGCAGCAGTGGTGGGAAATGTTCTCTCTAATGTTTGAAAGGTTACATGAACAAACATTTTGTTTTTTTGTACAATTTTATAAGCTGAGTTCAAAAGGTGCGCTACGAGCCAGTATAATGCAAATAATATTGGGATTTCTTGTGCGCATTATGTTTTGCCATGTGCGTGGGATTCATGGCTTGCATGTGTAGATGTAGCTTAGAGGGAATGGTGGCAATGGGGCCCTCTCTTTGTTGAGGGTGGCATTGCAGCTGGGACCTTCCAGCAGTTGTGCCTGTAGCCTTGGCAATAGGCTAGCGACAGCACTGACCAGCTTCCTCAAGTGACCTAGTACAACATAGTGAGATGCACATTTGGTTAACATGACCTCTTGGCTTGCCTGTTCAGTCCTGAAGAGCCTGTGGACAGTTACCAGACTGCATTCTAGGCCTTAGCAAATACTGTTTTATGTGTAGAGGTTTCTGTGTGTTTTTTTTTTTTTTTTTTAAACATCAAACCTAATGCTGTCAGGATATGCAGGTTTTTGTTCTGATTGGCAGTTCTTAAAGAGAATCTTTGCACAAAAACATGTTTCTAGCAAATGATCTCTTCTTGTAATGCTGAGGGTTGGTTCTTTTTCCCTTGTAATCTTTAAGATCTTGATTGCAAGCATTTACAAATGTTTGATGGGATAAGTGCACAAAGAAGTGACTGAAGGATACATCATTCTTGCTTGTTCTTAACTATTCTTGGTAGCTAGTATATAATAGCAAAAGTAAAGATATTTTCAGAATAAAAAAAAAGACTAACATTTGACCTTTTTAGAGGTATTCCCTATCTCTAACATATCTTGGTATATTGGATAGAGATGCACCTCTGAGCTGTAAGGCTCTTTGTGTTTTGGTGTTTGCCATACCTTTCTGCATTGTAGTTTTTGAATAAACTGGGCTTTTTCTTGTTACCTTGATAGTGCTTTTTTTTTTTTCTATTTTCAGGTTATTTGCTTTGTTTTCATTGGAATGGGGAGCGAAAGAGTCATCTTGAATTGTTAATCTGAGCACAAGATTTTCTGTGATAGGATTTTGAAATGTTGCAGGCTCAAGACAGAATGCTAATGGTAAAATTTATAGCACTTTTGGATTACATTGAGGAAAAGGGACTAGAGCCACATTGTATACCAGGGATGTGCAGCTATGTTCATTGGGGATCACAAGCACATCTGGTTTTGTTTTCAGAATATCCACAATGACTCTTTATTAGATATGTTTAAATAATTTTGTCAAAGAAATAGGTTAACTTGACAAACAGGTTTTTTCTAGGATATAACCTCTTATAAAACCATCTTAAAAAAAAAAAAAAAAGGGGGGGGGGAGGGAATGATTTTTTTTTTTTTAGTCTTGTGTTAAAATTGAACAAGGAAAACCAACAAAAACATTAATTGAAATTAAACCAAATCACAATAATGACTCTCCTGGGCAAGGAATGTGATTTATTTTTCTATTTTAAGTTAACCATTGTGGTGGGCTTTTTGTTAATCTATTGACTGTAAAATGATGGATTAAAACCAATATCTTTTCATCTGGGCCCTAGCGATACAGGGCAATAAAGGGAGTTTGCCAAGATAATACAAAGTCTATCAGCAGGGAGTTTTGAATTAATTACCCATGACTTTTGCTAAATTCTGGTCCGGTGCTCTAACAGCTAGATTGCCTGAATCATCTGCCAAGTTTTGTTGATCTTCTCCTTTCAGAGCTCATTGCTGTTCTTTAACAGAGATGTTCTTTATTTTTAATGTGCACCAGTGTTCAGCTTCACTCTTAGCAATGGCTGTCTACATCAGATACCTTGAAATGAAGGTTTGACATTTCTTAATTGCATATTCATAATGCTCTCATTTATTCTTTCTATTGCTTCTGCACAAAAAGTTTTTACTATCCCTGTTGATCAAAAGTAAATAAGTAATTTGGATTAATTCACATTCTTGGGTATTTTCTGTCAGCAATTAAATATGCAGGTAAAGCCATTATTTTTTATATCAACTAACATTGTTAGCTGTAAAACTTCTAAACTCAAATACCTCTAAATCAGTTGCACTTGGTGCTTATTGCTTGGAGTTTGCTGTTTTATAGAAGCTGTTACTTTGTTTATATTTATATTTTGTTTCCCAGCTACTAGTAACAGCTTGTCCAAGGACGGGGAATACTGTGAAGTATAGGAAGTGAGTAATTGAGATGTGTGGTAGTAGAGAGCAGAGCCCCTGCTTCCTGCGGCAGAACTTTCAAGATTGTGTGGCAAGAGTAGGCAAATTCTGTGGCAGATATTTCAAGTCAGTGGCAATTATGTAGCAAATTTTATATATATATATTTTTGCATATATTTCCAATTTAAATGATGCTTGTTTTGTTACTTTCTACAAATAGTTGTGCATTCCTGTGTCCAGTAAATTTGTTTTTTTTTATTAGAGGAAAAGGGATATTAGTGATTCGGGCAAGGGAGGAAGGGATCTGGGAATGGTAAGAGGAGATGCAGCGGAGGGCAATGAAGGAATGTTAAGCAAGAGAGGGTAGAGAGGTAACGGATGGAGGAAGACAAATGGAGAGGATGGGGGATTCAGGGATAGTAAGGAATGGAAAGGAGGGGGGAGGAAAATGGGATTAGGAAAGGGGATGGGGATGAATGGGGTTGGGGAGTGCAAGAGGAAGGAAGATCAGGATGATGACTAAGATGGAGAACTATGGCTTGGGAGATGGAGAAAGGAGGGAAGGAAGCCACAGTCCCCCACTCCCTCCCAGTCATAGCCCCTTTGATCCCCCCTCACTCACCCTGGTTCCCCCCCCCCCACAATACCCTTCCTCTACAAAACCCTCAGTTACCCTGGTTTGCCCACGAACCCCTCACTCACCTATGTTTACTCCCCTGTCTCAAACCTTTCACACTGGTTCACTCTCTCACTCTTGCCCGTCACAGAAAACGTTTGTCAAAATTTCTTCAAACTTTGGCATGCTGAGCATGCCCAGCAGGCCACTAACCATGAGTCCACATGGGGTCCCTCTTCAGTCTCTTTCTTTCCGCAAAGCTTTTGCCATGCGATCATGGAGCTTGCGCTTGTTTCTTTCTTTTTCTGCAGTTTTTGTATCTCCGGCGTCACGTAGGGTCCCTCACATTTCTCCGGTTCTCTCCCTCTGCTATTTTTTAAGTCCTTCGTTTTTTTGCAGTCTATTGCTGATGGTATTTCCCACTCCCCCGGTGGCTGCTGACCTTTGACCGCGCGCCATGTTGTTTTTGCGATGGCATCGTCCGGCTTTTGCCAGTGTCTCTAGTGCCCCCAGACAATGTCCATCACAGACCCCCACGAGGTCTGCGTCTTCTGCCTGCTGGTATCCCATGATCTCTGCAGATGTGATCTCTCTGCCCAGATGACCCCTAAGGGCCGACGGGCATGCTTGGACAAGATGGAGAAGTTATTTGGCCCTAAGCATTCGGATCCATAATCGGCATTGGGGATTTCTACCCTGTTCGGGAAGGCAGTCCCGGCCTTGACTCCTTTGGGTTTGCCTCCTCTACCGCTCCTCGGTCCCAAAGTGGGACTGGAGGACCGGGCGCATTCTTTGTCATCTCGTTCTCAGTTGGGTTCTTCTCAGTCACTGTCAGTTCTGGGCAAGGATCAAGGTGAACATTGAGAAAAGTCAAGGAAGCATCGCTATCTATCATCTTCCTCCAGACCGGACCGTAGACAGGCATCGGCTGCATTGATGCCTCTCCCAAAGTGGTCTCAGGTGGAAGAATTGATTTCCACCAATCCTTCCGAGGCCTCTCGGCAGCCTCCACAGACACCGGTGGAGAGCTCTGTGTCTCCCTGTGCTCCGGGGTACATTCCGATTTAGCCACCGCTGCCTCATCAAGTCTTTTTGTCATTGGCTGCTTTTGAGGAGGAGTTGGAGAAGCGCGTGTGGTTGGCCAGGCCCTACAGGATCTCGAGCCTCAGTTCCACCAGGACTACCATCGCCGCAGGAGCAGACTCCGCTGGTACCTGTACCTTTATTGGAGTGGCTGGATATGCTGCTCGGTGTCCTGCCACCGCCCACCCCCAAGCCTCTTCACAGCCCAAAGGAGCATCGATGCTGCTGCCACCGGTTCCCATTCTGGTGAGTGATTCCTCAGACGAGGATGGGCCGTTGGGTTCAGTGGTGCTCCGCTTGTGCATGGTGCCCCGCCATCTTCCAGCTCTCTCGGGGCCATCGGGGTTGGTGCCCCTGAAGCCGTTAGATCCACTGGCATTTTTGCAGTCTCGAGCCCCTCCGGGGCCCTCTGTTCCCTCTTTGGTTTTGACAAGGCCTGTGCTCCAAGCACAGTTGGGTGCTTGGCCCCCCACATCTCCGGATGGACACAGTGAGGGGGAGGCCCCTTATGATCCCTGGGAAGGGGAGGCATCCATGTTTTCCATAGAGGAATCTGAGGATTTGCCCTTGGAGCCCTCTGTACTGGAGGCACAGTGGAAATCCGCCCCCCCCCCCACCCCCGAGGATCTTTCCTTCCCTGGATTCGTTAAGGCCAAGGTGGAGGCTGTGCCTTTCCAGCTCTTGTCGGAACAGATATACATCATACAGCCAGCTCTACCCCTTCATCATGTAAATATCTATAGCTAATGTTTAGCTAATGTAAATTTCTTTATTGTTATTTAATGTTATCCTATCCTTTTTTCTCCTCTCCCAGTTTCATTACCCCTGTTATTTGTAACTGCCTACTTCTACACTATTAATATTACTCAATTGTTCATTGTACACCCCTTGTTTTATGTAAACCGGCATGATGTGATTGTATCACGAATGCCGGTATATAAAAATCTTAAATACATAAATAAATAAATAAACAGGACTCTAGGCACAAGATGCTAGAGATCTTGCAATTCCTGGATGCCCCGAAGGAAGTGGTGGCTGTCCCAGTCCATGACATCTTCAAGGACCTGGTAGTCTGCCTCTGGGAGCACCCCATCTCTGTGCTTCCAGTTAACTGCAAGTCGGACGCGGTTTACCTGGTCCAGCCTACCACTGGTTTCGAACGCCGACAGCTCCCTCACCAGTCAATGGTGATAGTTGGCCTTGAATAAAGCAAAAGTGGTACCCGAGGCAGCCATTTTACCGGCTGTGCAAGTACTATCCACCGGTACCTAGGGCCTCAATGGCCTCCAGCGAGACGGGGGTCGAGGCAAGCTTGTACGACCTGCCCGACCCCCAGCCCTGCCATAGAACTCCACCCACAGCCTCCTCTGTGTGACTTCGACTCTCCAGTGAGGGATCGGCTACAGCTATTCGCAGACAGATGTACTTCGATTACATTAGACTTCTGGGACCTGTCCATCGTCTGCCGGGGCTACAAGTTGCAATTCCAACGAGTTCCACCCCGCGCGCCTCCGTGTCCTTGGTGGAGAGTGGTACGGAATTTGCAGATACTTCAAGTAGAGCTCTCCGCCCTCGTATTGGCTCGGGCAGTCGAACCAGGGTTCTACTCCAGGTATTTCCTGATTCTCAAGAAAACTGGTGGCCTTCGGCCCCTTCTGGACCTGCAGGCACTGAACAGTTTTCTGGTCAGAGAGAAGTTCAAAATGGTCTTGTTGGGCACCTTGATTCCCCTTCTTAAAGCGGGAGACTGGCTCTGCTCTCTTGTTCTAACAGACGCATACGCTCATATCTCCATTTCTCAGGCAGATCTCCAGTACCTGCGATTCTTGGTAGACTGGAAACACTATCATTACCGGGTGCTGCCCTTTGGCCTTGCGTTTGTGCCCCACATTTCCACCAAGTGCCTGGCGATGGTCAGAGCCTATCTTTGGAGGTGAGGGGTTCATGTCTTCCCTTACCTCGACGAATGGCTTATCAAGAGCGACTCCAGGCAGGGGGCACAGAGTGCCCTGCGAGTCAGTCTGGGTATTGGATAACCTGGGTTTTCTGATGAACTATCCGAAATCCCATCTCCAGCCATCCTTGCAACTGGACTTTATTGGGGCCTGGCTGGACACCATCCAGGCAAAGGCTTTTCTACCTCTAAACAGGGTGGTGACTCTCGCTCGGATAGTCTCTGCACACCAGTTTCTCCGGTTACTGGGTCATATGGCAGTGACTGTGCATGTCACGCCATTTGCTCAGTTTCACATGTGCAGGGCTCAATGGACATTATGATCCCAGTGGTGCCAAGCTACCCAGGACTTATGAGCTCAGGTCCTAATCACCACGCTCCTTTGGCAGTCCCTCATTGGGGACAACCCTTTCAAATCTGGAGCGGGGAATGACCTTCTGGAGCCCACAGTCCCAGATTGTCCTTACCACGGATGCATGCCAGATGGGTTGGGGAGCCCATGTTGCAGACCTCCACACCAAGGGGCTTTTGGTCCTGGCAGGAGAAGCAGTCCCAGATAAACTTCCTGGAGTTGCGGGTGATCAGATATGCCCCACAGATATTTAGAGAGCAACTACTCAACAAAGTGGCCCGTGTTCAGACTGACAATGAGGTAGCTATGTGGTATCTGAACAAGTAGGGAGGAACAGGGTCCTGTGCCCTCTGCCAGGAGGCAGTCCAGATCTGGCCATGGGCCATTGAGAACGGCATTCTCCTCAGAGCGGTGGAGTTCGCTGGAGTAGACGACGTCTTTGCGGACTCCTTGAGCCGTGCCTTCCGGCCTCACTAGTGGTCCCTCAATTAAGAGGTAGTGAGCCACATCTTTTGCTCTTGGGGGACCCCAAACATAGATCTCTTTGCTTCCTTGGAGAACAGGAAGGTGGATCTCTTCTGCTCCCTAGGCTGGATGATCAGGGGATCGGCGGTGAATGCTTTCTTGATTCACTGGGGCACCGAGCTGCTATACGCTTACCAAAAACCCTCCACGAGGTGCTCTACTATCTCAAGTGGAAGCAGTTTTCGGCTTGGCGTGTTGGGCGTGGTCTCTATCCCATCTCCTGTTCCCCACCGAAGCTTTTGGAGTATCCCTCTCAGAGTCTGGTGTGCAGACCACGTTGGTTAGGTTCACCTAAGTGCCATTGGGGCATACCATCAGGGTAAGGATGGTGCCTCCATTTCCACCCATCCGCTTGTGGGGCAGCTCATGAGAGGCTTGTTACAGCTTAAGCCCCCCACTCGGCTGCCAGCAGTCTCCTGGGACTACAATGTCACCCTGTCTCATCTCATGAAAGCTCTGTTCGAGCCATTGCAGTCCTGTAACCTGAAGTACCTATCCTGGAAGGTCGTCTTCTTGGTTGCGGTTACTTCCACATGCGGGGTGAGTGAACTGCAAGCTCTGGTGTCATACTCCCGTTATACAAAATTTTGTCATGGTAAGGTCGTTCTTCGTATGCATCCGAAATTGCTTCCTAAGGTGGTCACTGAGTTCCATCTTAATCAGTCCATTGTATTGCCTTCCTTTTTTCCAAAGCCACAAGCTCACTGGGGTGAGTGGGCTCTGCACACCCGAAATTGTAAAAAGGCTCTGGCGTTTTACTTGGAATGGATGTCATCTCACTGCCTATCCACTCAACTTTTTGTCTATTTTGACAAAAGCAGATTGGGAGTCGCGGTGTCCAAGCAGCCCTTATCCCATTGGCCTGCAGACAGTATTTCCTTCTGCTACATTCAGGTGGACTTACTGCTTGAAGGTCACGTTAAGGCTCATTCCTTGCGAGCCATGTCAGTCTCGGTGGCTCACTTGCGTGCAGACCGCATTCACGAGATTTGCAGAGCAGCGACCTGGAGTTCCCTCCACACGTTTGCCTCACATTTTTGCCTGGATAAGGATGGCTGGCGGGACAATCATTTTGGACAGTTTGTCCTCCGTAATCTCAGCCATAAAAACCCAACTCTCCCTCCATAGGCCCTGTCCTTGGGTGCAGGCCTGCTTCTCTGGTGATTGCAGATCTAGTTGTTGTACACGTTGGCATCTGTTCTCTGCTGCATATTTGGGAGCAGCCTGGAGCTACTTACTCACCCATGTGTGAGGACTACCATCCTGCTTGTCCTTGGAAAAAGCAGAGTTGCTTACCCGTAACAGGTGTTCTCCAAGGACAGCAGGATGTTAGTTCTCTCGAAACCTGCCCACCGCCCCGCAGAGTTGGGTTTCCCTTGGTTTGTTTTATTTTTTTCGAACTGTATAAGACTGCAGAGGGACCCAGTGTGGACAAAAGCTTTCTGTGCCAGGGTCTATCTAATGATATCACCAGTGTGTGAGGATTAACATCCTGCTGTCTTTGGAGAACAACTATTACAGGTAAGCATCTCTGCTTTATCTAGAGATTATGGAAGTATGCCAAGTCACTTACCTGTAATGACTCTTTGGTTCATTACTAATAGTGTCCTTAGTTTTAACTGTTTTTGACTAGGGACAGTGAGGTTAGCGATAGGGGGAGGCACCATTCATATACAGCCCTTCCCTTTGAGGGGGTTGGAATGGCCATCCCCCTAGGAAGTAATAAAAACAGCTCTCTCCTGAGAGCACTGGGGGCAGTAGAGGAGGTGTTGAAGCTTTACCTTCATTGATTTTTGGCCTACCTTGGGACTCTATTACCATCTGCTTTTAGTTTTAGGGCCAGGTTGTGGGATCTACTTACTCTCAGTCCACTAACTGGCTGGCTGAGTTTATTCTCGGGTGATTTATTCATGATTTGAAGATTTTTCTTTGTAAGAAGCCTATGAGACCCCCCACTAAGGTGTTGCTTGGGGAAAGGGCATGGGAAACCCTCTCCTTGGGAGGTCCAGAATAGGGAAGATCTGCCCCTCTGCAACCTCCTGTAGGACAGGGGTGTATGGTGGTGACTCGCAACATAAGTTTTGGGGACAGATGTTTTAGTTAGAGGATTGGGGAGGAAGAGTTTTGCTGTCCCTTCTTCCTTCCCTGAGAAGGTACATTGAAAGCTGCTTGTACCTGGGGATCCCATTCTACCTTGGGATTTGAGAAGGTAAGTGAGATCAAGGAGAACTGTGAGTAACACCAAATTCAGTAGCATCTGAGGGACCCCATTTGGAGTCTTTACCCCTGGGAGAGAGAGAAATTGGGATTCTGTGCGGAGACTGTGTAATATATTTTTTGGCTTGCTGGAGGGGTTTTATCCATCCCACAAAGATACCCTTAATTCAAGCCCTGGATGGTGAGTGTTTCCCTTGCCCCTGGACCAAGATAGAGACCCTTGCACAGATGAGAGAGAGAGAACTATAATAGCCATCTGTGAAAAAAAGAGTTTATTTGCCATTGTGCTGTTTATCATTCAAAGAACACTTTCAATAAAAAATTATTTTGGACTCTCACACAGAGTCTTCCGTGCTGGTTTTTTTTTGGCACTTACAGCATCCATAGCGTTGGGGGAAAAATGTACCACCTCCAGGGAACAGAGAGTAAAGTCACCTCTGTCACTCTGGGCCTTGAAAGGAGTTTTCTTTCCTCCGAACCAACAAGGAATCCAGCCCTGGGGGTAAGAGAGTCTGAGAGATCGAACCTGTGAGTGTATCCAGTCCCAAGAGACCAAAAGTCTTTTATGGCCCCATTGGAGTGCAGGCTGTTCCCCGGGATGCGGTTACATACCAAATAATAAAGTTGAATACGATAACTTAAAGTGGTTTTATGCAATGCTGATAATTCTTCTAACAGCAAAACATTTAAAAAAGGAATCTGCATCAGGAAAAAAAAATCATTTAAAACTGTTTTCATAAATCAAAGTAGCTTTTAAGGTAGGGAAAGTCTAACATGGTTATAATTGGCCCACTTTAAAATTTTGATATTTAATGTAGATAACATGGATTTTTGTTTTTTGTTTTTTTTTTAATACTGGGGTATGAACATTATTACATGCCCAGGGACTTGTACTGTGGTGATTTAAAAAAAAAAAATTTTTTTTGACCAGATAGCTCAGGTCAGTTTTGAGAAAGAATAGCTCCTCATAATAGACAAAATCAGTCTTCTTGCTGAGCCATCCTTAGCACTGAGATTAGTACCGTGTCCATAAATAAATCTGATGTTTAGTTTCTCAGCCTTGTACTTCTGAGAGTGAGGACCAAACAGCCCTTTGTTAACATATTTAGAACAGGAAATTTCCCTTAAATGGTTTGTTAGCCTATTTCAGTCCTGCTCTTCCTCTCATTTCTTCACCTCCTTGCACTATTTTCTTTCTTTCTCTCTCTCCCCCCCCATGTGGGGGAAATCTTCAGTGACCACTTCTACTGGTAGTTTATTGTCCAGTGTAATGTGGCTGCCATGGTAACAGGGATGTTGGCTATATGGTTTGAATACTGGTATTTTCCATAATTTTTGTTGCTGTGCATTCTAGCTCTCCCATCTGCCTGCCACTTCTGATTTAGAATGTTTAATATGCTGGGAATGATGGCTTGCTGTCAAAACTACTTCTTACTTTTACATAACTTCCCTGGTATTTTTTTTTCTGAAGCTGCTGTTCAAATGACTTTTTTTATTGTGATTTTGAACATACACAACATTGCAAAATTGGTTTGGTATAGAAATTATTTTGTTAACATTTAGGATTTTTGCCAGTCAGCCGCCTGCTTAAGGTACTTAAAAACATTGCATTAGTCCATGTGTGCTTTAATAAACTATATAAGACTTTTAGATTTACAAGTGTTTACAACTCAGGGAAGTGTTGTGTTCCCTCAGTACCTGAATATAATCTGCTTTGAAGTGCTGAAAAGCAGAAGACAAATCAAATAAATGTCAATTTTTAGGATGACTACTGACAAAGCAAAGAATTGAGGTGGCATAAAATGTGCAATGGTTTTCAAATCAAACAGAGCAGAGTAAGTTTGGAAGTGTTTAAAAAAAAAAAAAAAGTGGTCTAAATTTTCTGGGTAATTCTGGTTATAAATTGTGATGAAAAGAGATCTGACATAATTAACTTTGAAGTGTTCTTTATGTGAAGTAGCAGGCGTTTAGATATGTCTTCTATTTTTTCTTTACACTTGTATTCCCACCTTATTGGTCCCACAGGACTACCCAAAGTGGCTTGCATCATTAAAAATATGAAAAATACCCACTGTCAAAGACTGAGTCCATCTTCATCTTGTGAATGTTCTGTGTTCTAAGAAGGCATCCCATCTGAATGTTAACTACTTCTTTACTGCTTTGCTAACTCTATATTCCTTTGCTAGATCAGTCCTTACTCTTTGAATTTCCCTGCTTCTCAGCTGCTGGAGACAGAGGACATGTTGTCCCCTTTCATGACCTCATTCTTAGTCATAAGAGGGGCGTGGCCGTAGACCTTTTCTAGCAGCCTGCATCCTGCAGCTGCAGACCAATGTAAATGGACTTTCTAGAATCTCCCAGAGCCAGGATGTAGCCTTGGCTTGAATTCCTTAGCTCCTGGGACATCAGTCCTTAGGGGCTGACTTTCCTAGTTGAGTTGCTGCCTATTGAGGGCATGGAGGTTGGGACCCTAGTAGGAGATGACCAAGGAGCTGATCCCTGTTTCATGAGGAGCAGGTGATCCAAAAGGACCTGTTTCTCCAGTGACATGGGAGCGCTAGCAGGCAATTCAGTGGCAGCCTGCCTTTGGGCAGAAGCTGGTAGGAGTCCTGATAGGAACCCAGCCCATGGGTGTTTCGCCGGATTTTGTATTACTGATGCAGGTGTTCTGTGTTACGCAGAAGCTTGGCTTTACTTCGGGGTTGATTAAACCTGGATCAGCGGTGGGTATGTAAAAAGATCATAGTCCCTAAATGCCTAAGGCATATCCTTATAGTTAAAGCCTCTCCAGCCCTAATAGTCCCACTGGACTGAAGGGAAGAGCTCTGTTCAGCAGATGATTCAGAGTCTAATGTACCTCCGAGCTTCCAGGAAGAAGGGACTGCGCTACTCTGAGGAGGAGAATTCAACATTTGAAGGCTGTTTTGAAAAGATCTTTCTACCTCATTACTGGTGTTTGGATGGCCCTAAAGATACCAGACACCAAAACACAAGACCCTTTGGAGGGAGATCCTATCTTACAAGGAATAAGGTAACTCCCCCCCCCCCCACCTCCTTCCCCAGGTGTTTGTCTTACATAAAGCCTTAAAACTGATCATGCTGACAGACTGGGATGCCCCACAAGGAGGGCTTAGAGGAGAAGGCAGGTTGATGGGGAAGCTGTACCCTCTCCCTGCATAGGGAAATATTCTATTACGTACTCCAAGGGTTGATGTGCTATTGTTGGTGGTAACTTGTAAGACCACCATCCATGTTGAAGGAGAAACAGCACTGAAAAACTCTTAGGACAGGAAAATTGAGGCGATCTTAAAGCAGCCTTTCTCAACAGGGACCATGGCAATTCAGGCCTCAGTATGTGGAGGCAGTGTAGCCTGGGAAGTTCTGAGCTGGATACAGCAGTTGCCTGAGAATCAAGAAACTGCATGTCTGGAGTCGGCTGTTGCCTTTGTGGCAGACAAGTATGTATGACTTTAACAGGCTATCCTGTAGGTTGGTCGCCACTGTAGTTGCAGCCAGAAGACTCCTTTGGCTCCAGATTTGGGCAGTAGCCTCTGTGTCCAACTCATGACTCTGCAAGCTTCTCTTTAAAGGGGAGGGGGGCTACTATTCAGAAAAGATCTAGAAAAGCTAGTAGGATTTGCATGAATCTAAGCCCCAAAGACTCCAGGAGGATAGAGCCTTGTTAGGCGCACAAGGGCTTAGATCGCATCTCAAGTACCAATGCAAGGGCAAATTGTCTGGTCTGTTGCCTCTACATATGGGGTGAGGTAAAGCCTATTCCTTTCGATGGGCGAAGAGACCTACCTACAATGTGGCAGGAAGTGGTCACCCTCCACAGTGATACCCAGCGGATCTCTCAGATGATAATACCAGTAGGCATGTTGTGGTATCGCACAGCGTGGACCCAGATTACTAAGGACCCGTGGGTCCTAGATACATTTGGGCGCATACCCCCTTAAAATTATATCTCCCCAGTACCAAATGCCTTTATGATCTCTCCATTTGTGTCTCAAATCATAACAGGCAGTAAAAACTACCCTTCGAAAGTTGAAGGCCTTACTCCCAGCTCCTCCTCAGGAAAGAGGGCAGAGAACATGCACTATTTTATTTTGTAGTCCTAAAGAAGAATGGTACTTTCATCACATCATAGATTTAAAAGGGGTCAACAAGTGTTTGAGGATTCCGCATTTCAGAATGGAGACCCTCTGCTCTGTCATGGTGGCAATAAGAAAAGGAGATTTTTTTTGTTATTGGATCTAGCAGAAGTCTGTTTCCATATATCTATCAGGACTTCTCACCAAAGACTACTTTGCTTTTGTGTCCTAGGCCAACATTACCAGTTCCAGGCTTTGCGCTTCTGGCTTGTAACTGACCATTACCAAGGTCATGGTAGTTGTGGCAACAGCTTTTTGCAAGAATGGAATAATGGTACATCCTAATCTAAATGATTGGCTCATCAAAGCAAAAAATGCTCAGGAGAACGAGCAGACTTCAGCCTCTGTAGTCTGGCTCCTAGAAGAGCTTGGCTGACTGATAGATGTTATGTAAAGAGGAAATAAAAAAAAAAACAAAAAACCTCACGGTTCATATCATTCTTAGGGGCTTTCTTTGATACGGTAGGAGGACGCGTATTATAAGAACATAAGATTTGCCATACTAGGTTAGACCAAAGGTCCATCAAGCCCAGTATTCTATTTCCACCAGTGGCCAGTCCAGGTCATGAATAACTGGCTGGATCCCAAAAGGTTGATAAATTCCGTGCTGCTTATCCCAGGGATAAGCAGGGAGTTTTCCCATGTCCACCTTAATAATGGTTTATGGACTTTTCTTCCAGAAACTTGTTCAAACCTTTTTTTAAACTCAGCTATGCTAACAACTTTTACAGTAATGAATTCCAGAGTTTAATTAGTTTTTTTTTTATTTGATAAAACTGACTTTCGTCTTATCAAGAACCAAGGCAATGTACAATATAAAGTTGGAGTATTTATTTATTTATTTTAAATTTTTTTTTTTTTTTTTTTTTTTATATACCGACATTCATCCAGGATATCACATCGGTTTACAGTGTAACACAAACAAACGCCAAGCATGGCACTTTACATTGAACAAATAAAACAAGTTAACAAATGAATAAATGAGGGTGTGAACAAGGGGAAAATTGCATTAAATACTCAACTAGGTTTGTAATTATATACATATGTACAAAAGGAAGACATTAAGAGATAAACAATTTAGGAGTGCTAGGAGGAGAGGGGGGAGTGATGAGCAGAGGGAAGGGGTGAGAAAAAGGTAGGAGAAGGGCGAAGTGAGGGGAAGGAGGACCAGAAGAGGGGGGCAGAGGAGAGGAAGGGTGGGCAGTAGAGAGGAGGGAGAAATTAGGTGTATGCCTTGGTGAAGAGCCAGGTCAAAAAACATTTATCATGAAAAGCTGTTGTGAAACCATCTGCTGAGAGTGACGAGACAGGGAGTGTCTCTGTGGAAGAGCTTGAGAACTTGGTGATAAATTTGAACAAAACATGAGATTTATTGTCCACTTCATTTAGAAGCCTATTGCTTGCTTAATTTAATAGAGAGAGAATTTAGGTAGTGCTTTGAGTTGTAGTTCAGCCTCACGAGATTTGATCGTATACCACTTTCTTTCAGTTTGATGCTGATGTTTTAACATTCTTATCCCAGAGTGAAACCATTCATAGTCTCTGGTGGAAAGGAACAGATAGAAGGGCATGGCCAATTTGTCTGTGAACAATTTTAGGGTGGAATTCCAAGTAGAGGTTTTTAGATCTAATGGGAGATCACTAAAATCTCCTGAAAAGACCAGTTTCTGTAAAAGAGTAGCTGCATCCAAAAGGTTTGTCTGACTTGAATCTTCCTTTTAGCAGCTTTTGAAAAATAAGCAGAATAATATAAAGAGAGAAATCAAATTGTTCATACAAAAGATGTAGAATTCATTGAGGAGAGGGGAATCCATAGGGCTTCAGATGTAAAAACTAGATCTAGAATATATCTGGCTTCATGAGTTGGTACACTAATCCGCTGCTTTAAAGAAAGATCAGTCATGATAGAAAGTTGTTTTTTTTTCCCCCTCATAAACAAAAAAATAAACAACGACGAAATGAACTGGCTAAACACCGCAATTCGCCCATACCCCACACAAAGAAATCTCAGGTCCTCCAACACTGGCCTTCTCTCTGTCCCCAATTGCAAAACTGCACACCTCAACGCAACCCGCAAACGAGCCATATCGATAGCGGGCCCCACCCTGTGGAATTCCCTCCCCCCCCCAACTCAGAAATGAACCCTCATCGCAAGTCTTTAAAAAACATCTCAAAACATGGCTGTTTATAAAAGCCTTCCCACCAGACTCTTAACCTGCCCGAACGCACCTCACCCTTCCTGACTGCATCCCACCTCCCCCTTCGGACCCACCCGCACACCCCCCAACTCCCACCCTTCCCATTGCCCACCTTCTAGCATTCCTGAAACCTGTATATATATACTATTTATGTTAAACTATTTATACCACCTTCTTCTCTTCAAATGTTTAATCACTCTTGTTACTTAAGACATAACGGAATGTTTACCATGTTATTGTGTATATTTTTACCATGTTATAATGTAAAATAGTTATAATATACCATGTTATAATGTAAAATAGGGTGGACCTCCCCCCTATTTCTCAGTTTCCTGTAAACCGATGTGATATTTCGATTGAATGTCGGTATATAAAAGAAAATAAATAAATAAATCTCTCTGGCTCATCTGCATATATGTTGAAATATCTGAGAAGATTATGCATTGTTGAAAAAATATTTTCTCCTATTTATATTAAATGTATTACCTAGTAACTTCATTGCATGTCCCTTAGTATTTGTACTTTTTGAAAGAGTAAACCGATTTTTCCTAGTGTGTAGCAGATGGACTCAGGACCAATGGGTATAGTGTATTCCTGATAACAGTTGGAGACGGATCAGATATCAATCTGACATCAGCCCTAGTACATATACCCCTGCAGGAAGTGCAGCTCTTCAGTATTTTCCATCTCCATAGCAGTTAGGGACTATCTGCACGCTCTCACAGCGTTGGAGCAAATTCAACAGAGAAAACCCCTAAATTTGGAAGAGAACTTACTCTACAGACAAGCCCCGCTCTCCTGTGGTGATACCCTCGGGTCCCTCCCCCAGTCGAGAATTCCCGAGGTGATTTCCGTGGTCCCTCGGAGGTAAGCTTCGGTCCGGCGGCCAATCCTCGGCGGGGACCTAGCCCCCGACTTCGGCCGCGGCTGAGAGGCAGCGGGTGCATCCTCGAGCGCAGTGGTGAAGGTATTTGCCCTCTCCCCCCGCAGCCGGAGACCGCCCGGAACGAAACCGGGAAGCGCCAAAGATAAGGTAAGGTAGAAATCTTCTCCTAAGACTCCGGTCTCCGAGGTTCGAGGAGTCGCACAGGTCGCTGGCCGGGACCAGTGCCACCGGGTTCATCTGCCCTAGCAGGGCTAGGCCCCAGTTAGAATCAAGGGTCCCTCCCACGTGGAGACCCTCCGAAGTGGTCGCCATATTGCCTGCGTGGTCGCCGTTGCCATTTTGGCCCCATTCGCTCGCTTTGACACGGACGTACAAGGCTCGCTAGGCGCACAAAATCACATGTGTGCATAAGCTACACGCACAAGCGCTGGGCGCATAAGATACGCGTGCAGCACACATTTACTGGGCCGGGCGCATATCTACGGCTTAGGTGCACTCCTATGTGCACACAATACACGCGCACATCTTCACACTTAAGCACATAAAGATTTACCCGCCAATATACATGGTACCACTGGAAACGGAGGTCAAGGCCTAAGGCCTCTGCCCAGCATGCCATATCAGAGCCGCCCAAAACAAAGAGGTCAATGCCCCGTGCGTCCAGTGCGAGGAGGCCCTGGGAGATCCAGCTCAGGGCCAGTCCCACCCAGGGCCGAGTACTAGCTTCTCAGAGTACCCCGGACCTAGCAAATTCCAGCGGGACTCCCCCTCAAACGGGAACCCCTAGGGACTCAGTGCCCCTAGCTTGGATCCAGCATCCATCTCATGGGTGGAATTCTTCAAAGGCCTACACACCTTCTGCCTCCGGCAAATCAGCCACGGCCTCCACCAGAAGACCTCCATGTCCCAGCCCCCCCTAGGCCCAGACACACGTTTCCACCGCCCAGTAGTCCTATTTACAGGGACACGGACAACTCTGATGAGGAATCAGAGCCCCTAGAAAAGGGGGAACTCCCCCTGGGGACAGAACCTCATCGGACCATGAGACGCTTCTTCACCAAGGATGAGCTCCCAGACCTGGTCACCCACAGCCTGAAGGAGCTCGCTATCCCGGGCACAAGCGCTTCAGGGGAACCTAAGACGAACCCCCTGCTAGAGGGACTCCTCCAGACTTACCGCCATTTCCCTCTGTTACAAGCCATCCAGCAACTGATTGACCTGGAATGGAGTGCTCCAGAGTCCTCATTCAAAGGAGGACGGGCTATGGAAGCCATGTACCCCCTGGACCCGGCGGCCAAAGACCTTATGACATGCCCAAAATTGGATGCCATGGTCTGCGTGGTCTCAAAGCGCACCACCATCCCAGTGGAGGGAGGTGCAGCACTCAAAGATGCTCATGACAGACGCCTGGAATCCATCCTTAAACAGTCCTTTGATGTCACCGCTATGTCCCTACACATAGCGGCCTGCTGCACCGTGGTGACACGTGCCTGCCTATCACAGACCAGGAGCAACACCCCTGGGGAAGCCATGGAACCAGCAGTATCATTTCTTACGGATGCTGCTTCTGATCTGGTGCGCACAGCGGCTAGAGGAGTGTCATCAGCTGTGGCAGCCAGGAGGCAACTTTGGCTCCGAAGCTGGTCGGCCGACGTATCTTCCAAAACGCGACTCACAAGGATGCCCTTCAAGGGATCCCTCCTGTTCGGCAGCGAACTAGAGAAACTGACTGACAAATGGGGCAAATTTCCATTGCCGCGACTACCGGAGGACAAGAATAAGAAACACCAACGACCCTTCCCCCGATCCTCCAGGGGCAGAGGTTCGCAGCGCTTCAATCCATACAGAAATCCTTATCATGCGCCTCGTCCGGCAGGCAGAAACCAGTCCTTTCGGAACAAGCACAATAAAAGGGGAACCAGCGCGGACCCCGGCACCAGCCACACCCCACAATGAGATTCGGCCGACCCGTCCAAAGGAAGAAGCCATAGGGGGCAGACTTGCTGTCTTCTACCAAAGATGGGTCGAGAACTTCGGACAAGTGGGTCCTAACCATCATTTGAGAGTGGTACTACCTAGACTTCCTCCGAACCCCTCGGGACAAGTTCATGGAATCCTCCTGCCACGACCTCTACAAGAGGATGGCAGTGGAGGCAACTCTGACCAGATTACTGGCCCTAGAGGCCATAACCCCAGTGCCTCCGCAACAAATAATTGACACTATTTTATCGTACCCAAGAAAGAGGGAACATTCAGGCCCATCCTGGACCTCAAGTCAGTCAACCGCCACCTGAGGATCCCCCGCTTCCGCATGGAAACCCTATGCTCTGTAATAAGGGCAATACAACTGGGAGAATTCCTCACATCCCTGGATCTGTCGGAAGCCTACCTACACATTCCGATCGATCAAGAACATCAGCGCTTCCTTCGCTTCAAAATCCTGGACTGTCACTACCAGTTCCGGGCCTTACCCTTTGGGTTAGCCACAGCACCCCGGACATTCACCAAGATAATAGTGGTAGTGGCGGCAGCACTGAGGAAGGAGGGAATCCTCGTATATTCTTACCTAGACGATTGGTTGATCAGGGCAAAATCTCCAAAGTCGCCGGGCAGCCAGCAGAGTCCAGACCCTGCTGGAAAGTCTCGGATGGGTGGTCAACACAAACAAGAGCTGTCTGCAACCCTCACAGACCCTCGAATACTTAGGAGTCCGATTTGACACCAGGGAAGTCATCCTGACATCGGTGAGGAAATTAAAACTGACGAACCAGTTAAGAACCCTGCTGGAAGAACATCGCCCCACAGCATGGGATTACCTACAAGTCCTCTGTCTCATGGCATCTACTCTGGAAGTAGTACCATGGGCACGAGCTCATATGAGGCCCCTACAGCGCTCGCTTCTATCGCGATGGAGCCCACTATCTCAGAACTACACCATATGTCTACCGCTCCCTGGCAGAGTTCGAACCCAACCACGGTGGTGGCTACAAGACAGCCACCTGAGCCAGGGAACAAGACTCTCCTCACCTACCTGGATCCTACTTACCACGGATGCCAGCCTACGAGGATGGGGAGCACGCTGCGAAGAGCTAACCGCGCAAGGGCAGTGGAATGCAGAAGAATCCGGGTGGAACATCAATCGCCTAGAAGCCAGAGCAGTCAGACTAGCCTGCCTACGGTTCGGTCACAAACTCAGAGACAAAGCGGTCAGGGTAATGTCGGACAACACCACTACAGTGGCATACATCAATGTCGGGGAGGAACCAGAAGCCAACAGGTGTCCCTGGAAATAGACCCCCTAATGTCTTGGGCGGAAGGGAACCTCCAGGAGATCACGGCCGTCCACATCGCCGGGAAAGATAACATCACAGCGGATTACCTCAGCAGAGAAAATCTAGACCCAGGGGAATGGAAGCTGTCGACCACAGCGTTCCAACTGATAGTGAACCGTTGGGGAACACCAACCATGGACCTTCTGGCAAACCGGTCCAACGCTCAAGTACCCAGTTACTTCAGCTGCAGACGGGAACCTTGGTCCCAAGGCATCGATACCCTGGTTCAGACATGGCCACAGGAGACTCTGCTATACGCCTTCCCACCGTGGCCCTTACTAGGCGCAATCATTCACAAGATAAGTCGACACAGGGGACAGGTGCTTCTTGTGGCCCTGGATTGGCCAAGAAGACCATGGTACGCAGACATGTGGAGATTACTGACAGGAATTCCCCTGCCACTACCTCCACACAGAGACCTGCTCCAACAGGGACCAATCCTCCACGAGGATCCAGCTCGATTCTCTCTTACGGTCTGGCCATTGAGAGGGCTCGCCTGAGAGAGAACGGATACTCTGGGGCTGTAATAGACACCCTACTCCGTGCACGCAAGTTCTCCACATCCCTGACATACATAAGCGTGTGGAGAGTATTCGAAGCCTGGTGCGAGGACCACAACATCATACCTTGCTCAGTCCAAATCCCAGCAGTCTTGGAATTTTTACAGAACGGCCTTCAGAAGGGATTGTCCCTCAACTTCATCAAGGTACAGGTGGCCGCATTATCATGCTACGGCGCCAAGAACGAGGGCGGCAGCATAGCCTCTCACCCGGATGTCTCCCGCTTCCTGAAAGGGGTTAAACACATCCTTCCACCCCTAAAGTGGCCGGTACCTCTTTGGAACCTCAACCTGGTCCTGGATTTGTTAGCAGGAGTCTCGTTCAGACCTCTCTGAGGCCTGTCTCTCTGACTCTTAACATTGAAGACAGCCTTCCTGCTGGCATTCTGCTCAGCCCGTCGTATATCTGAGCTACAAGCACTGTCCTGTCGTGAGCTGTTTCTCAGGCTCACCCCTGGAACCATCCAGTTTCGCACGGTTCCCTCGTTCCTCCCCAAAGTGGTGTCTCACTTCCACCTTAACCAAACCATCTCGCTACAATCGCCAGATGAACATAAGAATTCAGAAGATGCCAAAAGTCTAAGCCACCTCAACATCGGCAGACTCCTGGCCAGATATCTGGAAATGTTGGAATCAATACGAAAGACAGACCACCTGTTTGTCCTTCACAGCAGCTATGGTTGCTTGCTGGATCAGGGAAGTCATCAAGGCAGCTTACATAGAAGCAGGCAAGCCGCCGCCTCTACAAATCAAGGCCCGTTCTACTAGGGCCCAGGCAGTGACCTGGGCAGAATCCAAGATGCTGTCACCTGCTGAGATCTGCAGGGTGGCAACATGAACCTCCATCCACACCTTTTCCAGATTTTACCGCCTGGATGTTCAGGCTCAGGAGGACACAGTATTTGCAAGGGTAGTACTAAGTGGGTCACGGGCAGCTCCCATCCGGTTCGGGAGTAGTTTTTATACATCCCATTGGTTTTGAGTCCATCTGCTACACATTAGGAAATGGAGAAATTACTTACCTGATAATTTCGTTTTCCTTAGTGTAGACAGATGGACTCCGCATCTCACCCACGGCTGCCGTTACTCATGAAAGCCTCGGGGGACAACTCCGAGAGCAAGGGAATCAAGGGTAAGCCATCCTTTCCTTCATCTAGGGTACCCACCCTACCGGGTGTCGACGTTTCCCGGTTGAGGGCACTGGCGGTCTCCAGCTATAGCTAATTCAACCGATTCAAGTTAATCAATTTAACCAAGTTATAAAGTTAATCAAGTTATTCAAATTAGTCAGTCACACATATATCCACAATGCTTTTTGAGGAGAATACTGAAGAGCTGCACTTCCTGCAGGGGTATATGTACTAGGGGCTGACATCAGATTGAAATCTGATCCGTCTCCAACTGCTATCAGGAGTACACTATACCCATTGGTCCTGAGTCCATCTCTCTACACTAAGGAAAACAAAATTATCAGGTAAGTAATTTCTCCATTGCATTTACCTGTACCACTCTACTCATTATTTTATAGATGTCTCTCCTGTCTCCTCTCAACCATCTCTTCTTTAAGAGTTCTGACCTCTGTAGCCTTTTCTTCTAAGGGAATTATTCCATCCCCTTTATCATTTTGTTTTCCCTTCTCTGTATCATTTCTATCTCTGCTATCTCTTTTGAGATGTGGTGACCAGAATTACACACAATACTCAAGGTACGGTAACACCATGAAGCAATACAGAGGCATTATGATATTGTTTTATTCCCCATTCCTTTCCTAATAATTCCTAGAATTCTATTTACTTTATTGACTGTTGCTGCAAACTGAGCAGAGAATTTCAACATATCTATGATGACACCTAGATTCTTTTTCTGGGTGGTGACTCCTAATGTGGAATCTTTTATGTTGTGTAACTATAATTTGGGTTTCTCTTCTCTATGTGCATAATTTGTGAATTTGTTCACATTAAATGCCATCTGCCATTTTTAGATGTCCAGTCTCTGACTTTTTAGGTCCTCTTGTAATTTTTCACAATCTTCTTGTGATTTTTTAAAATAATTTTGTACCAGCAAATTTGATCATCTCACTCTTTTTACCATCTCTATAGGTCTTCTATAAATATGTTAAAAAGCAGCAGTCCCAGTACAGATGCTTGGGCCACTCCACCAGTCATCTTTCTCCATTTGAGAAAACTGACCATTTAGTCATACTGTTTTCTATCTAACTTATTTACTATAGGCTTGTCTTATGGCTTTGTTGCAGTCTAGTCCCAGCAAGTTAACCTCAGTTCAACCACTGCTTGAGCTATGTGATGGTATTATTGTTTGGCATAATATTTCCTTAAAAGGTTTAATGTTCCAAACGCACAATGCTCAAGGCAACCACAATGTGAGCCTGCATAATCCGATTATTTACTTGGTATGCTTGGGAATGATTGCATGACTTTGCATGCAGCTCATTGCTAATGTTTTGGAAAATGGGGTTGGATGAGGGGGAATAAAGTCAGTTAAAAACCAGCCAATGTAGTTGGTGCACAACATTGGATGCATCACTGTTGGTCAGGGGAACTGCTATAAAAGAGAATGTACCTATAAACTTGCAAATATTTCATAGAAACCTCTTTTCCACTGCATATTACTTCAGGAGTTAGGCTGTTGATATTTTGTCATTGATTTTATGTTGTAGCAGTACATTTTAAGTGTAGACATGCAAATCAAATCAACCTGAACAAATTCATTTCTTTAGTTTTAAGATTTGCTGGTGCTTTGCTGTAGTTCCATTTGAAAGAATGTCTAATAAGTTTTACAAATAAGATGAGATAAGAAGCAGAATTAAGTAGTCTATCTTTCATGCCACAAAATCAGCAAGCATGACTTCCCTTTCCCTTTTGAAATATTTTCTATCATTTTTAATTGTCCTTTAAGCACCCTTCCACAAACCGAATAACAAGAAATCCCCCCCCCCCCAATGTGCCAGGGGAAATTAATTTGGAGGTGCCTTTGTAGCCCTTCTTGGACTTAGAGGGAAATCAAGCCCGGCCACGCGCATAACCCCCGTTTTTAACACGTGCAACTTTTTGAAAATCTACCCGATTGAGTTTTCCTTTTGCGCAAGTTTATAGTATCACAGATCCAGCAAAATAGATGCAAGATTAAACACACGGTGACTAAATGTGTGTTGGACTAAAAGACATTTCAGTGCTTTCTGGCTTTGCTATATTAAATTAATTGTGGTTATCTACTCCAATTTTTGCTTTTGGAATATATCAGTGATAAAGCCATCATCACTCTAAGACTACTACTAACTAGCATTTTTACAGTGTTACTCGACATATGCAGTGCTGTACAAAAATGCCATCCCTTCTCAATAGAGTTTACAGTTTTGTCAAGAAAAACAAGGAAAAAGGCAATTTCATTTATTAAGAACATGGTTAAAATCAGTAAGGCAGTGGGATTGTTCAGGAGTTTAGATTTAAAAGCAGCCACCGAAAGCTGGGTTTTTAGATTGGATTTGAACAAGGCTGGAGAAGGGAGCATAATGCTTCAACTCAAGAAGTCTATTCCAAGTGTACATTGTAGCAAGGTGGAAAGTATGGAGTTGAGAGTTGGCAGTGGAAGAAAATGGGCTTTGATAAATGACTTGTTTGAGCAAAGTTCATGAGGTGGGATATAGGGAGAGATAGTGCAGAGCTACAGAGTCAAATCTTGTGGGTGAGTAGGAGGAGCTTGAATTGTGTGGCAGCACATTCTTGTATGATTTCCCTATTAATCATATAAATGGACTAGAATCCATGTCACCTATCTTATAACTTATATTATATAAGCATGTACCGACACTGTAATGGCACTTTCATAGATACATTTTTTAACCAAACTAAATATACGTGCCTCTATGTAAACCATTGTGATGGTACATTACTAAACGACGGTATAGAAAAGATTTTAAATAAATAGTGTAACAATTTGAGAAGGATTGTATGGGCATAACAACATTGGCAAAAAGATAAGTCTCGCAGCTGAATTTTGGATAGATTGTAGTGGATAGATGGTTCATGGAGATCTGTAAAGAGAAGGTTGCAGTAGTGTAAGTGGGAGATGATGAGAGGATGGATAAGGGTTCTGGTAGTCCCTTTAGAAAGGAAGAGAATAATTTTGGTGGTTATATAGGAAAAAGAAATGACACATTTTAGAAATGTTTTGGAAATGTGCAGAGAAGGAGAGGGGTCAATGATGACCCCCCAAGATTACAGGCTGAGGGATTGAGAGGATAACTGTGTTATCCACAGACCTAGAAAAAGGGGGGGGGGGGGAGGGGATGATGGGTAGTGGATTTGGGGATGGAATGATGAGTTCTATTTTGGCCATGTTGAGGTTAAGGTAGTGTTGGGACAACCAGGCAGCAATGCCAGACAGGTTAAGATTTGAG
Organism: Rhinatrema bivittatum; assembly: GCF_901001135.1. Classification (NCBI taxonomy): domain Eukaryota; kingdom Metazoa; phylum Chordata; class Amphibia; order Gymnophiona; family Rhinatrematidae; genus Rhinatrema; species Rhinatrema bivittatum. The sequence goes on along the minus strand of NC_042618.1, from coordinate 117,036,218 downwards.
ACTGGGTTCCTGATGAAATTTCTGCTATAAATGGGTAGATCTGGGGGTCATCAGCATAAAGATGGCACTGACATCTATGGGAGGAGATCGGAGCAGCAAGGGAATTTAGTACAGAGAGAAAAGAGGAGAGGGTCTAGGACAGCCCTGGGGCGTGCCAGTAGCCACAGGAATGGCCAGAGAGTAGGATCTACCAAAGGACACACCAAAAATGTAATGGGAGAGATAAGTAGAGAACGAAGACTGGCTGAAGTCCTGAGGTCAGAGTCTCAAAGAGTAAGTGGTGATCAACAGTGTCAAAAGCAGTAGATGAGTCAAGAAAGATAAGGACTGAGTAAATGTCTTTTGGATTTAGCCATAAACAGGTCAAAGTCTGTACCTAATCCAAGTTCCCTGCATCTGGTGCTCTGAAGAAAGAAGGATATTTAGAGTGATTTTCTGACTTTCTGGCCTAAAAAAAAAATAGACTAGTAATTCTTACTCCCATATTTGGAAATTTTTTTGCTTTCTGGTGCTGTAAAAAATTTCACAACTAAAGCATCTATTAAAGTTTATTTAGGCGTTCTTGTTTGATGGCCTAGAGAAAAGGTCTCAAGATGAACGTACTCAAGAGTGCAAGCAACAGCAATTGCACTGATTAGAGAGTCTGTTAAGGGAATGGATCTTTCTGTCCACCATGATGGGTAGACTGGAAATAGTAACATCATTACCTTCCTGGATCCTAAATGTATTTCTGAAAGCACTTAGAGTTTTTTTTTCTTTTGAGCTGATGTGCTCTTTTATTGCTTTCCTTATGTTAAGATGGCTTATTGGTGGCCATTTGCTTGACCAGAAGGTTAAGCAAACTGCAGACTTTGTCCTTAGCTGTCCCTCTCATCAATTTGTTCCTGAAAAGTTGGTAATAAGAGCAGTGTTAAGTTTGTTTTTTTTTTTTATATCACGGGTCAGATCGTTCTTCTGACTGCTCACAGTCTAGAGTTTCTTGATGATATGAAATGTTTGAAGTTCAAATTAAAAATGCAAAGGGAACAAATTATTCCCCAGATTGGCCATGGCTAGGGACCACAAAAGAACTGGAGGAAAAGCTTGCTAAATAGGAAAAAAAAACCATCTCTAGTCATATAATACATTTTGTTAAATGCAATTTAAATCATAAAACATGTAAATTTATCAAGGAGACAATCCAAATTTTTGTTTAAAAATATCCATGAGCTTACAAGTGGCGACATCTCATTGCATATTAATTAAATTACATTTCTTTCATTGCAATACTTGACATCTTGGCACATGTTTTGGCTAACAAATCAGCCTGTCATGAGAGGAATAAATTCTTGTGGTGACTTACAAAAAAAAATGGAGATTCCTCTTGGCACTTAAAGAACTCGGGGGTCAAGACTTCCTTCCCTCTCTGGTCAATTTTGGCTTCCAGGAGGCAAATAGTAAATGAATATCTGCAGTAGTAAAAAGGGATATTTTATTTCTATTTGATGTGTTTTCAGACATTCCAGAAGGAATGCCTTTGCTCCTAGCCCCAAATGCTTATTTACCTGCCAGGGCCTCTACCCTGTATATATTTATAACAGCTCTGAGCAGGAATGACTGTTTGGCCTCCCTTTTGCCTTCTTATGAATTTTTGTTTTCTTTTCCTTCTCTGGAAAATTGAAAGTTGGCCAGTAACATGTCTGTCTGTTCTATGAGATTCAATTGGAAACAAATTGTAAAATATCTCGGGGAAAAAGTTGCAAGAGTCTCATTTGGAGCAGCTTCTGGATGCTTTTAAAGACAGTACAGTTATTAGCTACAGTGCATTGCAGCATTTGTTGCAAATTGACTTGGACAAATCCTACATCCTGCACAGGCATCTGTGTCCCCTGTTCATACATGTCTCCATGCACCCCCATTTGTACCTCTCACAGTTGCTTTAATGAGCATACGCTTGTACTCCTTCACGCAGATCCCCCTCATTCATGCATATACACTATTAAGCCTTGGAAAAACTACAAAGAACAAAAGATGTCAACTAAAAAAAGATGTATATTTTTTATAAACCAAATGTTTGAAACTTTTATTTCTCCTTTCCTGTGGTGAGCAGAAAAGATGATGCTCAGTTTCTGGTTAAAGGTTCCTCCATTTTTGGGTGGGGGAGGCAGTGTGCTGCTGCTAATGCTCCCTGCTGCTAGTTCCAGAGGAGGAACATGTCCAGGCATGGCTGAAAGAGATAAAGGAAAGCCATTCAAAATGCCTCACAGATAATATAGAAAGCAGCAGGCGCAAAGTAGGAAAGACAGCAGTACGCATATACATCTCCTATAAGGGTCATAGCTCACTCCTAGAGCAAATCCAGGGGAATGCATGCCTGGATTGTTGTCCCTTTGGAGAAACTGATGCATGCCATGGGTTTTGGCTCTGTCTGAAACATACACACAGACTTTCATTCCTGCAAGTGCAAAGTTTTTTATTGTAGAGGAGACTCTCTGACCACATTCATTGAACCCGTCGACAGTATGTTCAAATCCTTCTCTTCTAACATTGAAATGTAAGCAGCTAGGTGTGTCTCTCTAAAGTTCAGAGGAGGACCCATTCATGTGGTGGTGCTGATTGCAATAATGGTCTTGGAAGAATCGCTTCAGGAATGCGGGTAGAAAATGGGGGACATCATGGAGGTGCTGGCTGTCATTTTCCCCTTCTCAGTCAGGTAATGTGTTTGAGCCATGAGTATGTGCTACATGTTTGTACTGAGGTCAGTAAGCCAGTGAGCAGATAAGCTATCTTGCTAAAGTTAGCTGAATAACTTGTCTGGTATATTCATAGGGACATTTGTTTTCAGTTATTTTATTTTCCCTGGGAATTTCAATGTTAGAACAAAAAAGAATCAATGGAAAAATGACTTTGTGTAACATACAAGACAAAAATCAACGGAGAAGTCATTTTTTCACTGATTTTTTTTTTGTTCTAACATTGAAATTCCCAGGGAAAATAGCATAAAAACTGAAAGTGAAGGTCTCTATATATTCAGCAGAGTTCTGCCTGTTAAGCACTTTGAAGAATATACCTGAGGTTCAAGTTAGCCAGATAAATTTATCAAGCTAACCCTAGAACTGCTCTCTGGCAGTGCTAAATTAAGACATAACTTATGTGGATAACTCAGAATTTTGTAGTTAGCAGGATGACTTATCCAACTAACTTAACTTGCGGGCACTCTAACTCTAAATCCACAAAAAATGGAAATTGTGTTAAGGAGAGAGAACGCGATAAACTGTCAACCTTAGACCTAAGAATTACGAATATCTCTCCCTCAGATCAAGTAAGAGACCTAGGAATTCAGATCATCGAGAAGTTCACTATGAAAAAGCATGTAAGCAAATTAATCAAAACAGGATACTCCAAGCTGAGAATTCTACATTGACTGAAACATTTAACACTTTGGCACTGTCTTACAAACACTTATATATTCAAACTTAGACTACTGCAACTCCCTTTTACTAGGCTTGCCCTCAAGTCTATTAAAGCCACTACAGTTACTTCAAAATGCCTCTGCAAGACTTTTACTGGGAGCAAGGAAATTCGAACACATCACCCCCCTCGCTGATTGTCCTGCACTGGCTTCCTGTACAATGCAGAATTCATTATAAAGTATTAACTCTAATTTTCAATATCATCAACAATATTAACCCATGTTTATTAGGAGTGACAATTCAACACTACACGCCCCACCACAGAGAGACCTAAGATCTCTAAACAAAGGACTTCTAATGGTACCTTCCACTCGGAGCACACACCTAATGCAAATAAGAGACAAAATGTTTTCTATAGCAGGCTCCAAGTTGTGGAACTCACTTCGAGTCAATATGTCAGATAACAGAAAGAGAGAGTTTCAAGCGTGAACCGAAAACATGGCTCTTTAGAAATGCATACGATTTAATGTAAAATACCAATATGCTGATAACTGCAGTGTCAGTTCCAGAGATAATGTTAGTGGAGCGAGCAATAAGTAATGAATGATGTAAAGTGTATTGTTAGTAGAATTAGAACTTGTATTTACTGTTATGTCGACCAAGAATGTATGAATATGAACTAGATTATATAGTAGCTACTTGATATCTTAGAATATATATAATTATGAACTAGAATATATATTCGCTGTGGTGTTGAACTAGAAGGTGAATGTTGACACACAGTATATGTGATCATTGACCATGAATATGAATACTGATATTATAAACAGTTGAGATCTTCTTTTGGAATGATGGTAAATAAAACGCCTAAATAAATAACCTTCTTTATTCAGAGCAGTGACTACAGGAGGGGGTACAGTGCATACTATTCTGGAAGGCAACCTATTAGTCAATATGTATGAGAGCTGTGCTGTAGAAAGTGTTGGAATGCATGTAGGAATGAGATGTAGGACTGCAGAACCCCTTTGTTATGGCAGCACATGGGAAGCACAGGGTAGGTGGTGCAGGTGATGCATCTTGTCATTAATGTTGCAAGTTTCTACAGAAGAGGGTTTGGGAGATCCTGAGGTAATGCAGGGAATAAGGGTTGCATGATGATTGTATGGGAAAGGTCTATGGCTTGTGTCCTGGGAATGCTGTCCCTTGATGAAGAATATACCTATACATGAAGGCTGCAGAAATGGACTGTGTAGATAGGAAAGAATCTGTTTTTTGTTTTTTTTTTCCCCCCTTCATATGGAAACACATTGGCCTTCATGCTGAGAGTTTCTCATATCCTGCAGCTTAATAAGATATTGGCGGTTTATCTGACACTAATGCACTTTTTTTCCCCCCCAGTGTGTATGCTGGGATTTTCTTGATTGAGTCCAATGGAACTGGAGTGAATATGTTTTTCAGAAAATAAGGACATGAAATGCCAGGGAAGCATTTTTTATTTCTTGCCCTTAGATTGTACTGACATTATAGCCCAACTATGCACAGTGTAGTTTCCTTGCCTTTTACTTTAGGGGACCAATGTCCCTTGTGCAAATTGACATGTCTGAAAAGAGGCAATGAGGCTTATACAAAGGGAAATGAGGCTGATAAGGCATTCTGTGGCTCATAGCAAAATGGGTATGAAATTTGCTCTTTTTCAGCTTTCTGTGCAGCCTCTGACTCTGCTTTGAATGTCCAACATTGTTATTGAGTTGCCTTCCTAGATAGCTATTATCCTTGGTCTTCTTTCTAGCCTTAAAATGGGTGAATCGGCTGACTGCACTGTCTCCCATCAGCATTTATCAAATGTATAACTGTAGTCAGTAAAATAGGCAGAATAACTTATAGTCTAAAAAAAAAGATAAATCCTTCCTTTCAGGCCAAGATGGCTGCCGACTGAGATGCCAGCTGTTTTCTTTTCTATCTTTGCCTTATTATAACATGTCCCTTACAAAAAGGAAGGCTAAGTTGAAGGAGAGTAGTCAAATTTCTCCCTCAGTGGATTGATACTAACCCCTGATTGAGGGCTTCTTTGCTTCTGCACTGCTTTCATCTTGAATGAAGGCTGTTTTGGGATCCGATGCTGAGCGAATGTCAGCCCTGTTAGCTGAAGAGATCTCATCGAGCCCTGGTGCGCCGATAATGCTGTCACCTCCCTTCACCATGAGTTCCATGGGAAAGGAGCTCCTTCCGATTAGTTCTGAGGCTGGTCCCGAGCTTTTGGCTTGTGGATGAGCGGATGAGGAGATCATTGGGGGTCACGCCGTTTCTGCAGTGGCCCCAGTGGAGGAAACAAATGCCGCTGATAATTTTTCCTCTTCTGTTAATGCATCGCAAGTGAAAGAGCTAGCAATGGAAGTTTCTACACCCACCCCTCTAGGGAATTTCGGCTGTAATAACATCCTACCAAGAGTAGGTGGTGAGAAAAGCAAGGTATATCCGACAATTACTACTGCTTTTACCAAACCCGATGCGATTGCTCTTGAAACTATGGAACGACTTGATATCCCTTGACTCAGCAATTTCTTTGTTAATTAAAGTTACTATAGATACAAATCATCATGTTTGTTATAGAAAATTTGGTAATATGTCAGGGTGGAAAGATTAAGGTTTTGGATTCTCTGGTCTCTGCTGTTGAGAAACTCCAACAGAAATTTATGCAGTCTGATGTGGTTCATACCAAGAAACTTGAGAATATTGAAAACTCTTTGAGAAGTTTAAACATGAGAGTTCTTAATTTCCCAGTTATTAAAATGATTTCTCCTTTATATTTTTGTTTAAAAATTTTGTCTAAAATTCTCAATTAGAGGAAGATGCAACTCACCCCAGGATTCCTCTCTTAATTTGACGGATGTACTTGAATTATCTCAAGGAACTGAGATTTCAAAAAGGGGGATGCTATTGTCTCTCTTGCCTTTTTAAGTAATAGGAATTCAGTTCTCAGATTTTTCTTTTGTGATAGGTTACAATTGTTTCTTGGCCAGAAAATTTGGAAATATGCTGACATCGCTAGAATAACTCAAGTACATTGGAAGAAGTGTCTTGCAATGAGACCTGAGGTTTTGTCTTTAGGGGCCCAATTTATATTGAGATATCCCTGTAAGTGTTTGATTAAACATCTTAATTATTTTTTCCTACCTTAATTCTCACGCCTAAGTTAACTCGACTAATATCAGCTAAATATGATTATACAGTGTTGAGTGCCTCTCGTAATATTCCTTTTATATTTACATAGTATTGTATTGTAACATCAGGACTTGCTAGAGACATAAAGTTCCTGGATGTAATAAATGACTGCTTCGTGGAGCAATTGGTTCAGGAACCAACAAGAGGAGGGAGCTATTTTAGATTTAATTCTTAGTGGAACGCAGGATTTGGTGAGAGAGGAAACAGTGGTGGGGCCACTTGGCAACAGTGATCATAACATGATCAAATTTAAACTAATAACTGGAAGGGGGACAATAAGTAAATCTGCAGCTCTAACACTAAACTTTCAAAAGGAAAAATTTGATAAAATGAGGAAAATAGAAAAAAACTGAAATGTGCAGCTGCAGAGGTTGTGTTCAACAGGCATGGACATTGTTTAAAAATACAATCCTAGAGGCGCAGTCCATATGTATTCCACACATTAAGAAAGGTGGAAGGAAGGCAAAACGATTACCGTCATGGGTAAAAGGTGAGGTGAAGGAGGCTATTTTAGCCAAAAAAAATCCTTCAAAAATTGGAAGAAGGATCCATCTGAAGAAAATAGGATAAAACATAAGCATTGCCAAGTTAAGTGTAAAACATTGATAAGACAGGCGAAGAGAGAATTTGAAATGAAGTTGGCCATAGAGGCAAAAACTCATAATAAAAACTTTTTTTTTAATTTATACTTTATTACATTCTCTTCATTTATACAGGAATTTTAACCATGTGATATACACAAAGACAGATTGAGAAAATAACTTTCCATCAATATATGAATTCTTGACAATTCCAATTTTCATAATTGAATGTAAAACACATTGAATCTAATAAAGAAACAGTGGAGACCAAGAAAAAGAAATTATAGCAGATTGCTTAAAGAAATAAATATTTCCTAACATGCTCACAGCTGTAAGGCCTCGCCAATCTTTCCTTTTACCAATACGTTAAGGAGGATCTCAGAAACATGGACTAGCATCCAAATTGGAACGAAGCTGTTCCGGATCGTTAAAAATATATTTAGTATCCCCACAAAGCAATATACATCGACATGGAAAACGTAACATAAATTTTACTCCTATCGATCACCTCCCTCCCTCATCGCGAGGAATTTCCTCCTCTAACTGTTGTCCTCGCAATGTCTGGGGAAAATTTGGATTGTTTGCCCAAAGAATTTTAACTTTTGAAACCTGAAATAATGTCTCAGTACATTATCCCTTTCAGTTAGAAAAGAAAACTGCATAAGTAATGTTGCTCTTGACTTTGTCCACCTCAAAAGATTTTTCCAGAAAATTAGTTAAGTTCAAACTTAATTCTTCTTGATTTTCCTGGTGTGGTAATCTTCCACCCAATGGTTGTCTCGTTGGCAGGTAATACATAGTTGATATTACAGGTAGTGCATCTGATGAATATTTCAGTATATTTAAAAGATAACTTTTAAATAATTCCATTAGGGACGATAATTTTTCCCGTCGATAGCAGGGCTGAATGAACCATGCTGTCACAGGATCTGTCAATCAGGTCCGGGAGGCGGAGCTTGTCAAAGCAGAGATCAGAGCTTTGCTCTCTGCGGCTGTGCGTGTGTTCCCAAGCAGGAAAGTAACGGAATCTCCTCAGTCTGTTCTTTCTGCGCGCGGGATCGCACGCGGAGCTGTTCTTCTCCTCAGCGTTAAAAAAAAAAAAAAATAGAAATGTCAAAATCGGGTTTAAACCCTGTAATTGCGGCAAGGTAATGTCTGTCACGGATGGCCATGACCGATGTTACCGATGCCTAGGGCCGGATCACAATTGTGAAGATTGTGAATTTTGTTCGAGGATGTCTCCGAGAGCCCTGAAACAACGGGCCTACAGGCTTCAGGAACTCTTTGCCTCATCGGAGCCATCGGAAGCTCATTCGTCGCCTGGCCCTGTAATATTACCGGCTCCCTCAAAAAAGAGGGCATTATCATGGGATCCTCAATCCTCCAACCTTGGAGGTAAGGACATGCCAAGCCGGCAAAGGCCATCGGATTTCAAACAATCCATAGAGCCAAAAACACCAGCGCAAGAGACACTGGTCCCAGCAATCGTGGCACTGAAGACTTCTGCGCCTAACATGCCTTATGCGCATAAATCAATGACAGCGCATAACACTTCTGCGCCTGAAGAACTATTGGTGCACAACACTTCTGTGCACGACGCAGAAGATTTCTGCTTGCAGGGCGCCGAAGACATCTCTGCGTGCGATAAAGGGAAAATCTGCGCGCACGGCGCCGAACTCACTTGTGCGCACGGCGCCAACCACATCTCCACTCACGGCGCCGACAACAACTGTACGCCTGGCGTCAAACAGGTCTGTGCGCTTGGCACCGGAGACATCGGCGCAGACAACTTTTGCGCGCACAGACACAAAGTTATACGCACAAGTCTAGATCCGTGCACAAACCCAAATCGGCGCACAAGTCAAGGGAACATACCTCTCATGTAATACAACATGAGTTGAAGAGATGACATGCACCCTCACAAATATCTTATTCCACCTATCCATCGATAACCCCACCTCGTTCGGGTACTTCCCTCTCTTCCGGAGCTACTTCGACATAGTTTACAATAAAACGTAGAAAGCGATCTTTCACGTAGAAGTCATACAGACTAGTCACACTATTATCATAAGCACTCGCATCACTCCCACCACAAACGGTCGGCAAAGGAGGAGTGCAACATGGGAAGTAAGCCCCTCGACTTCTAAATCATCTCATGTACCAGCTTCAAACATCTTCTCACGTAGAGAGGTGATACAAGTTGCTTCCTCTAACGCTTCTACAGCTTGAGAGGATTCGATGGACATATGATGTGCGACACAAAACAGAAAGACTATAAAGTATCCAAGACTTTACCTTATAACACTCCAATGCAGATTAAAGCATGTGAGTCACAAGAAACAGATGATCTTACAATAATGCCCCCTCATACAAAAGAGGCATTTTACCAATTGTCCCAATCCTTAGCAGGATTTTATGAGTTTCTACAGTCATCATTCAAAATGACTAAAATTGCTTCTGGCAATTCTCTGGAACATAAGACACAAACCAATAGAGAGCAGTCGGTGGAGCCCCATAAGAACATAAGAAATTGCCATGCTGGGTCAGACCAAGGGTCCATCAAGCCCAGCATTCTGTTTCCAACAGATGCCAAACCAGGCCACAAGAACCTGGCAATTATCCAAACACTAAGAAGATCTCATACTACTGATGCAATTAATAGCAGTGGCTATTCCCTAAGTAAACTTGATTAATACCCGTTAATGGACTTCTTCTCCAAGAACTTATCCAAACCTTTTTTGAACCCAGCTACACTAACTGCACTAACCACATCCTCTGGCAACAAATTCCAGAGCTTTATTGTGAGCTGAGTGAAAAAGAATTTTCTCTGATTAGTCTTAATGTGCTACTTGCTAACTTCATGGAATGCCCCCTAGTCCTTCTATTATTCGAAAGTGTAAATAACCGAGTCACATCTACTCGTTCAAGACCTCTCATGATCTAAAAGACCTCTATCATATCCCCCCTCAGCCATCTCTTCTCCAAGCTGAACAGCCCTAACCTCTTCAGCCTTTCCTCATAGGGGAGCTGTTCCATCCCCTTTATCATTTTGGAGGCATACCCTTATGTCAGTGCCATCGTCGCCCAGGGCATTTCCATCGATGCCATCATTTATTTTATTGAAGTTATCGATGCCCAGGACACTTCTATCGATGCCATCATCGATGGCATCGGTGTCTTCGATGTTCCTATCAATGTGGTCATCGACTCAGTCAATGCCGGCATCATTTTTTCCGATGCCAACGATGTTTTTCGATTTCTCGATGCCACATCGTTTCCATAGATATCTACGCCAATACCATCAGTGCTTTCGTCACTGTTATCCTTGCTCTGCCTGGGTCATCCACGTTTTTCATATATATATTTTTGACAATGCCCTCGAGGCCACTTCGGCCGCCATCGACACCGTCAATACCGACATAGCACCTCCATGTAATGCCCTCGCCTAAACACAGTGCTCCATGCTTTGGGTTCTTATTTAAGCCCCGTATTAGCCTACGACACTACATAGTGCTAGGAGCAGTGCAGGCATGCTGACAGTCCGTCAACATTCGCCATCCAAGACAGCGAAGGCATTGACCTCGGCGCTGGGGAAAGACCAGGCCGAGCACCGTGGCACTCATTGTCACCGGCGCAGTGACCGTCCGCCACAGATGCCATCCAGCACATCGGTGCTATCCTTCTCGGTACTGGAGAATGCCCAGGCCGAGCAACATCACCACTGCCATCGCCACTGTTCCACATAGTGCTGGCAGTCCTTGGTGCTCCAGAAACACCGGAACGAGTTCCGAAGAATTCTGGACTGGCGTCACGAGAAATCGAGCTGCTGCAATGAGGGCCAGGTTCACGAGTCAAAAATGGCTCCTCTGTACCCGAGGTGTTCCCCACTGACACTGGTGCAGGGTTCTGCACCTCCACAAATTAATGTGGTAGCGACAGACACGCTCAGCCTGGACTCCTCTGTACCTGCGTCACCATACCAGGTTACAGAGTTGAGTCTGACGTCTACGTCTACCAGGCTATCCCTCGATGACTCCTGAAATCCACGGAGCCATCCATCTTCTCCTGCTTGTCGTCCTGCGAACCATGACAGATGGTAAGTACTCTACTTTAATCCCGCTTCAGCTTTTTAATACCGGTATTCATGGGTACATCATATCGGTTTACAAAGAACTTAAAGAAAATACAAAAAACAGGGAGGGAGAAACCGGGGAGCAGAAGGAAATGCGAAAGAGGAGGGGGATACAAAGCAGAGAAGGAGAGGGAAGCGAAGCTAAAGAACATAAAGATGTACAGGATGATAAGAAATAAATATTTAACTTATGGGGAGAACATTTGTATAAATTAACATTGAGGAGAGTTAACTGGGATGTACATTAGAAGACTGAAATAAAGGGTAAATGTAGGGAATATTATTTAATGTAACATAGAAAATAACTTATTTGAGGTAATAGGGTTGTAGGGGAGAGTCTAATGAGGGAAAGGCGGGAGATACAGTATAGCAGGAAGAATGTAATGTGCGTTATGTAATATATCATAGAGGGAAATTCTTTGGGATAGTAAATAGGGTACAGGAAAGAGTCTACTGTGAGAGGGAAGGGAGTTACGGGGTAGAAGTAAGGCAAGATATAACATCTGAGAGAAGAGAACTTCACAAAATACAGAGTTTAAGTTGCACAATGATGGCCATGGAGCCTGTATTTCCAGAACTTGTATCTATATTGATGCCAATGCAAAGAGAGGACAAATTGCAAATACATTTACCTGGGTAAATGACCTGACTGCAAATTGTGCCCCCTCTAAATGCAGCCCAGTGTGTATGCGACTTGCATAGCGCTTCTACTTTTTAGCTGCATTAAAAGGAGGCATTTCTATGGGTGTTATAGGGGGAAGGGGGGGGGGGAAGAATTAGTGCATGAATATGGGAATTGCAAAAGTACATTGTTTCTTACTATATAAAGAAGGCAATAATGAAAGCCTTTGCAATGGGTAAAATGCTAATTATTGCCCATCTTCTACACGGGAAAAAGAACACATGTTCTTTTACCTGTGTATCTTTATGGGCATTCATGGGGCAGGGTTAGGTCATGGGAAGCAATACACGCATAGTTTTGGATATTCAAAGCCATGTGCATTATTTTTTGCTTAAAATACCAGCACAAAAATAAAGGTACAAATTTGTACGGTACTTTTGAGTGGGCAATAATCAAAGCAAAACTACCGGTGTAGTTTTGCCTTTATTATTGCAGCAAACCTGTAGTTTATCTATTCCAAAGAAGTATCTAAAAGAAAAAAAAAACCACTTGAATTCATAGTTGCAAGAATGCAGCCCTGGGATTACTGAAGGTGGTTATTTATGAAGTAGCAGGTGTGGAGTGACTCAATTTCTGCAAGTTGGTACATTTTCAGCCTTGCTTGGACACAATACCTTGTCATTAGTTCTCTCCTGACTTGCAAACAAAGGAAGTGTTGATCAAGGATTGCCCCTGAGTGTGCGAACTTCCTTTATTTTGCTCTTCCTGGAGAAACAATTCACAGAAGGATAAATTGGGGGCGATTTTTATTTATTTATTTAACATTTTTATATACCGGAATTCATGTAGCAATGTTACATATCAATTTGGTTTACATTATAACATTAACATGCATGTAAGAATGCGGTTACATCGAACAGGGTATGCATGTAAGAATGTGGTTACATCGAACATTTGTATGTTGCAAGGCAGTGGTACAAGTTTTGATTTTGGGCATGTTGTCTGAAAGTGATAGAATACTGAATTGTTTCAGTAATTCAGTAGGTAGTGTGTATGTGTATATATCTGTATCTTTCTAGTTTTGTTGCATTTCAAATGCAAAATAACATTTGTGTGTGCTTGTAAGCACATCTTATTTATCATTTTTTGTCACCATGGATTTAATGCTTAAGAGCTTGAGCAAATTAAGAGGCAGCTGTGTTAATAAGTACCAGTTTCTGGAAGCAAGCACATCTGATACCTTTATGTCAGAGGAGGATAATTTTAAAAACAGTGGCCATAGCTTAATAAAATGCATTGTTTTCCATACAAATGTAGCTAACACAACAATCACATTGAAGGAGAAACTGATCCAAAAACAAGTTGAGGATTTTGAGGATTATGGATAATAGAATTAAAAGTACTCGGGAAGAAATATGTTCTCTGTCAAAAAGCAGGACTGTATTCGCCATGATGTGTGGGTAATATTATCTGATAATGCTGAAGACATCCATCTTGCGTAGCTCATGAAAAACTTATTGAGCATGTGTAGCGGTTCCCATGTGCACACTGCCTCATGAGCCCCTCACTCTAATTTTGTCTGAGCTATTGCATGGACACGTAACCCTCTCAAACTGATCCTGCCAGCCCCTTCTTCCCTCCTCCCGGAGCAAGGCTGCTTTTCGTGCCCTGCTTCGGGAGGAGGGAAGAAGAGACACTGACAGTGTGAAGCGGCGAAGCGACTTACTTTTTGCGTCCATCTTCGCGAGCAGCTGGAGGCAGGAGAGGTCGTCCGATGTCCGGAGGGGGCTGAAAAAAGTAAGTCGCTTCGCCGCTTCGTACTGCCAGTCCCTTCTCCCCTCCTCCCGGAGCAAGGCTGCTTTTCGCGCCCTGCTTCGGGAGGAGGGGAGGGGGGACTGGCAGTCCCGACTTCCTGGTATCTGTCATTTCAAATGACATTTGAAATGACAGATACCAGCGTGGCGTGAAGCCTTAGGCCCGCGCACCCAGGATACTGTATAGGCGCTCTATCCAATAAAATGGGTTGCACGGGCCTAACTCTTCACGGACCCTTCTTAGACGCGGTTTACATTTGCATGAAATTATAGTTCAGGATCGAGCGGTAGGTGAGCTGCACTGTGTGTGCGGCAACCGCGGGTGTGCCGGGCACTAACGCAGCTCTTCCTACCACTCGGTACTGGATAGACCTGTAAGTTTGTTCCTGAGGGGTCTTGCCCAAGGTCACAAGGAGTGGCAGTGGGATTTGAACCCTGGTTTCTAGCCTGTTACTGTAACCAGTAGGCTACCCTCCATGCCGCACTTGGGGGTGGAGTTGGCTGTTGTATGCGTTTCATGCCTAAAACCATGGTCTGGAGTAGCTAGGAATCTGAAAATAAATATAGTAAGTGCTCTGACAAAGTTTGAGGTTTATTTTTTTGTTCTTGCCACTTTTCCTTTTTTTTTTTCCTGTAGTACTGGCAAAAAAGCCTCAAAAGTGTGCACGAAGTGAGTTGCAGCTAGACTTAAATGCTGTTAGGCAGCGCGTCACACCCATTAGACTGCTCTGCAACAGTCCTGTATAAGATACTATGCAGAAGAAAGAAGCTTTTGTGATATTTTGACCATGGTTTTGCTTGAAGAACAAGTACAGTATCTATCAATGCAGGTGCTGGAACTCCAAGATGGGAATAAAAAGTTTGTTGCAGAGCTTGACATAGCACATATACAATACAAACAAAGGTTTCAGCATTTGGAAGCTGTCTTGCAGATAATTTGGCCTGTCCCTAATCTCTTACCTTTAGAAAGGATTTGAAGGAATAGGTGTGTTTTTCAGGGTTCCTTCATCAGTACCAGCTCCATTTCCAACTTTACTCTGATTTCTTCCCTGATGAAGCAAAAAAGGTGTGCTGGGTAGTTACCCTACTCACTAGAGATGACCTGAAGTGGGCTACTACATTGATGGAATGAGAGTCAGATAGTACAGGCCACCTTTCTCCAATAATTAAACAAAAAAAATTCACGGACCCACAGCTGAAACATACCGCAGAAAGTGGGCTATTGAAACTACAATAAGGAGCAGATTCAGTGCTGCCCTATGCACCCATTTCTGTCAGCTTCAGGCCAACATTGGATGGAACGATTAATCATTTTAGCACCAGTTTCCTTTAGCGCTAAGAGAAGAAATAAAGGATGAGCTAGCCCCAATGGAACCCTGCACCTCATTAGAAAAGTTTATCTAGACTTGTATCTATATTGATGTATGCCTGAGAGAAAGATAAGGAGAAAAACAAGGAACCAAGGATTGGCCCCGTCTCCTCACAAGGAACTCCACGATAACAGCTGAGGAGTAATATCTCTCAGAATCTATGCAAGTTTGTATGACCACCTCTCTGCTGCTAGTTTCAGGAAATGAAACCTGACAGTCACAACTGTGACCCCACTCCCGCAGTCTAAACTGCAGCAGTTTTGGACACACTTGGGCTCAATTTCTCCAATGGGAGATTATCCTGAGAGGAAATTCACTTCTCTTTGGAGAGGGGTTTGACATCTGGGAAACCAGTGAACCAAGTACACCCTCAAAATACTAGGTTAGCAGTAGAATAGAGCGAATTGCTAATGCCATACATGCACAAATGACAAAGGCTAGGCAAAAAGATTGCTTTAAAAGGACTGAGTTGGTTGAATTAGACCCACAGAGCCTGTATTAAAGAAATGGAGGAGATAGTGATGCCTCTGATTGCTCATTTGAACAAACTGGATACTATGGTTCTCCCTGCTATGGTCAACTTTTATATGAAAAAGAACCTATGGGCTGTGTCCCAAGGTTTGTGAGAAGGGCTATCAGAGCCAGAGGAGATGACAGCAGGGGGCAGGGATGCTCTCAGGAAATCTTTAGAAATTTGTGAGACACACTCTTGCTCAAACACAAGAAGCAAAATCTCTGCTAGAAAAAGCTGAGCGAGGAAAAAGACCCCATTCTCGATAAAGCAAACTCTGAGTATGGAGTCATTACAGGAGGATTCTGACTTTGGTGATGAGCTAAGGCATACTAAAACCAAGGTCCAGAAGAGGTTATCAGACTATACCAATGAAGGTCAACTGTGCTGTGTGGATAGCGGTGCCACCAGTATATCTGTCTTGTAGGGGTGATTGTGAGAAGACAGACTAAACCTGTCGTCCAATGCCAGTACTCAAAATAGCGCCGATAGCCTTTGCCCATACTATGTCACAGGGGCTACCGGTGCCATTGGTCAGCCCCTGTCACATGGTAGGAGCACAAGATGGCGCCGATGACCATGTGACAGGGGCTGACCAATGGCACCGGTAGCCCCTGTGACAAAGGCTATCGGCGCCATGATGAAACCGGCACCGAGGGTGTGAGAGTGCAGGGGATGGCTCCCGGATTCCCCGCTGGGCCACCAGGGAGTTTTGGTAAGTCTTGGAGGGGGGGGGGGGGGCACGAATATAAATCACCGTATTAACGCATCGGGGCGCCATACGGCCGAATGCAACGTATCTGCTCCCCGACGAATCTGAATCACGAATGCAACGTATGGCGTCCCTCTGCACATCCCTAGCTAATAGCACTCATCACATGTAAATGCCATGTTGATGAGGCTATTAGCTAGCACCCCCAATGTAAAAACTGTGTGCCGGAAGCGCACATTTTAATCCTCAAAAATTAACGCCAGCCCCGGAGCTGGTGTTAAGCCCTGAGGTGCCCCAAAACCTGGATAGAAAAGCAGAAAGTACCGCTTTTCTGTGGTTCCTCCGACTTAATATCAACATGATATTAAGTCGGAGGAACCATAGAAAGTAGCAACGTGAAAAAAAAAATTCTTGATGGTGGTCAGGCTAGGAAAATGGCCCCTCAATTTAAGAGCGTTTCATTTTCATAACCCATGCATTGCCATTTCTCCTGGGCGCACAATGCCAAGGAGGTGCTAGAAATGCATAATTTCCCTTAACGCCTCCTTTTTAATGCTGCACTTCATTAGCCTACTGAATCGCGTGCCCAGGAGAAGTGGATGGGCACGCGTTAAGAAAGCGGGCGCTCAATCATGAGCGCCTGTCTTTCATGCACCATTAATGCATTGGTCTGTTTCAGTTCTTCTGTATATGATCTGTTTTCTAATACTTGTCTTTCACTCTTATTTTTTGAAGCAAGGAGCCTCATAATTTCTTCCTTCTCTCTAAAAAAAAAAAAAAAAAAAAAAAAAAAAAAAAAGGACCATCTTTCTCTCTAAAAAAAAGGACCATCAGGACCTTATTGATTGTTCAAAGTAACCCTACACGTTCTCTGTTCAATACTATGTTTATGGTTTAATGTAACGACCTTACTTATTGTTTAAGGTTACTCTGTTCAATATTATGTTTGTTTAATGTAATGCCCCCCGGCGATAGTTGTGTTATTTGGAAACCGACTTGATTTGATACATATATATCAAGAAAGTCGGTATATAAAAACCCTAAATAAATAAATAAATAAATAAAAATCCAGCAGAAGAATGTCAGAGCAAATGGTCTCTGCTCAGACTGCTCTTAGTTTAACTTTCACCTAACAAAAGGCTGAAATCATGACATGAAACTGCCAGCTGAGAGAGCCTGGTTAAAAAAATGCAGAAACATGATTGTTCCTGCTCCTTCCTTGTCCCATCTCCAACCAGCTTTGTTCTGTCTAGCTTCTAATACAAAAATGCATTGCGTTGCTTATTTGCAGTCAGACCGAATAATCTGAAAAGAACTTTGGATTTTTCAGTGGACTGCACTCGTTTTGTTCAGTTATCTCAAACCCAAAATCAACTCATTTGCAGCCATTTTCACATTTGGATCATATGAATGCACATCCCTATTGTTTATGTTGATGTTTACCTAAGTTTGAAAATCTTTAAATGTATATATTAATGTTTTTAAATGTACACTGCATGGTATAAAAGTGGAAGGAAGAAATAAAACATTAGAGCCAAATTAGTGCAGCATTTGCTTTTAATTTTTTGTCAGTCAAAAAATGTTTGATTTTCTTTGCTTTTATATCTAGAAATGTGGAAGCTTCACTAATAATGCTGGGAACCTTTTGGGTTTATTTGGGATTCTTCATGTTCTGGGACTACTTTGGGCTTGACAGATATGTAAAAGTCCCACTGCTATTGATCCTCTCTCTCCCATTGTCCCCACCTGCTCTGAAGTAAAGCTGAAATGGAAACAGGAAGCCTATCTGTCTTCTGTGCTGCTGCTCCTCCCACCTTCTTGCTCTTTCTATTGGTTCTCAACACCACCAGTGCAAAAGAGTTCTTAAGCATCTGCCTGTCTGCTATAAAGTGCTGGCTTCTTCACAGTAACCTTGCCCTTAACATTGTGAAAACTGACATTACGCTCATTCTGTGTTCCATTGGAGGGGATGTAGGGAGAAGTTAGGATTTCCTACTCCACCCTCTCTTAGTGTACCTCCTTTATTTACCAGTGATTTCCCCTGTCTGTCTGCATGGAGAATTCACCAAATTTTGAGTAATGCTTTATTTCTCAGTTACACAGGGCTAGGCATAATACTTCATCAGGAAACACACAATTAGATTATTACTGCTTACTTATCCAGCTTATCAGATAACAGAGTAAATGCTAGTCATCACCTCTTCTAGCGGAGACTTGCATACCAGAGCTACAAAAAACCCCATATCTTTCTGACACTGATAAGGCTCAATTAAAACTCTCTAGTGCAGCGGACATTCAGCTCAGTCTGCTCTTGGTGGCTTAGACCTCCAAATTCTGAGGTGGCAAGATCTGTTCCCCAGGCAAGGGCGACCAGAACTGAGAAGGGCTTCACCTTATCACTCGCCAGCAACTAGGTGTGTTCGGCTCCTCTAATCAGGGACACCTGGTAAGGGGATCAGTCCTCCTCTCAACCATGGGTGCAGGGAGCTCAGTAGCAGCACTCAAGAGTCATGGGCAATGAGATCCTGGGCACTTGCTCCCTGCTGCTTTTAAATGCTTACCTATGCATAATTCAGCAGCTTCATGCATAGGTGAATACACAATTATGGTTTTGATAGGCTGTTTTTAACACCCTCTTCCACGTCCTTTGTCTTTTTCTCCAGTTCATGGAGCGGTCAGCATGACAACTGCCAGTTCACATCTGACAGTGAATTGATAAATCCTGTTCTTGGATTGGCCCCAGAGATGTAAAAAGAGTCCCCTAGTGTCCTGGCTGCTCAGATTCACACAGCACCAATTATCCTTATGTTTCTCTTGGCCTCACTGGCTCTATCCAGGTGGGAAGGGCCTGTAAATCTGTCAATCTGGTCATGGTCACAGCAACTGCAAGAGTCTCTCTCATATTTGCATTTGGCTGCAGATAGCCATATAGACCAGTATCCATTTTTCTAACGGCAGAGAGTCCATCTTAGCTGCTTGTCCTGTTAACAAGAATTGGGATAATCCCTGTCATTTCTATTGGGGATGCAGAAGTACATGTTTTGCCTTGAATTTAGAAGCCTTAGAGTATGGTTGGATAACAATTTTGACTTTATTCACCACATTAAAACCATTTAAATCTGGATTTTTAAAATTGTGAGTATTATGTGGTTTTAAACCTCCTCTTAATCACTCTGATTTCAATCAACAGAGCAAGCATTGATTATCTCTTTAATCGACTTCTGCAGTGCTGTGTACTTGGGTCTTCCTGCTGTTTCTCTGAAAGCTATATAGCTCATCTAATTTCTGGGAAATCTAGGAGAGAGCACATCACCCCAGTTTTATATGCATTAGAGTGGCTTCCAGTCCATTTTCGGGCTCATTGTAAAGTTTTGGTACTTGCACATGTATTACTGAGATTGGCTTCATTTCTTGGGCCAACATCATGTTAAAAATATATAATCCTACTCTATTGTTTGTGTTCTTTGCAGAGAGGATTGCTGGATGTGCTATCAATTAACAAGCTAGGCTAGTGGAAACTAGGGAAAGGTCCTTTTCAATTGCTCTTGAATTATGGAACAATCTGTTGGTAGAGATGTGACTGAAGGAATGTTTCAAAACATTCTTGTTTAAGCAGGCTTTTAATTGAGTGATGTATTCTCCTGTATTGGATGGCCGATTCATATAACTGTTGGCTAATTTGCTCTTCCATAACTGAATGAATTGTCATCCTGTAATTTGCTGCTCTTTGCCTGTTTACTTGTCGATTTTAAGCATGCTTTATTTGTAAATCGCTTAGTGCAATTCATTTGATTTTATGTACATATATTTTATTGTAAGTCTCCCAGCACTTTTAGTAGGCAATCGATAGCCAATAGGTCTTCCAGAAGCAGTAGCAGGTGGCAAGAGAAACCATATCTTGCTGTCCCTCTCTGGTTGTTGATGCTGTACTGCCCATGCAGGGTATCTTCTTAGGAGCCAGGTATGAAAAAGTTTAAAAAAAAAAAAAAAGTCTGGACATTTTACTTTTTTTGGTTGTTGGCATCCTAAAGAATACATTTCCCTAAATACCGGTTTGGTTCTCTTACATTATTCCCTATTGTAATTTCAATAAGCTGTATTAGTATTCAGTTTATTTTTAATTTATTTTAGCTGTTCTAGTTATTTATCAGTTTTAATATGGCATTCTTCTCAAGTTTCCTTCCAATATAAAACATTTTTCCAGTGTGTTTCAGTATGTTGCTTGGCTTTGAAGGAAATGTGTCCTGGCAGGCATCCCCTTTTAACTGACCTTTTGAAGTACTTTAATCATCTCTCACAGTCAGTGAAGGAGAATAAT
Organism: Rhinatrema bivittatum; assembly: GCF_901001135.1. Classification (NCBI taxonomy): domain Eukaryota; kingdom Metazoa; phylum Chordata; class Amphibia; order Gymnophiona; family Rhinatrematidae; genus Rhinatrema; species Rhinatrema bivittatum. The sequence goes on along the minus strand of NC_042618.1, from coordinate 117,015,544 downwards.
TGAGCACATAATTCTGGTTAGCTGAGGCCTCACTGAAACCAGATTGTCGGGGAAAAAAAAAGCTTTACATTATACCCAACTATAGACAACTTTTTAGATGCTAACTTTTGTTTTTCCTATTAGTCTCTGGATTTATTTGACCCCTTATGAGACATGAGATATATCAAATATGCTCTGCTTGCTATCTCTGACATCAAAATAACAACCTGTTGGAGGTGGAGGTAGTGTTGAAATATTCCTCCTTCTACTTAGTAACTTTAATATGCTGACATTTTTTATTATATCTTGTAAGTTTTATTGATCATTTCTTATATTTTTTTTTGTAAACTATTTCCTCCATTTGCTCTTTTGGGGCATCTTAAATATTAAAACATATGCATGGTATCTTTAGTACATTGAGTTTTTGTTTGCTCAGTACAAAAGAATATGCCAGAACTGACAAGAAGAAAATTTATCCAGACAGAAGACAGAGAAGGATCATATTTCATGCCTGTGAAATAGCTTTTGTCTGGTTTGGAATGGGAGTATTTTGTGATCTTATGGTCTGGTGTGTCACTCTGACAGATTAGAGTGCAGGCTATGTACATTTGAGAAGTATTTGTGGGGGGGGAAAAAAGGCAGTTCAATATTTTTCTTTTGTCACATTAAGAAAATCAATTAAACTCTGGTGGTTTGCAATGCACCCCTCCCCTCCAAAAAGAACAAACTGCAGTTTGGAAAGTCGCAAAATCCATTCAAAACGCATTAGTTTTTATTTAATTTTTCTTTACAGTTTGACTTTTTTTGCATTCAGTATGGTGCATGCTTTAAAGGTTAGATAATGTTCATATTTATGGAGACCAAAATGAAGTTTGCATGACATATACATTTTTTTTTAAAATATTTAAAATTTCCATTAAAAGGGATGATTCGATTAAAAATGTTAAAACTAAACTTTGGAAAACGTGTTTGCTTTTATGTGACTTTTATTATGTATATTTATTTGTAAACCATTTTGCATGACTTTTTTAGTTGTAAAAGCAGTATATAAACTCTTAAATAAATAAATCTTAAACGTTATTGTTCACAGATTGCCAAAGATACTATCCCAGATGCTATGTAGATTTTGCAAGATTTTTACTACTTCTACTTAGATTTTTTTTTTATTTCTGCAGTGCTCTAACTAGCAGGCACCATACAATAACAATACATGGATTGAACAATGGCTTGAATTCGGTTGCATGATAATGGTGATCTGCATTTAATCAAGTAAGATTGGACAGGATTTTTTTTTTTTTTTAAAAGCATGTGGGAATGGGAGCTTGATGAAATTTATTAGAATGGAACTACAATTGGTCAAGGATATAGGACAGTAACTGTTCTCTTGAAAAGCACATTTTAAACAAAAACACCATAGTAACAAGCATATGTTTTCTCATCAAATGTTAAATTTATTAGATGGAATAGAAGGCTGGTGTTTTATTTTTAAATAAGACAAGTTTATTTAAAAATTTTATATTTCACACTATTGCCCATTTTAGGCAGTTAACAAAGATATACGTACTGTACATATACATGCAACCCCCTTCTCTGGTGGGAGGGTCCCTGATACAGGAGCTACAGCAAAGTCCCAAGCCTGTCTTTGTTCTCATGAATCTCTCACGTACTCTTGCACCAAAACTCAACCCTGTAGGCCAGGGTTCTCTGGCAGGGAGGAAGCTTGAGCCTCCCAGGCCCTAGGTCAGAGGTGGCCAACCTGTGGCTCGAGAGCCACAAGCGGCTCTTTCATATGCAAAATGTGGCTCTTGCTCTTCTGACCATATGACAGCTGAGTAGCACTGCAGAGGACAGAAGAGAGGGAATCGAGCAGGAAGTACACACAATGGAACAGAACAGAAAATAGCCATTCTTTCCCATTGTCCCTTCCCTCTCCTGAATGGACAATACTGCTGGTTGCTGCAGACCCACAGAAGAAAGGAGCTGGAGCCAGGGATGAGAGGGTTTTCTCTGCTTATCCCTGCTCTACTACTCACCTCTTGGCTCCCAACCCCCACTCCTGCCCCATTTGCAATCAGCAACAGTGAAGGACAAGAGTAGGTGAGTTTGGAGCTTTCTAGAGTAAAAAAGATCCAGTCAGCTCCCTGCTCTAGGCACCCCCATTCTGTCCAACTTTCCAACCCACCTGCTACTTGGAGGAGAGGACTCTTTGCTGGTCTGTTGTCTGGAAGGGAAGAATTGGTCTGTACACATCCCAAGACCCAGTAGCTCAATGTGCTCCTATGACTTGGGATTCAGCTGATAGCAGAGGGAAGGAGGCAGTAACCCCAAGCTCCAGTCAAACCAGAATAATTTGTGGCAAGGGTCAATGCTGAAAGGGGTGGGGGGAGAAGAGGGTGAATGTAGTTGACGAATACTTGGGGGAGCGGTGCATGAAGAGAGTGCTTGAAGGAGAAGCGGTTCAAGAGGGGGTGACTACTTCAGAGTGGAGTGTCGTGCAAAGAGGTGAATTTTGCAAGAGTTGGGGGGAAATGACACAATTAGGAACTCGTGCTCTGGGGAAGATGGGGTGAATATTGTCGTCCCCCCGCCGCCCCCCCCCCCCAATCCCATCTCCCTCAAGCCAGCAATGAAATTAAACACTCTGGCATCTTATTCCTTCTCAAGGTCCATGCTGCCACATGTACTGCAACAGTTTTGAAGAGCTCAGGGCTTGGGTAGGGGGAATATAGAAAGAAGGAGAGGGCCAGGATAAGTGTGTGTGTGTTGGGGGGGGGGGGATGGAGGTGGAATGAGAGAGCCAGGGATGGGTGTAGAAGGGGTTCAAATGAAAGGGTAAAGGCAGTAGAAGAGTGTGAGAAAGGAAGGGGGGGATAGATAATGTGTACAAGAAAGTGGTTGTGATTGGGGGAGGGTTAAAAATCAGAAGAAGTGGCGATGAGGGTGTGTGAGCCAGAGGGAGTGAAAGGGAGGTGACAATCATAGGTAATGAAGAAGGTGGAAAGGAGAGAGAGGTAGAGGGGTGAAGGGGGAGAATGACGACAGTCAGAATGGGTGATGGGTAGGAGGAGAATGGAAACTAGAGGTGTGAGGGGATAGAGGGGGGAGAGAGCTAGGAGTGGTGATTGAAGGGGTAAGGATTTCAGGGAGAGACATATTGGAGTGAGGGGTGAATGCTTCTAGGGAGAGTGATTTGAAAAGGGGTGAATTTTGGGGGAGAGGAGGTGGCTTTATGAAAGCCAGAAAGGATAATGGTGGAGGGTGTATGTGAGCCAGAGATGTGTGAGAGTAAGAGGGAGTGGGGGCAGGGGAAATACTGGAGGTAGACAGCGGGTATGGATGGGGAACAGAGTAGCACAAGGGGTAGAGAGGGAGGTTTGAATGTTGGAGCCACTGAGCTCCTGTCATTGTTCTTGTGGGATTTGAGGTATGTTATGCTGGGGCTGATTGAGAGAGAGTGATGGGGATGAAAGAGAAACAGACAGATATGAGGTAGAGCATAAGGTTAGAGAAAAGATGATGCTGGCCAGAGACAGGTAGGGATAGGGTGGGAGGATTGAAAGAGAGCATGATGGGCAAGGGAACAGAGAGAGAGAGGCTGATGGGAACAAGATGGAGGGGATTGAAAGATTGGGGGAAACAGGGTAGAGCGATTGTGAAAAGGTTGTGGGAGGAATAAGAGAGGTTAATAGAACAGAATGAAATTGAGACAGACTGCTGGAGACAGGACTGAAAGAGAAGTGGGGGGATTGAGAGAAACTGCTGGGAGCACGATGGAATTGATAGGGACTGTGGGGATAGGACGAGTGAATTGAGAGATGGAGAGATACTGTTGGAAAGAAAACGTGAGGCCCTTTGGTACTGTGCATTCTGATTCCCTTGGCTTTTGGTGGTGAAAGGTTGGCCACCCCAAGGGTATAATATGCAAAAAGCCCACTTCAAAATCCTAAAATGACCCCTGCAGGTTCTAATTCCCATTACATACAAAAGTCAAACAATATGTAACATTTTATTACAAGTTACATTATCCAAAAACTTCTTTATCCTCACAACACAAAATTTGAACCTGGAGATAACAGGTTTTAATAAAAATGTTTTATTTTAACACTTCCTTCATACTTTCAGATGCCGTTGTACATAATAGGTCTTGGTATAGATCAGTACAGCTTTTAAACTTTGCTGCAAAATGCAAGCAAGACTGGAAAAGAAATATCTTTTTATTTTGAGTGAATTTCTCTTACTTGGCATCCTACACATTACTGCTTCATTTAATTCATTTTTTCATTCCCAGTAGTTATTGACCTACCTGACATAACATTTAATGCTTTTATGTAAAGGTTGATGATTCAAGGGATGGTCTTATGATGTGCATGTTAAATTTTACAAATTGCTGTATTAAATATTAAGGCAAATCCCCAGCTGGCTACATATTAGTGGGTTGTATCTGAAAAGAAAAGCAATACTAGCTTGTACTTAATGTTAATCTATTGTTAGTGGCCAGTTACTTGTAGTTCCTAATTGCAGGACTGACATTGAGAGAGTAATATTTTAAGTTCCAGCATAAAATCTATTTTTGTGCTTGCTGTGTTAGACCACTTAGATAACAAAATATCACTAGGGTGTAGCATCTCACTCTGCTGATCTTTAGTGAAAGTACACCTGCCAATGTATTATTTTTTTTTTCCAATATTGATTTTTGACTTATAAGTTGCACAGTATTTTTCTCAAAGCCTGTTTGAAGCACTTTGAGATCATATAAGGCTTAATTAGTATTTGCTAAGTATATGCTTACCTATTGCTGCAGGTGATGACATGGTATGCAAAGCATATCTTGATAAGGAGTAAGGTGTTGACAAAGCTTGTTAAAGAGGAGTGCATTTAAGAAAAAATTGCCTCGTGTAACTTTCCTGGTTGATGACTGTTCTGCATGGCTGTATTCTGCTGCAGTTTTATTTTTGATGACTTGCACAACCAGAGCAGTTTCCTATACAATATATCAGTTGTCAGAGTTTGGCCTTGGGCTCTCGTCTCCTTGAGTAGGTAAAAATGCTTTCATACTGGTGCTGTTCGCAGTGTTTTCACACGATAAAGTTTGCAATAAATTGATTTAACTATTTGTGACCTCAGGTTCATCTTTAAAATGAGCAGTAAACCGATATTTTTTTCACCTCTGGATTCACTTCCATAATTAGCAGCCGGTTGTTTGGCATAGATGAAAACAGATTATCCAGGTAATGACTGAATATGTAGCTGGATAAACTTATCCGGCTAACTTAGCTGCTGTTTGGATTCATGATCTGACTTGCTGCTGTTTGGATTTATGCGAGTAATTGTAGCACTGGGATTACACAAGTCTGACTCGCATCGTAAAGTTAGCCGGATAAACTTATCCGGCTAACTTTAGAGGTAAATTCAATAGTGCAGCTGCACTATTGAATATAGCTGGCTGTCTTAAAAGTTATTTTTGTTGCACGTAATTCATATATCCAATTTAAACAAAAAAGTATTTGATGTTGAAATATACAAATTCAATACCTACACTCAAAAATAGGTCTAAATGATTTTTCTCTGGATTTTGATTGTTCAATGGACAAATTTTATCTAAAAAATATTTTTTAGGAAGAGCAGAAGGTTTCATATAGAGTATAGGTGTCCCCGCACCAGTATTATATTGGTTATAATCATTAACCTCCTGCCACCTCCATATACATATTTTTTTTTTAAATTTTTTGAAAAGTATTTTCTTAGTCCCAAAATTTCTATGACGTCTGTGTTGTAATTAACACTACTTTCCAGATGACAAACGCTATAATAAAATGTGTCCATTGAACAATCAAAATCCAGAGCAAAATCATTTAGACCGATTTTTGAGTGTAGGTATTGAATTTGTATATTTCAACATCAAATACTTTTTTGTTTAAATTGGATATATGAATTACGTGTAACAAAAATAGTCTTCGCAGCGACAGAGCAATAACATTGTTGATGGGTTTATGACGTGAGAGGATCGCTGTATAGTACCTGAATGTAAACCGGTGTGATATCTCGATTGATTGAGATCGAATGTCGGTATATATAAAAAAAAAAGAAATCTTAAAAGGTAGCCAGCTATCTTTATCTGGTTAACTTTAGAACAGCTCTTTGGCTTAACCAGACTTACGGTAATTGGCTAAGTTGTCCAGCTAACCCTAAATATCAAAGTTAGCTAGTTAACTTAATCGGCTAACTCAACTCCTCACAGTTAGGCCCTCAGAATGCTCCTAACCTATTCAGCTTAATTCTATCCCCCTAACTTATTAGCTGGATATGTGCCCAAATATTAATTTAGTTGGCTAATTTCTGAGTTACTGGCTAAATGCTTTTGAATATGGACCTCAGGAAGTGCAAAAATTTTAAACATTATTCTGAATTTAAGTAGAAATTTTGAAATGAAATGATCTGACTTGCTGCTGTTTGGATTCTTGCGAGTAATTGTAGCACTGGGATTACACAAGTCTGACTCGCATCGTAAAATTCATACCTTTTTAACATTTTATACCCTGGTTCTCTCTGGCTTTCAATAGGCCTGACAGAGTACATGGGGAATGAGAGATGAGAAAAAACATTAAAAACCAGAGATACAAATTTTTTTTTTTTAGTAACAGAGGAGCTCACCAGGATGTGATGGTATTGATTTGAAAATGAGAAGAAACTCTGATGCCAGAGGGCAGGATAAGGGTGGGCAAAAGCAGATGAGGCTTTAGTATTTTGGGGCAAATCCTAATCTTTTCAGAAAAGCTCCAGCATCCAAAGTTAATTCTTCCATAAGAGTGAAGGGAGCCAGATCTTCCAACTTTTTTTTTTTTAGTCTTTGTAACATTGATCTCTATTTGGTGAATGATCTCCTAAGGGGGGGCAGCCCTCTTGACTTAGAGGAAGATGAGAGAAGACTTCATTTGTTGTTTGCAGAATCAGAGATGGGCATTCCAGACGTGGGGGCCAGTACTGACGCGCGTAACCTCTAATTTTCCTCAGCTAGCCCATGTATGTTACTGGCATAACTTTGCTACAGCTCCTCAGTGGCTGTAGGAGTCCAACAAACATCAGGGGTGGGGGAGTGTGAGAGAGACTCAGTATAGGGTCACTCTGATACTCTCTATATAGGTACCACTCTAGAGGGGCACTTTGAATTGGGGTGGGTTTTTGGGAGGTGGGTTGGTGTTTGAGGGTGGTGTTACAGAAACATTCAGAGGTATTCATTTTAAAATGGACATCATTAAAGAATTTTAGACCTTTATAAGCAATGAAAATTCTAATGAGGAGTTGATTTGTACATTGCTAGCTGCATTGTATAAATCAACTCCTTTTCATCGCATATAAGGACTAAAATTCTTTAATGATGTCAGTTTTACAATGAATACCTCTGAATGTTTGTTTCTGTAACTCTACTCCCCAAACCCCAACCCACCTCCCGAAAACTCACCCTGAATCAAAGTGCCCCCTTACAATGGTGTATATATTGAGTGTCAGGCTGAGCCCTATAAAGTCTGTCAGTCTTTCTCTCTCTCTCCATAAGAAATGCACGTAAAGGCTGCAGACATCCGCGTGTGAAGAGTATTTTAAAACGGACTCGTATACTTTATAAAATACCACATATCTTTGTGTACGCGCGGCGTGTTTTTGGGCGCTCACATGGCCCTTTTAAAATCTACTCGTTAGGTCACAAAGGAACCATTTTGAAATTGTTTCCAGCTGATCGATACTGAAGAAAGAGATGGACTAGTGGAGCGTGACCCTTAAGATAGGTGGCCTTGTATCAGGACTAACAACATACATGGGTAGTACTATAGAGGATGCAATACATGTAGGATTCCAGTGAAAATGGCTCTGAAAATAATTAAGTGAATGGGGGCTTTACTACAGGTTGCATTGTCCTCAACATATATGTCCAGAGCTGCTATCAAATTAGCTTAGCAGCTGGAAAGAAAGGGCATGATGGAGGAAAGACTTGTGTCTAACATCAGTGGCTATGCTCCTAGTAGGCAAAAGTTATAGCTCTGTAGGTAGTGTCAGCTAAAGCGATGTTCCTGCCAGGAGATGTCTTTGGCTAAAGCAGTGATGGTTGACTTTTCCTCAGTGGTGTGTATTTGAGGATACCCTTTGAAAGTAAACATCTATTTGGGAGAGAGTAAGAAGAGTCTCTTGTCCCAGAAGAAACGTCCTCAGTGGTCCTTCCCTTGTAGATCCTTTCAAAGAGACTACAGAAAGAGGTTTCATTTCAAGCTCTGTAGGAACATTCAGCCTTGTGGCTTTAAGAGGAAGCAGGAAGAAGACAGAAAAGCTTCTTTGAAACTGCATTTCTGATACTCTTAAGGTAATGCCTCCAAATGGATTGATTTTTGCACCTACCTTGACAGGAATAAACCTCACTTATAAGCCAGGATATGTTGAGTATGTTCTCAGTCTTTGAAATTTATTGCTAATTCCCTTTTTAATACTTGCATTGTGCTGAAGTGATCTTCCTTCTGGATTTTTCTGACACTCTTTGGGTAATGTCTCCAAATGGGTTGATTTTGTACATACAGTGACAGGAATGAACTTCACTCATCAGCCAGTGTATGTTATGATCTCTATCTCTGAAATTCACTGCTAATGAGGCAGAAGCGATGTCTGGAAGGGGGAGCCTTCAGTGGCAGTAGGTAGTTTGGAATGCCTCAGGAAGACAAGGGAGTCTTGTGTGATAAAAGGAGGTTACAGAATAGTATGGATCTCTGCCCAGACCAAGGGTTTTTTTGCTCTAGAGACTCAGAGGGAAAAGGGAGAGGTGCCAAGGGTAACAGTACATTATCTGTTAATGGTAGACATAGGAGCAGTATTAACTTTAATAGGAGAATGAGTTCAGGTATTTACTGAAAATCTTTTTGTCCAAAAAGTCTGTTTTTTGGCAAGCACTATTTCAGAAATCTGTTAGGAAGTTGGAGTTTAAAATCTGATGTTGAAGATGCTAGTAATTCCACCTTTCGAATCATTGCGTACTGTTTCCTTATATTTCTTGATAATCAGAAATATTTTTCTGTTGGTAATCTGTTCTGCAGTTATAGTCTGTGACCAACGAGTTCTTTGATTTCTCAAGGGTGAAAGTAGGAACATTCAAATACTGGTATTCATATTTTCTAAGTCATTGTTTCCTAACCCTCTCCTAGAGGTACACCTACCATTTCAAATTTTTTTTTTTTAACCATGTGGCCATAATGGGGAGCTTAAACGTACATATAAGAGTTACCAAACTTTATTTTCAAATATCTGTAACATGTACCATAAAATGTCATGTGAATATCACACCACCCTTCCCTTCATTCACTCATACCCCCACTCATACCATTAAAACTACTACAAACTTATAATTGGACACCCTAATTATACCAACTTATTTAACTCTTATTTTCAAGCGACTGCATGCATATATCTCTCGCTATTATATCCCTATGGCTTATATGCCATTTACAACTCCTCACATTGGCTTCTATATGTTTATGCTTTAACAATACTTTTACCAGAAAGAATTTTTTTTTTGGTTATCAATTGTATAACAAGATGTTAATAATATGAGGGCTGAATCATTCCCATCTCTTGTGCAGCCACAGTTCATATGTAAACTTCAATTTGCCCCATATTGTAAACTTCTCTCTCCTCCTGGCTCTTCACCTGTTTTTCTCCTCGTAGCTCTGAGTCACCTCTTCAAATTACTCAACATGGCAAAACATCACCCTATAAGAGGCCCTTGTTTCTCCATAATAGGCTTCGTCAGGGGGAACGTAACAACGACAACCCATAAGTTTAAAAAACACACCACCAACCATAAAAAAAACCCAACCATCAATGACACATCATTCATACTCTTACCAAAACGTTTTTGCCACAGTGCTTATAATTTCAGACCTGTTGCTTTAACCTGGGATATTTCGACATTGACCCATGCCAAACAAGTTGAACAATGCACCCGGGGTTACCACCTACAATGTATGAATAAACCAAACAAATTTAACCTATATTATTTCACTTTTAGAGCACTTCTAAAGTGAATATCCACACTATCCTTTCCTTTCCTACATTTCGTTAACCCAAAACCCACATTTGAGCTATATCAAAATCACACAACTTACCCCATCCGTTATACTAGCGAACTCCAACTCCTTTTACAAGATGTTACCAACTCGAAACTCTTTCTAAAAAATGATTGAGCCCCTTTCCTTAGCCCACTGTTTTTAAATCATGACTAATAATCATGGTGCATTGGTGGCCTGGGCGCCGCCTGAGCACGTTCTCCAGTGTCCCGAGCACCACCCCGGGACGCACGCACACGATGCCACATGCTGATGTCATATTGGAAATGTTTCATTACTAAATATTGCATAAGGAGGACCCCAATAAGTGTCTTCTCTTAACCTAGGAATCAACAGCTCTAAATGACAAAAAAAGCAAAATAGCGATTCATGTCTACCACCTTAATTGACACAACCCAAAATTTAAACATCTCGCGGACTAATGTTACCTCAGGGGAACATACTCATACCACTTCTTCAATAAACCTACTCACACCTCGGAAAAATGCCTTCATACTACTTCTTCAATAACCCTACACACACTCTCACACGACCGATTTTTATCATTACAAATAGATGCGCACCTGATTGTATTCCTCAAATCAATATCCATACAAGCGTCCCACATTCTCGGTGCACTGGCACACTTGCATTAATACAATCTCATACTGACCATGGGGCAGAAGCTCACTATTTTGCATTACTAATGCACAAACCCTTCTCTTGAATCCACCAATGCAACCACACACTCTTACCAGCCACATATATTAATTTTTAATCATAAAAATGCAGCCCACTCTATCTCACTGTTCAAACCCTTTGGGGCTAAAGTGCCCCATTCAAAAATGCATCTTTGTTCCCATTGTCTCAACAGTCTCTGAGCGTCCCCCTCTGCATCATAGCATTGTTTAATGATGAAAAACTTAATGTCATCGAAGACATGGCCCTCTTGGCTCCAATGAGACACTAACAGAGAGTTGTCTTTTTTTTTTTTTTTTCTTACACAACTCTTTTATGCTCTGTTATTCGTTGTCGAATAGATCTATTTGTGTGACCTAGAGGACAAGGGAACTTCCAGAGTCTGAGTTACAAGTGATAATTAAGGTAGTAAGGGGTTGGCTGACAAATCATCATTTGTTAAATATAAAAAAAACCTAACCTCTGATTCTCTGGGTGTGAAAGGGTTTTGAAAATGGGGTCCCAATAAAAGTATTATTGGTTGATGGATTAGATATTCCATACAAATCAAAGTAAAAAATGTAGGCATCTTTTTGGACTCTCAGTTGACTATGAAGCAGCAAATTTGTCACGTATGAAAAGTGGCTTTCTGTAAACTTAAAATGGTTAGAACATTGAGGATTTTGTTACTGTATGATCTGTTTTGCTCAGAAACAGGCCGGTTCAGAAAAACACGCGGGAGAGTGGGCGAGCGCACAGGCCACTCTCCTGGGCGCGCGATTCAGGAGGGTGGCCTATGCAAGTTAGGGCCCGCCGTAAAAGGAGGCACTAGGACATTAGCACGCGTCCCTAGCGCCTCCTTTTTGAAAGGAGCAGTGGCTGTCAGCAGGTTTGACAGCCGACGCTCAATTTTGCCGGCGTCTGTTCTCAAACCCGCTGACAGCCACAGGTTCGGAAAACAGACGCCGGCATAATTGAGCATCCGTCTTCCGACCCGTGGGCTGCAGGCCGATTGAAAAAAATTTTTTTTTTTAAATTTTAAATTTTAAATTTTTTTTTTTTACTTTTGGGGCCTCCGACTTAATATCGCCATGATATTAAGTCAGAGGGTGCACTTCCCTGGCGCTGGCAGAAATTAACGCCAGCCTTTGGGCAGGCGTTAATTTCTGAAAGTAAAATGTGTGGCTTGGCTCCATCGGAGCGCACTGTACTGTATCGGCCTGATTGTCATTTAGATTGCTGTGTCTTATTGTATATGGGATTGCCTGAGGAACTAACTCAAGTGCTATAACTGGTTCAGAATGCTACTGCTCGAGTTTTGACTGGTCTCTCGAGAAGAGAGTATGTCACTCCGGTTCTGCAAGGTCTTCACTGGTTACCAGTTAAGTGGAGGGCAAGATTTAGGTTGTTGAATATATTGTTCAAGCTTCTGAAACATCCTCATCCGTGTGTTTTAAGAAGTTTTATTGACTGGTATATTCCGAAATGGGCCTTAAGATCAGAAGGTGCCCATTTCTTGGCTATTCCTCCTGCCAATAAGTTCAAACGGGTTCAGACAAGAGCATGGGTTTTCTCTTCTGTAGCTTTTGCAGAATAGAATAACCTGCCAGCAGGGCTTCAGAAGCAGCAAGATATAAAAATGTTTAGAATGGGTCTAAAGACAATGTTTTTGAACAGGGTTTTGGATGAATTATATACTTTTGTTTGTGTTTTAAATATGTTTTGTTGATTTGTCATTTTATGTGACTTTGAGTGTATATTGTAAACCATACTGAACAGATACTAGGAATTTGTAGTCTACAAGATTTTTCAAATAAAAAAAAAGTCTGGTTTTCAGAATATCCATAATCGGTATGCATATGAGAGATTTACATACATTGGAGACCCAGGGTATGCAGATCTATCTCATGCATGTTCATTGTGGCAATCCTGAAAACCTGACTGAAAAGGTGTTGCTTCCAGGAGAGGGTTGGGAAACACTGTTCTAATTTACCTAAAATAGGAGCTGCCTTATTTGAGGCTTTTATATTCACTTTAATACAGTACTCTTTTTTTTTTTTTTTTTTTTTTAATTTCAGAGACGGATAATACTCGGCGTACCCTGGCTTACGAGTGAGGTTCATTCCTGTTGAGGTAAGTGTAAAATCAATCCATTTGGAGATATTACCCTAACATGCCAGAAATACTATTTTTAAGGAGCATTTCTCGCTTCTGCCTGCTTCTCCTTAAATTATAAGGCTAAGGGTTCCTACAGAGCTTGAAGATGAACTCTCTGTGAAGTATATCTGATAGGATCTACAATATAGTACTATATTGTATATTTCTGGTTAAGGATCAAACTTAAGTACAGATAATGAGGTTTAATCATCCTGGTTTTGGAAATAGTCTTTATGTGCCAGGCTTTTTAGAATGAGTCCTTTAAATGAGTCTTTAAGCCTGTTTTCCTTCCTAATTTAAAGTACATTATTTGGAAAATTATTATTGTAACTGGAACAAAACCTTCAACATTTTGAAGATCTACCTGCATTTTGTTTCGCTTCAGATTTAGTCTTGTATTAAGTTTTCTTTACCAGCACATTGTAATTATTTAAAGTTGTGTGGGAGAAAATTGACCGTATAAAAAAAAAGGTATCTTGAAGTGTACTGGAATACATTTTTAAAGAGAGCTCTGTAATTTTTTATTCTTGTCCTTTAACTTTGCGAGTGCTATTGCAACGAATATTTGGCGTGCTGCTACTGAGGAAATTGGACCTGATGCATCAAAGATGCTATGCATGAAGCTATCTTGAGGGAAGATTATGGCAGAGTTTGTCATGTACTTATTTCTGTGTCTCAATGAGCAGCGTTGAGGTGCTCTTCCAGGTCTCAGGCCACCAGAATCCCTTGAGCTGTTGAGGTATGCTCTATGGGGGAGGGGGAACTGAAAAGACCAGTTCCCCCTACCCCTTCAATTTTCTCCTTCTAGTGGTCTCTCTCTGGATAAAGATGCCGTACCCAAAGTATTGACTAAGCTTAACTGGCTAAGAATGAGATGGACTTGTGGATCAGTGCCCTCTACTTTCACAGAGGACATTAGCCCTGTAAAGAGTGCCATAGAGAAGAAAACGGAGACAGCCTTGAAAACAATGTTCAGTACGTTTCAGTCACTCTGTTTGGTGTATGTATCTGGGGCTGTGATTGAGTGGTGTTAGAACATGCAGATAGCCGTTAGTAAACCTGGGGTGATTCTATCCAACATACTTTTATTCTTGCTCTGGCAAATTTTGTAGTAGATGTGACTTATGATTCAGTTTCTCCTTTAAGCTGAGGCCTATGGAGTAGCAGCTAAGATAGGGTTGTAGAAGAATAATTGGTCTGCGGCATCCCCTTTCCTAGAATCACCTTATTGGGCTCTCTTTTTAAGGGCATCAGCTTGAAAAAGTGGGTAAATAAGTGCTGATGGTCAAGCTGACACTCCTGCCACAACAAATCTGGGTTAAGGCAGTGTCCCTTCTCCCCCTTATATATTTCTCCTGGGCTGCAAGATCTAGCTACTACTGGCCTTTTTTAAATTTTTTTTTGGGAGGTATTCTATGAGAGGCTTTCATAACAGAGGAGGGCAAGGGGACAAATTAAGACTTCCAAAACAGCCTCCTCAGGAAATAAGAGGGAGGCTGTTCAGCTTCTTCTTAAAACGGGAATAATCCATTGTAGATTGGCTTTTGAACATCATTCCAAAGGGTTACCTCCAAGAATCCTCAGTATGCAGAGGGACCTTTTCATAAGTATGAAAATTCAATATTTATGTTCAATTAATACTGTTTATTTTTATTACTCCTTGTTTTTATCTTGAGATTATATCTTGTTTTGAATATTTTATGAGCCAATTTTTATGTTTAGCTTCTCATTATTTTAGGATATTTAAATTTTATTTCTATATTACTATATATACTGATTTGATGTTTTTTTACTGTCATATTTTATAATTACACACTATTCCTAGTTTAGTTTTATTTTACTGATCTGTATCATTCAACCACTTAATTATATACATTGCTTTGATTTACTATGGTGAATGGCAATTATTTATTTATTTATTTATTTATTTATTTATTTAATGTCTTTTTTATACCGATAGCCGTTCACACATCGTATCGGTTTACAGTTAAACAGGAACCATTGGGCAGAACCCTTACATATAACATTGCAAACAGGTTAACTTTTGGGCAGGGCCCTTACATAAAATTGAGAACAGCAAAATCACTATATACATATCATCAAAACTATATACAAAAGATAAATACATAAATAGCCGAGTCAAAGTACAAAATCGATAGGCATACAACGTAATCCGAGAAATAAATCATAAGTCGCGTATCAGATTCTAGGAGAATCACTTATTTAATCAGTAAGGATTTATGTAATGGGAGGTGATGTGTGGTAAGCTTGCTGGAAGAGCCATGTTTTCAGTTTTTTTTTGAAAGTGGGTGTGTATGATTCCAGGCGTAAATCAGGAGGCAGGGAATAATCTTCAGGGAAAGGGGCAGGCTTCAAAACTGTGATAGATTCTGAGATAACTTGCAAGAATGCTTGTCTCTGTGGTGGAGAGATACACAGTGGTTTAATACAGCTACTTTCTAATTCCAGAGAAATGGAACAAGCTTGTGTGGGTTCAGCACTTCAGGATGGAATCTCTAATTGTCTGATTTGAGCACAAGTATGCTTTGGAATTACAAGATGTGTATCTGCATATCCCAATTACCCTATGCCAGGGATGGCCCACTCCATTCCTCAAGAAACCACAAAGAGATCTGATTTTCAGGATTTTCATAATGAATATGCATGAGAGGTGTTTATGTTCGTCTGCGACTGTTGTATGCACATTTATATCGTGCAGATTTATATCTTAACCTAAAAACCAGGTCTACTTGTGGCTCTTGAGGAGCAGAGTTGGCCAATCCTAGCCTATGGCATTACAGTGACTTGGGTTTGATCTAGTGTAACTCCTGGGCTGGCGTCCCCTTGTAGGATCACAAGGACTACACTTCTGACAGTTTTAGATGCCACAGCTCGTCACCTAATATCAGTTTACTCTGAGTATCCAGAATTCCTTGATGTTGGAAGATTACTTTTCTAGGCCCTGTGCATTGTTTAATTATCAATCAAGCATTAAAGTTCGTCAATACCACTAATAATCACGCTGGAAGCTGATGTGGTTTCTAACTTAGGGGCCAATGCAATATCATGCGTGAAAAAACATGCATCCAAACTGGGCGCCCGTTTTTTCAACACGTGCCCATTTACCTCTCCTGGGCACCTGATGCAATAATTAAATGAGCTGCCGTGCTAAAAAGGACGTGCTAGGGATAAATAGTGTGTACCTAGTGCATCCTTGGCATTAGGCGCCCAGGAGATGTATGCTGTGTGTATTGTTACAAAAATGGATGCTCAGTATGAGCATCTGTGTTAAATTACTGGTGCAATATACGCAGCTTGAAGTTCGTGTATTATGTGCCCCAAAAATCTTTTTTTTTCTGTCAAGCTTTTGTATTTTGTTCATGATGTTGCTTTCTGTGGCTCCTCCTACTTAGTGTCACAATGATACCAAGTAGAAGGAACCATAGAAAAGCAGTATTTTTTGTTTTTTTAGTTGAGCCCTGATGCATGGCAAGGCAACGCCAGTTCCGGGGCTGGCGTTAAATTTTGCATATTAAAAAGGGTGTGTCAGGCGCACGGTGATTTTTTGCATCAGGGGTAATAGCTAATAGCCTCAACTACTTGGCATTTACATGTGATGAGTGCTATTGGCTATGCGCTTGTTTGGATGTGCTAATCCTATGATTGCATTGGGAGTTATTCTAGTGCACCTAACAGAGAATCAAGCTGTGCGCTAGGCTGAGCGCACTGATTTGCATCGGCCCCTTAATCTTTTATTGTTTGTAAATAAGAGTTGTAAAGAACATTTCTATCAGTTTTCTTTCAAAGTCATTTTTGCATTTTAGATCTTCATTACATTTATGATCTTAAGCTTCCAGTAAATTTATTCAGATGATAAAGCTAATTTCAATTAAGGAATTTGTTCCTTGTTTTTTTTTTAGGTAGTTTTTTAAACTTCCTGCCTATAGATGGTAGGTAGGATTTCAGCCCCATTTAGATGTGCTAATATTAAGTCCCATTTTGAACACCTTTCCTGTAGTTACTCCATATTTTCCTCCTGTGTTGTACCTGGGTGGTACTGTTGTTCTCCTCTACTCCCTTGAAGATCTCCTTGAGATGGTCCTGGATACCCCTGGATGCTGCCACTGGTCGTCTTTCTTCCTTCACTCACTTACTCCTCCTCCAAGGGAATGATTGAGGATTCATTCCTCCCCAAGGACACAGATGGTCTCTCTCTGTGGAAGACAGTGATATAACCGAACTAAGGCCCTGGGATACTCTGGTGAAGAACAAAAAATAGTTCTTTAAAGAAAAAAGGGAAACCAAAACAAAGAGGCAGGAAGGGTGGGAAAAATAATCTCCCCATCGCTAAAGAGAGGTTTCCAAAAACTATAGCAAAATAGTGAGAGGCACCCAGCCTTCTTCACTTAACCCAGGTTTCGATCTCTGAGACCCCAGGGTCCTTCCCTAGGAAAAACAAACCAAAAGGGAGCAGCAAAAGGACATGCTATCAATAATAGTGTCAACTCAGAAATTCACAACTTAAGATGGTAGCGGGAGTTTATATAATAGTGCTCCGTCTCAGGCTCCTGTCTGGTGGAGCTATAACCCACAACAACTATGCCATGCTCTTTCCCCCTGTAAAGATAAACTGATCCTCTTAGTAGGAATCTACTGGCTTCTTTAAACTAGTAAACAGTATCATCAATTCAGGGCTTTCTCATTTCATCTCTTTAGCCTCCAGAGTGTTTGCCTGGGTGTTGCTGAATCTGATTATCATCCTGATGCCTAAATTTGATGGTGGCAATTACATTTGCACTAGATTTGTCCAGACCTGTTGCTAGACACCTAGAAAGTATATCATTTCCCACATTTTGTCCCTTTATATAGATGGTATGCATTCATACTAAAATTAGAAGCAATGTGCTTTAGCAGCTAAAGTTTTAACCTTTGTCATCACTTTTTCTTCACTCGTGTGGCTTTTTCAGTATAAAAATTAATTAACCAGCTGGTTAATTAAAGTGGCTTAAGTAACTATAGGAGTGAAATGTTAATTTTGTGTGAAGGTGAAGATCATCATTTTTTTTATTGTAGAATAGGATGTTACCCCTCTGCAGTAAAAGCCTATGAATACTTTACTGACAGATCAGTAACTTGTGGCTATTGAATTATAAAGGAATTAATGATGAAACGTGTACAAGCATGGCTTATAATTTTATAATGAAAATGGCTTTAAGCAAATGCTCCAGGTTTTCTGTGGGTCATCGTTTTTAGAACCAACCTGTCTAGGAAGCTTTGCAGAGTCTCTTATCAGAATGGTTGAGAGTAGGTTTATGGGTTTGTAGTCGGGAGTTCCAGGTCTTTAAAAATTTCGTGTAATGGTTTCTTTAGTTAAAGTCAAGTATGCACACCCTGATCCACATTCTACCCAACTGTCGTCTTTTGCATAAATGTCACGTGTATTAGCTATCTTAGCCAGTATTTGGTACGGTACAGATTTATTTGCCTAAATTGAGATTATTAATGCAGATGAATGTGTGTCCATTTTAAGTTGGTAGTGAAAGCATGATACGTTTTTAGTGATAGTCTGCAGTCTGTAATGAAGGTTTTAAAAATAAGGTGGTAAAAAGATGGATTTAAGGATTAGACTTCATCTTAAATTCATTTTGTGCATTATTGACAGCTGGCTACCTTTTGTGGTATATGGATAGAAAATGGTAGCCTTCCTCTTTCTGGTCTCCCATCTTCCATTTCCCCCTGTATCTTTTCTTCTTTTCTCGTTTCCTTGTATTTCATCTCTTGGTATCTTCTCTTCTCATAGTCCTTGACCTGCAAAAATGCCATCTGTTTCTCTCTGCAAGTTTCCCTCTCTCCTCCCAGTTTCCCCATCTGTCTTTCTCTGAGCTTTCCTCTCAATTGTTGTGTTCCCAGACTCCCACCCCTTCCGAGCCCACCGTCTTTTCGCCTCGATGCCTATAACCCACCTACACTCCCCCCTCCACTTTCTCTCTTTTTTCATGGTAACACCTTGTACTGGCCATCACAGTTTACTGAGTGACAGAAGCATCCCTTCATTTCCTCCATGCTTCTTTCTCTCTCCCCTATTTTCTGTGTTCCTCTTTCTTTCCTCATCACTTCTCAATCCATCTCCATGCTCCCTTCGTTCCAAGGGGAGATGGTCACAAAAGTGGTTGATGGAAGGGAGAGGTGCCTATATTCACAAAGCTGTGAAGACAGCTTGAAATTAGCAAGTTAGCGAGTAGGATTGTCAAGGGCTGTTAGCAAGCTTAGATGGTTTTTAATATGAACAGATGTAGGGGATCTGGTTTGATGTTAGGGTTTACAGTTAAACTGGAACTTGCCTGCCCCATGTAAGGCTGTGGCAAAATGAGCCCTCATTTTCAGCCGAGTAGGATTTTCCACTGTGTCTGTTCCCTTATTATTTTTTCTCGTTGCAGCTACAGTTATTGATAGGGGGACAGATGGAGTCTCCCTTTAGATCATGGTTTCTTTATCCTACCAGACCAGTCCAGTTGTGTGGATTTATCATATTCTGCCAGTATATGGAGACAGAGGACCGCAACTTTCCAGTGGCTTTATCCTTGGTATAATGAATGCTGCACATGAGACAGTTTTCAGTATTCTCTGTCCCCAGCAGATGGTAGGCATGTGTTGGACTGATGTAGCAGGATTCTTTGGTTCCCAGGTCTCTGGTGTTCTGGTCTTGTTCCCAGAAGATCATGTTTCTAGGGCAACTGTTTTCCCTGGTAGAGCAGGATCTCTGCTTCTAGGGCAACAAATTTTGCAAATTTTTTCTAGTGAAGCAAGTCTTGCTTCTGGTTCTCAGGGGTTCATCCTGATCAAGCTTGAGCCTAAGTGGCACCCAGGATCCTGCTGGACATGGTTGAGCCTTATAGGGTCAGGTCCTAGCATAGGGCTTCCAGATCTTTTGTGGGACTTGGTTGAATAAAGGGGGCGTCAAGTGAGCAACAGTGGAGAACCTCATTTAGGCTGCTTCTTCCTGGCACTGGGATATTTCTCACTGCCTGAACCCCTGGTCTTATTCCCTTCCCTTGCCCCTCCACTCTAAACTCGCCTTTGTTTTGCCCTGCCTTTACAGCCACCTTTTTTGGCCCTGTTAGCAAAGACAGCAGCAATAAAGCTGCTTTGCTTTTTTCCAACAAAAAGCACAAAAGGGAAGGTCCTCTGAGCAAGATCCAGCAATTGTTGATTTTGGGGTTCCTTGGCTGACCTACAAATAGGCCTGATGCTGGTCTTGTCTTAGCCACTCTGGGGTGAGTTTGTGTGTCTTTTTGTTTTTTCCCCCCTATGAAGTTCATTGCCATTTCAGTAGGGCTGGGGGTGAGGGGGCAGCCATGTATCTGGTGCAGTAAGGCCAGATTTTTTCCCCCCTTGTGATGCAGGACGACTTGGAGCTGCCAGCTCAGTGCTGTTTTGATTTTCCTGCATGTGAGGAAGCCACAGATCAGGGAGAGTAGGCTGATTGTGATCCCACAACACATCACGTGCCAGCGGGCGTGGACGCTTATTGGAGTTTCTTTTCTACGGCTTCTTTGTAACATCCTCAGGCTCTGTCTTACCCCAGTTTGGGCCTGTTGATCCCCTTCGGGACTGGTTCTTGTAGGTTGGAGAGTTCAGTAATCTCTTGGGAGCCTGTCTTCCTCTTCCAAGGAAATTTTCTCCTGATTTGCTTTGAGTATGCAGCAGGCATTCTGTGCTTTGCAGAATGCCTGGTAGGAGAGGGGTCTCGTATGAAACATGGCCAGTGTTCTTTCTTAGCTGCCTTCTGCACAGACGACGGGGAGGCTCTTAGCCAGGCACTCAGGCACCTAGTCTCACAGGGGAGGTTTTGCACCTTTTATTCATCCCTTCCTCCTCCCAGGATATAGGGCTGCTTTTGTGGGGAGCAGGAGGAATTGAAGGTGGCTAGCCTCTGGCAACGTTGAGAGGTCTCCTGGTTCTGAGAAGGACTTTGCTTCTCCTTTCTTCCTGGTTGTAGCATTTTTTGGTTGTCTGATCTCAGAGGGGTGCGGACACTGTAAAGAGATTTTCCCCTTCGTAAAGTGGTAGAGGGCATGTTTTTTGTTTTTTTTTTTGTGATTGGGATTTCCCTAAAGTGGGGTTCAAAGGAGCAAGTTCATGATTAAGCTGTAACTTCTTTTAGCAGAGGACAGGGAAAAGCTTTTTGGATTCTGATGGTTATCCTGGTTTTGTCTATGTACTGCAGAAACAGTGGAAGGGGATGCAACTCTTAAAGATCTACAGCAGGGTTTCCCAATCTTTCAAGGAGCACAGACCCCTTTTCAAATACAAAAAGTTTCACAGACCCCCACACACTTCTCTTTAATTTTTGCATGCTGTAATAAAAGTAGTATGCACTCCAGAATCATTCATAATGTATAACCCTTTGATCTTAACTGAATATGGAGGGAGGGCAATTTTCAAAGCTATTTAAAAATTGCCATTCTAATTGAAGGTTGAGGCTATTCCATCGTCCAGTCCAGCTGCAATGGGGAAAAGGAAGAAAGTCCAAAAAGGTTCTAGGTTGGCAACTTTATATGACCTGGCAGAAAATCAACACTGATACCTGCAGACCTGTAATCTAATTTTCAAAGGGAAACCTCCCATAGTTTTTTCTTTTGAAAACTTGGGCTAGTGAGAGAAAGCCAGTACTTTTGTAGCTGTGTACTTTGCATCTGCTTGAAAGTATGCACAAGGATTTCAAAATTAAATCTCTACATGAACTTTCCTTCCCCCAGCCTAGCCCTGCTCCTTTTTTTCTCCCACAGGCTGTTCACTCCCTTTTAGCCTGCATGTCTGTTATACTTTTTCTTACAAAAACATACAAAAAGAAGGCTTATGAGATCTCTGTGTGTCCACCTAAATAACTTTTGTGTTATCGTATCCACACCTGGCTTTTGTCCTCCCTCCTCTTTGATCCTGGTGGTTCTCTACCATCTCCTAGGAAAAGCAGGATGGCAATCCTCACATGTAACAGGTGATCTCCTAGGACAGCAGGATATTAGCCCTCACGTGTGGGTGACCTCATCAGAAGGAGCCCGGCACAGAAGACTTTGTCAAGTTTCTAGAAGCTTTGACCAGCAGACTGAGCATGCTCAACCTGCTACTACCCATGCAGCCACGTCAGGTCTCCCTTCAGTTGACCGTACCCCTGGCGCGCTGGATCCCCCATTAGGAGGCAGGCTCCTTGGCTTCACCCATCGCTGGGAAAAGATCATGACGGACTGCTGGGTCTTTTCTATCATCTGTCAGGGGTACCGTCTGAACTTCATTCAGCTCTGAGGCCTCTCCCCCATGTCCATCGTGGGTTCGTCCACCCAACAGGTTGTTCTTCAGGCGAACTCTCCACCCTCCTCGTAGCAGGCACAGTGGAACCGGTCCCTCGTCATCAGCAGGGCCGAGGGTTCTATTCGAGGTATTTCCTTGTTCCGAAAAGGAATGGTGGCTTGCGCTCCATCCTCGACCTCAGGGCGTTGAATACATTTCTTGCAAGAGAAAAGTTCAAGATGTTCTCTATGGGCACATTGATCCCACTCCTCAGAAGAGGAGACTGACTCTGCTCCCTCGATCTCTTACGCTCACATAGCCATTTTCCCCAGCCACTGGAAGTACCTCTGCTTTGTGGTAGGGGAGGCCCATTACCAGAACAGGGTGCTGCCCTTTGGGCTGGCCTCAGCCCCCCCCTGCATTTTCACCAGATGCCTAGCTGTGGTGGCCGCCTACCTTGGGCATCGGTCGGTGCATGTCTTCCTGTACCTAGACAACTGGTTGGTCAAAAGCGATTCCTGCACAGGGCCCTGGCTCTGACAGTGTAGACACTACAGACTTTAGGGTTTGTCATCAACTACCCAAAGTCTCAACTCTGTCAGTCTCCTCAGCTGGACTTCATAGAGGCCAGACTGGATATGGTGCAGGCGAGAGCATTTCTGCCCAGGGATCGGGCTCTTTCCCTCGCTTTGCTGGAGACCCTTCTCCGGAACAGCCGACAGGTATCCGCCTGCCTTCTGCTCAGTCTCCTAGGCCACATGGCTGCTTCCGTACATGTGATCCCTCTCATTTGTATGTGCATGTGGAGGGCTCAGTGGACCTCAGTGGCTGGGGGGGGGGGGGGATCTCGCATGGACGCATGGATAGCAGGCTGGGCATGCCCAGTCTACTGGTCAAAGCTTCTAGAAACTTTGACAAAAATTTTCCATGCAGGGCTCCATCTGATGATAGCACTCACATGTGAGGGCTAATATCCTGCTGTCCTAGGAGAACACATGTTACAGGCAAGCAACTGAACTTTCTTCCTCCCTAGATCATGGTGGTCCTCTGTTCCTTTCTCTCTATACCTCTGTCCAGCATAATTCCTTGGGGTTCCTTTCTTTCTGTCCCCTGATAGTCTACCATTCACCCTCATTCCTCTTAACCAGGTCTCCCACTTTATCCTCCAGTTCTTCATTCCTATCTCATTCCTTCTCTCCTCTGTCATTCCCATTATACTGTCAACCAGAGTCATATTTCCTCCTTTCTTCCTTTGAGTCATTCTATTCAGTTTTTGTGCAGCTCTCTTCACCTCTCTGTCAGACCAGTGTCAGAGCACATGGCAATAGTGGGAAATTTCTCACCGCTGTGACAATCCAGCTTTCCTCAGTGTGCAGCAAAGGCTGCAAAGGTTCTGACTGCTGCAATCGGCCCCCCACATCCTCATGAGTGCAATAGTGGGAGTGGGGTTTTTGATTCTCAGTGGTTGCATTTGATCCCTGTCTTCCTCACTTCTGCTAAACATGCAACAATGCAGTTTGAGGCTTCTAATGGGTGCGAATAGCCCCTCTTTGTCCCTCCTCCTTCTGGTCTACAGCAATATGGGATGAAGTTTTCAGGGCCATAATAAGCCCCACTCTCACTCTGTCCTGTTAATTTCCTTTCCTTGAATCCTGCTAGACCAGTCTAGTCCAGCACCCATCCAAGAAGTCAGCGGCTGCGATTAGCTTGTCTTGGCTGAGAGCCTCTGAGGGTTTTTCAAAAGTGCGGTCTGTCTCTGGGGAAAGGCCAGAGGTTTCTCTATGGCTTCTATGTCTGGCTGCTTTCTCAATTTTCTCACTTCCTATCCCTGAGAAGTGGATTCCTGTTGAAGTTTTATAGCTTTTTTTTCATAATTTGTTTTTCATAGGGTTTCCCTCCCCCCCCCCCTCTATTCAAGTGCTTTGATACTGGCAACTGCCTTATGTGCACCACTGTTTTTACGAGGGAAGATGTCACTGGAAAGTTGTGGTTCTCTGTTTCCATCTGCTGTTGGTACAGCATAACCTCAAGTGGCTGAACTCGCCTAGTAGGATTCAAGGAAAGGAAATTAACAGATAAGACTCAATTTTTCCATGTGTGCAATCTGAATCCCACCCTTCAGGTGTTGCTGTTAAGTGATGATTGTGATTTCCTCACTACTGGGGACTATGAACAGTGTCCTTACAACATCCCTAGGCTATGTTTGGCCCAGTGAGCAGAAGCCTGGTTTGGACGTTAAACCTGGCTGACTTTTTGTTTGGTAGGCCACACAATTAGGACCTAGTGATCAGATTTTGGGTCCATGTTAGCCAGGTTTTGGAAGAAGTCATGATTTTTGATCTGTCAGACTACTGTTGCTGTGATGGCTAGGCTGAGTGGGGCAGATGATTATAAAAGTAGGGGAAGGAATCCCTGCATAGTTGCAAATGAAGGTTCACAGTGCCCTAGCTCACCAGAGTTTGATTCCAATCAAGCTGGGAGCACAGAGGAGGAGAGTGTGAGGTATAAAAAAAAAAATCGTGTACCTGCTTATCCCAGAGGTCCTACTCTAAACCTTCCTAGAACATTTTTAGCAAAACCACAAACTAAGAAGCGTCGCATTTGTAAAAAAATAAAGCCTTGTTAGAGTTTTTGTCTGTGAAACATTGGTGTTTGCGGGAGCGTAGCCATGACAGAAATTGGAGTTGATACTGAACAGCTGATATAAAAAAATAGTTTATATGTTAATATGAGTACTCTGATCCTATATGGCTTATTTAGGGCTAGATATATCAAGATTTTTCCTCCTTAGACATAGAATGGGAAAAACCCATTAGTACATCTGGCCTCTTATAGAGGAGGTGTTAAATCACAGGCTGTACAGATTTGCCCTATAACCCTCTGCTCTTGTGTACTACAAATAGCTGTGCTTTTGATCTTTAATTTCCACTTGCCAAATACTTGCTTTTGTTCAGCACTTAGTATTGTTCAGCAATGCCTGACTTCTCTACTGTAACATAATCACCAGCGTTAATACAGTTATTGGAGCTGTAAGAAGAGAAAAAAATTGCCTGCTGCCACAAAAAGAGATTCATAAATACTTTAGTCAGAGCTGCTTCTCTTCCCCTCCCTTGCCTCAAAATAAAGGGATTGGGGGGGAGGGCAGCTTTCAGATGCCTTGCTATGCACTTATCCATTACCAGTGATGGTAATTAATACTAATTTGGCTGTAGGCAACAACAAAGCCTCTGTTTTGAATGTCTTGCTAGGTCCCTTGCTCTCCCGTGATGCTGCAGCACTTGCTGTGGAATGGAGGGAAATCAGGTGCAGGTTTGAGGGGCAGTGGCTGAATGGGCTGGACATGCGTGGGATACAATTTACCCCTCCCCGCACGTGCATGTTGATTGGTTGGTAGTAGGATGAACAGAGTGGTGGTACCTTGGGCTGCATCCTCCTCTGGTGTCTAACTTGCAGTTTGAAATGCATGGCAAATCTGAGACAGCAGGAAGGGGGCATAGCCTGTGGGGCTGCTGGTCTGCTTCACCTGCTGCTTGGCTGATCAGTGTGGGAGTGGTGAAAATCAGCTAAGGGTGGTATAGTGAGGGAGGGTGAGGTTGAGAATTAATGGGGGAGGGGGGAAGGAAGAGGGGAAGCATTGGCAGCTGATAGGTAGGTAACATGTGGTATATATGAGAGAAAGATAGGGAGGTTGTGTAAATGAGGAGGGGATAGAGGGGAGAGGCACTAAGAGGCGAATGTAATAAACATGCATTAAAATAGTGCTGACATTCAGTGTACAGTTTAACACATGCGCTAACATTTTTTACTCTGCAGTAAGCTTATATTAGGTTAATGCATTGGGAGTTTAAAAAATGTGTTTATAGAAACTCAAGTTAACGTGCGCTGGACATCTGCATAGGCTGAACGCACATTTTAACAGGGAAAAAAAGATCAGATTCACAAATCTTGTTTATATACATAATGGGCACAAATTCACACATGCAGGCAAAAAAGTGTAGTGGGGCAGACTAGGCCATGATCCCCTGTTCTCCCATCCCACATTGGAGTTAAAAAAAAAAAAAAAAAAAAAAAAAGTGTATAAAACAAGTTTGCTTACCGTAAACGGTGTTTTCTGTAGATAGCAATGAGAGGAGATGATCACCTTGCTGCTGGCTGAAAAGAATCTGTAAGTACTGCTTGGGGAAATATGTAAAACTTAAAAGTATTGGGGAGAAGTAAACTATTGGGGTATGTTATTTAGTGTATTTGTGTGTTTGTATTGAATAGGTAGTCAGAAAGGCAGACAAAAAACAGAAGTTTGTGTGTTGGTATTTCCCAACCCTTCCTATAATTAAAAACTCACCTGAGCTAAAAGATTCCAATTTATGCCTGTCAACTGAAAAGCAGAATGTTAATACAAACAAAAAATAAACTTTGAAATGTTTGTATGCTAATGCCAGCAGTCTAAGAAGTAAGATGGGAGAGTTAGAGTGTATAGCAGTGAATGATGACAAAGTCTTAATTGGCATCTCAGTGAAATGGTGGAAAGAGGATAACCAATGGGATAGTGCTATACCAGGGTACAAATTATATTGTAATGACAGATTAGGAGCATCTTGGTGGCGGGGTGGTGCTTTATATTCGGGATGGTATAGAGTCCAACAGGATAAAGATCCTGCATGAGACTAAATATACAATTGAATCTTTATGGATAGAATTCCCTTGCTTGTTGGGGAAGAGTATAGTGATAGGAGGATACTACTGTCCACCTGGCCAAGATGGTGAGATGGACAGTGAAATGCTAAGAGAAATTAGGGAAGCTAACCTAATTGGTAGTGCAGTAAGAATGGGAGATTTCAATTACCCCAATATAGTCTGGGTAAGTGAAACATCAGGGCATGCTAGAGAGATACAGTTTTACGGAGCAATTGGTTCAGGAACCGATGGAGAGGGAGCAATTTTCGATCTAATTCTCAGTAGGAGCACAGGATTTGGTGAGATAGGTAACGGTGGTGGGGCCGCTTGGCAATAGTGATCATAATATGATCAAATTTGAATTCATGACTGAAATGGGAACAGTAAGTAAATCCACAGCTGTAGCACTAAACTTTCAAAAGGAAAATTTTGATAAAATGAGAAATAGATAAAAAAAAAATACAATCCCAGAAGCACAGTCCATATGTATTCCTCACATTAAAGGTGGAAGGAAGGTCAAATGATTGCCAGCATGGCTAAAAGTGAAGTGAAAGCTAAAATAGCTAAAAGATCTTCATTCAAAAATTGGAAGAAGGATCCATCAGAAGAAAATAGGATTAAGCATAAGCACTGGCAAATTAAATGTAAGACATTGATAAGACAGGCTTAGAGAGAATTTGAAAAGAAGCTGCCCATAGAGGCAAAAACTCACAATAAAAACTTTAAAAAAATGTATCCGAAGCAGAAAGCCTGCGAGGGGAGTCAGTTGGGACTATTAGATGATCGAGGGGTTTAAAGGGGCACTTGGGGAAGATAAATCCATTGTGGAAAGATTAAACAATTGGATGTTGGGGAGATGCCCATTCAGGAGATGGTTTTTAAGGGTGATGATTCATATGAACTGAACCAAATCTCAGGGAACCTGGAAGATGTGGTAGGCCAGATTGATAAACTGAAGAGTAGTAAATCACCTAGATCAGATGGCATACATCCCAGGGTTCTGAAAGAACTGAAAAATGAAATTTTAGACCTATTTCAATTTGTAACCTATCATTTAAAATCATCTGTTGTACATCTGTTGTACCTGAAGACTAGAAGATGGCCAATGTAACCCCTATATTTAAAAAGGGCTCCAGGGATGATCTGGAAACTATAGACAAGTGAGCCTGACTTCTGGGAAAAATCGTAGAAACTGTTATAAAGCATAAAATCACAAAACATTTAGATAGATATGGTTTGGGACACAGCCAGCATGGATTTACCCAAGGGAAGTCTTGCCTCATAAATCTGCATTTTTTTTGAAGGGGTGAATAAACATGTGGACAAACGTGAACCAGTAGATGTGGTGTATTTGGATTTTTAGAAGATGTTCGACAAAATCCCTTATGAGAGTCTTCTAAGAAAACTGAAAAGTCATGGAATAGGAGGCGGTTCTTTTGTGGATTGCAAGCTGGTTAAAAGACAGGAAACAGAGTAGGATTAAATGGTCTGTTTTCACAGTGGAAAAATGTAAACAGTGGAGTGCCTCAGGGATCTGTACTTGGACCAGTTCTTTTTAATATATTTAGAAATGATCTGGGGTACGACGAGTGAGATGATCAAGTTTGCGGATGCCACAAAATTATGCAGAGTAGTTAAATCTCAAGCGGATTGTGATAAATTGCAGGGAGGATCTTGCGAGACTGGAAGATTGGACTGCCAAATAGCAGGTGAAATTTAATGTGGACAAGTGCAAAGTGATGTATATAGGGAAAAATAACCCTTGCTGTAGTTACGCAATGTTAGATTCTATTTTAGAAGTTATCACCCAGGTATAGTGGATAAAACATTGAAATCGTAGGCTCAGTGTGCTGTGGCAATCAAAAAAGCAAGCAGAATGTTAGAAATTATTAAGAAGGGAATGGCAAATAAAATAATGGATGTCATAATGCCTCTGTATTGCTCCATAGTGAGACCGCATCTGGAATACTGAGTGCAATTCTGGTTGCCGCATCTCAAAAAAGATGACTTATGACTTATGAGAAGAGATTGAAGAACCTAAATATGTACATCCTGAAGGAGAGGAGGAGCAGGGGTGATATGATACAGACTTTCAGATCTTGAAAGGTTTTAATGATCCATGTTCAACAACAAAACTTTTACGTTGAGAAAAAAATCAGCAGAACTAGGGGCCACGATTTGAAGCTCCAGGGAGGAAGACTTAGAACCAATGTCAGGAAGTATTTCTTCACGGAGAGGGTGGTGGATGCCTGGAATGCTCTTCCGGAGGATGTGGTGAAGACTAAAACTGTGAAGGATTTCAAAGTGGCATGGGATAAATACTGTGGACCCATAAAGGCTACAGGATGGGAATGAAGAGAAGAGGCATGGGGGTGGATTACTGGAGTGGAGGCTAGTTTGATTACTACTCTTACTCAATAAGCCTTCGCACAGTTAATGCAACTCCAACATTGCTCGCTGCTTCAACGGCAAGGGGAAATGTGGAAAAGAGGATTTGCATTCAGATAACTTTACAATCTGCTTAAACAAATAAGCGTGGGGGTAGCTTGCTTATTACGGAGGTTACTACCCTAAACCAATTAAGCCTGATACATCACTTTGAATGCATGTATGGCGTTGTTCTCTGCTTCAGCGGCAGGGGGAAATGTGGAAAACAGGATTACATTCAGACTACATCCAACAAGGCATTGATCTGTGCAGTCGGGGTAAATAAGCATCAGGGTAACTTGCTTGATGCGACGGTTACTACCCTTAACCATTAAGCCTTATGCTCACCCTTGATGCAACTCCAACATTACTCTATGCATCAATGACAAAGGGGGGGAGGGGGGGCAGGAAATTTGAATTAAACAGTTACCAACAAGGGCCCTGAATGGTAGTTGATGAAACAGATAAGTTTGGGAAAATAAGTGTGGGAGCTTGCTGGGCAGACTGGATGGGCCAATTGGTCTTTTTCTGCATCATTTCTATGTTTCTATATAGTTACACTGGAGAAAGTACGGAAAAGGGTGACCAAAATAAGTGCCATGGAATGGCTGCCCTATGAGGAAAGGCTAAGGAAGTTAGGGCTGTTCAGTTTGGAGAAGAGACAACTGAGGGGGGATGTGATAGAGTTCTATATAATCATGAAAGAATTTGAATATGTTAATGTGAATCGGTTATTTACTCTCTCAGATAAGAGAAGGACTAGGGGGCACTCTATGAAGTTAGCAAGTAGCTCCTTTAAAACAAATTGAAGAAAATTATTTTTCAATGATTAGTTAAGCTCTGGAATTCATTGCCGGAGGATGTGGTTACGGCAGTTAGTGTAACTGGGTTTAAAAAAGTTTTGGATAAGTTCCTAGAGGAAAAATCCATAAACTGCTATTAATTAATAAGCAATAGTAGCTGGAGATTTAATGTTTTGGTACTTGTTTGGCCACTGTTGGAGACAGGATATTGGGCTTGATGGACCCTTGGTTTGATCCAGTATGGCATATGGTTCTTATGTAATTAGCCATGCTGTCTGGGGATGTCCCTCCAGAGTGGCTCGAGGCAGAAACTTCTCTCCAGATATACAGGCCTATCCTGTAAAGTGCGGCCGCGTTTACCCTGCTCCTAAGCCGTTTTTAACTTCGTTTTCGGCCGCGTTAGCCCTTCCTGCGATCCCGAATCCCCTTTAACCTAATCCTACCGCGTCCTAAATTCCCTGGGCAACCCCTTCCGCCCGCGGCATGTTTATTGCATGCAAACGAGCGAATTAGCGCGATATTGCATGCAAACGAGCGAATTAGCTATTCACCTGCAATCCCGTAACCCGCGCCCCGACTATGGCTACCTTTCCCTGCCGTTTTGTCGCGCGTTTAACCTGGAAACTTACCGCCTACCCTGACCCAGGCGGTAGAGGCATGGGTAAGGGTAGGTGGAAAGCTTTCCCCCAGCCCCCGCTCGCCTGCCCCGACCGCGATCATGGGTGCCGGTCTCCGTGGCAGCCCCAGTCCTCTCCCCTGCTCCCGAAGCCAAAAAAAAAAAAAAAGAAGCGTAAAAAACGTTGCAGCCCCCCTCCGATGTCCGGACTGGGGCTGCCACGGAGACTGCAACGGCAAAGCGACATTTCAGTGTCCCCCCTCCTCTCGGAGCAGGACGCAAAAAGCCGCCTTGCTCCGAGAGGAGGGGGGACACTGACAGCGGCGAAGCAACGACGAAGAAAGCGGCGAAGCAACGACTAAGAAAGCGGCGAAGCGACTTTTCAGTGTCCCCCCTCTCGGAGCAGGGCGCGAAAAGCCGCCTTGCTCCGAGAGGAGGGGGGACACTGACAGCGGCGAAGCAACGACGAAGACAGCGGCGAAGCGCCTTTTCAGTGTCCCCCCTCCTCTCGGAGCAGGGCGCGAAAAGCCGCCTTGCTCCGGGAGGAGGGGGGGACACTAGCAACGATGAAGCAACTTACTTTTCTGAAGCCATCATCAGGAACACATGCGATCGTAGCTCCTCCCGATGAAGACAAAGATGGCCGCCTGCACGGGGAAAGCGTGCGATTGGCCGCTCAAGACGTGATGTCGTGACGTCACGTCTTCAGCGGCCAATTGTACGCTTTCGCCGTGCAGGCGGCCATCTTGTTGGGAGGAGCTACGGGAGCCAGATCGTGTTCCTGCTGATGGCTGATGGCTGCAAAAAAGATAAGTTTTGCCGGCGTCCAAAAGCGACTTCACGCCACGCTTTTGGGATCTTGACAGATCCCAAAAGTAAGTCGCTTTTGAAAAAAAACAAAATTTGCTCCCCTTTTTTTTTTTTGCTTCGCCGCTGTCACCTCTTCTCCCCCCTCCCTGAGCAGGGCGCGAAAGCAGCCTTGCTCCGGGAGGAGGGAGAACAGACTGACAGCGGTCAGGTCGGGTCCGGTCGGGTCCGGGTTGGGGGTTCGGGTCGGGTCCGGGCTGGGGGAAAGCTTCGCCGCTGTCATCTCTCTCCCCTCCTCCCGAAGCAGGCCTTGCTCCGGGAGGGGGGGAGAAGCGCTGTCGGGTCAGATCAGATGGAAAAGTAAGTTGCTTCGCCACTGTCATCTCTCTCTCCACCTCCCGGAGCAAGGCCTGCTTCGGGAGGAGAGGAGAGAGATGACAGCGGCGAAGCAACTTATTTTTGCATCCGATCGGACCAGACTTCCTGGTATCTGTCATTTCAAATGACATTTGAAATGACAGACACCAGCGTGGCGTGAAGCCTTAGGCCTGCGCACCCAGGATCCTGTATAGGCGCTCTATCCAGTATCCTGGGTTGCGCGGGACTAAGGCTTTTCGGACGCGGCTTACATTTACATATAATTAGGCTTCAGGATCGAGCGGTAGGTGAGCTGCACTGTGCGGGCGGTAACCGCGGGTGCCGTAGGCACTAACGCAGCTCTTCCTACCGCTCGGTACTGGATCACCCTGATAGAGAACTTTGCTCTGTGTGGCGGTTCCTGCACGATTGCCCTGCTGCCCTCAATTATTAAGAAAGTATGGGTGAACAGAAAAATAGGCAAAGACCAGGTAGGATGAGAAACTGTCCAGTGAGGAGGGCAAGATCACATGGCTAATTCATTCTATCTACAGAAAACACCATTTACGGTAAGCAAACTTGCTTTTTTCCCTGTTGATAAGGAGGCTGAATTAGCCATGCTGTCTGGGAGTCTCCAGCTAAGGGTAGATTGAGCACACTGTTGACTGTCTATGTCGAAAGGTGACACTCTTCCTTGTCGTGCTGTAATATGTCCAGTGTGTGAAACCTGCTCCATTGGTGGACAATTCTATGTGCCAGTAGGATAGTGTAGTATCTCCTCACCCATAGCTGCATCTGATCTCGTTTGTTGTTGGAGGCAGTAATGGGATATGAAGGTATGAAGAGGAAAAAGTAGCCGCTTTACATATGTCTGGAACTGGTATGTTTTGATGGTGAGCTACAGAAGCTGTCATGGCTCTGAGCTGATGTGCCTTAACTTTAGCTGCAAGGTGCTATGGCCGAGTAGCAGAAATGAATACATTGGGATAACCAGTTAGCTAATGTTATTTTGGAGACTGACAATCCTGGTGCATTCGGGTTGAAGGAGACAGAGTTGGGAATGAGTCCTTTGTTTGTTGTAAGCCAGGGGCTCTTATGATCCAGAGTGAAAGACTGAGACCACTTTTGGAAGAAATGATGGATGGGTTCGCAAGGTGCTGCGGCACATACAACTTCTGCGTTGAGTGCGTCGACTCATGGTTGTGCTGCACTGAGGGTAATTTTCCTTTCGTCACATGCGTTGATGTGGCATGCATCTGTGTTGTGGTTTGCCTTGAGTCATTCACTGTTACGTGCCATGCGCCATTCCAGGACTTGCATCGTGAGCCATACCCTGTCTTGCTCCGGTTTTAATGCTTTGTGCGTTGACTGGTGCAAATCCACATGGCTCTTTATAGTCTTCGGCGCTGTTTTGATCGACACATTGGGGTTTTTTGTGGGTTTATCATCTGAACCATTACCTCCAGGCTCTCTGGGGGCTTCCCTACCTGACACTGTGTTTTTTTTTTTTTTTGTTTTTTTTAGGTCAGCTCCAATGACGCTGCTTGCTTTGGCATGGATGTTTTTTTGGAATTTGGCCCCAGCGAGGATTGGGTGGATTGAATTGTTGGGGCATATGAGCCTGAAGAGGCTCCTTCACTGTCTCAGAGCCTGACAATCATCTTCGCCCATTGTCGCTGGGCCCTCTGTGACATCCTGACACAGTTGCGGCAGAATGTTTGGTCATGGTCTGGCCCAAGGCACAAGTAGCAATAGTCATGTCTGTCCGTGATGGACATAACTTTGCCACCTTGGCAGTACTTGAATCCTGGGGTCTTGGGAGCCATGAGTAGTACTTAAAAGTGCTTTTGGGTGTTCACCGGAGTGAAGAAAAAAGGAGAGAAAAAAAATGCGAGAGAGGATTCGCATCTGTGAGCTGCAATTGGGGAAAAAAACAGAACTGAGAGCAGTAGGGCAATCACGTGGGAACTGCCGCGCAGGTGCACAAAGCAAAGCTCTGTATATCTAGGAGAAGTTTCCACCTCAAGATGTCCTGGAGGGACATCCCCAGACATCATGGCTAATTCAGCCTGCTTATCGACGGGAAAACATGATTTGTGATTCTGATTTTTATCTCTGTTAAAATGTATACTCAGCTTATGTAGAAAACTAGTGCATATTTTAACTTGAATTTCTGTGGACACATTTTTCTGTTAGCACTAAACTCCTGATGTATTAGCATAACATTAGCTTATTGCATTGGGAATTAAAGTAAATTTTAGCCTGATTAACAGGCCGATACAGTACAGTGCATTTTCGATGCGCTAGCTTTACCCCTTATTCAGTAAGGGGTAATAGGGTGCGTCCAAACCCCCCCCCCCCCCCGAACCTAATAACGCCCGCAACCTGCAAATGCATGTTGATGGCCCTATTAGGTATTCCCGCGTGATTCAGTAAGTAAATGTTCAGCCAAGCCGTACATTTTACTTTCAGAAATTAGCGCCTACCCAAAGGTAGGCGCTAATTTCCCGGGCACCGGGAAAAGAGGCGCTAGGGATGCACTAATGTCCCTAGCGCCTCTTTTTACTGCCGGGCCTAATTTAAATAAATTTATTTACTGTATCGCGCGCACACCCTCTGACTTGATGATATGGCAATATTAAGTCGGAGGTCTCGAAAGTTTTTTTTTTTGTTTTGTTTAACTTTTTTAAAAAATGTGAAATAGGCCTGCGGCTCGCGCGTTGAAAACCAGACGCTCAATTTTGCCGGCGTCCGGTTTCCGAACCCGTGGCTGTCAGCGGGCTCGAGAACCGACGCCAGCAAAATTGAGCGTCGGCTGTCAAACCCGCTGACAGCCGCCGCTCCTGTCCGAAAAGAGGCGCTAGGGACGCACTAATGTCCCTAGTGCCTCTTTTTACTGCCGGGCCTAATTTAAA
Organism: Rhinatrema bivittatum; assembly: GCF_901001135.1. NCBI lineage: Eukaryota > Metazoa > Chordata > Amphibia > Gymnophiona > Rhinatrematidae > Rhinatrema > Rhinatrema bivittatum. The sequence goes on along the minus strand of NC_042618.1, from coordinate 116,980,764 downwards.
TAAATTTATTTTCTGTTTCGTGTGCACAGGAGAGTGCGATTTTTACTGTATCGGCCCATAAGAAACTGCACTAAAGTTTTATTTATATATATATATATATATATATATATATATATATAGTTAGTCATAGTGGGTGATATCTCTCCTGTCCACCTCCTCCCTGAGTTCAGAAATATAGTTGAGCAGAGCAGGTGGGCACCTCTCTCTCACCCAAGTTTAATAAAATAAAGTAGTGGCCAGTCCTCAATCTCCCTACTTCCAAAAGTTAAACTTTGCAATGTTCCCAGTTCCCAACCCTCCCAGCCCTATTTATAGCCGGGCTGACGGTTGTCAGTGAAAGGATCGGTCACCATTCAGAGCTCAGATTCTGAATGGGAGTTGGTCCTTTCACTGATAGCTGTCATTGAAGGGACCAAATCAGCAATAAGTGAATAAAGTAATATTAAATCTAGGTTCAGTCGAAAGCTTTACTGGCATTGTCAGCAGCCCCGCAAGAGGCCCTTTCTCCTACTGTAATGCTAACCCTCCAAACGGCTGCCTTCAACCGTTTGGGGGGTTAGCATTACAAAGTTTAACTTTGGATGTGGGAAGATTGAGGGCTGGCCACTGCTTTACTTGGGTGGAAGAGAAGGAATTGCTGGCTCAGTCAAGCAATCTCTCTCTTTTTTTTTTTTTTTTTTTTAATTTGCTCTTAGTTGAATTTAATTTTCCATGGACTCCCTAATGAAGTTGGTGGGAAGTTAAGTTTACCTCCAGGTTTGAGAGAGAGTTTTCAAACGGGAAGTAAAAAAGTTTGCCAATTTTCCAGCATTGAAAACCATTCCATATGCAGGTCATTAGCATGCTAAATTCACTAAAATTAGTTCTTTTTATTACACAAAAAATGTGCAGTAATCCTTCTTACTTCTGAGGTAATTTGAGCGCACAAAAAAATCAGTGCTAAAAGGAAAATAACCAGGACCCATAGAAAGAGATGCAATCTGTACCAGCTGTGGGGAGTAAGAGGGAATCTTCCCTTTCGTGGTCCTTTCCTTCTTGCTCTCCCTCTGAATGTCTGGTCCTGGATCCCCTCTTCTCCTGCTTCTCTAATCCCATTCCAATTCTCTTATCTCCTTTCTGACACCAATCACTAGGATCCCTTCCCCCCTCCCCAGCATAATTTTTTTTTAAAAAGAACAAAATAAATTACCCCAACCCACATAAGTAGTCTTTAAATGACATTATTTAATATGCAAATATACTGTATAATATATCCCTGAGCTGCCACAGAAAATGTTTGGCTGTGTGCCTGACTATGTAGGTGTAATGCAAGCTGAGTCTCTTAAAACAGTTTATATAAATCTGCAATGAATAAAAATATCTGCTCATTGTGCAAACAGAATATTAGACCACATTTAGCTAAAACCTATTGCCATGGCATTGGTTATAGACAGGCATTTTATTGCTCCAGTTTATATCTTTAATCATCCATTAAAAAGAGAACTCTTAAATGGAGAAAGCAATGGTTTCCAAGGACAAGCAGGGTGGCAGTCTTCACAGATGGGGTGACATCAACCAATGCAGCCCAGCCGAGAACTTTTCTGTCAGTTTCTAGAACTTTGACTGTGCCCTTCTAGGCATGTGCAGCATATCATATCATCACACATCCCTATGGAGGCCTCTTTAATCTCAACTTTTCTGTCAGTTTCTAGAACTTTGACTGTGCCCTTCTAGGCATGTGCAGCATATCATATCATCACACATCCCTATAGAGGCCTCTTTAATCTCAACTTTTCTGTCAGTTTCTAGAACTTTGACTGTGCCCTTCTAGGCATGTGCAGCATATCATATCATCACACATCCCTATGGAGGCCTCTTTAATCTCAACTTTTCTGTGGAGCCCACTGGTTGCGATTATTCACTCTCCTGCTTCTTTCAGGTTTCTCTTTGTCCAGAACTGGCTGGAAATAGCCCTGGGGGGGTCTATTTTCTCCCCTTTAGTTCTTTGGGCAAGTTTTTCAGTCATTTTTGTAAGTTTTCATTTGTGGTCGTGCCCAAGTGGTGCATTGAGGGGCTTTGGTTGCTTGTGGACATCGCATCTTCAATTTCACTAATTTAATTTTTTTTTCTCTGGTCCTAGAGAAGCCTGCCAGCAGCTTCAAACAATGCTCCCAGTGTGACAGGGGTCATGTCTTGTCTTATGAGTTACCATGATCCAGAGGCACCAGGTTCCTGTGGCAAATGTGTCAGTATTCTGTGGCAATAACTAGCAATTTCTCTGACAGATTTTTCAAAATTCTGTGGCAATTATGTGGCAGATCTTGCATTATTTTGCATTTATTTGCATATTAATATTGATTTTTATTCACTTTATAAAAATAAAGTCCTTTTCTGACATTTTTGTGTCCAGTTATTTTGTGGGTTTTTATTAGAGGTTGGTGCTAGAGAGGGAAGGGAAGGGATCCTGGAGATGTGGAGAAGGAATCTCAAGCATGAGGGATAGTTTAAGGCAGGGGTGAGCAAACTTTTTTAAACAGGGCCACATTATTGATGTTTATTGGAGTGACACGGGTACAATGGCAAGTATACCACACAGTGAAAGTACCAAAGCAGCAGCCATACCAACAAAAAGAATAATTCAAAACAGTTAACAAAGAAGATAACATTAAATTGTTAAACTCATATAAACATATTCCAAATGCCCATAAAATATTTCAAAACAGATATATCAAATATTACTCAATTAGAACTAGCAAAGATTTAAAAAAAAAAAAAAAAAAAAAAAAAAAAATCCCCTGCTTTCCATACCTGGGAGCTTTTGATTTCCAGATGCTCTGAGGTAGTCATAGATTAGCAGGCAGAGAGGAAAAGGGGGGGGGGGGGTTGTTTCTCACACACATGCTCTTGATGTCTCACCACACATGGAATGCTCTCTCCCCCCCCCCACACACACACCACACACACCTTACACACTTACATACACACTTACACTTCTCATTCACCCATGACATGGCCCTGTCTTTTTCAGTGTTGGCATTTGCAGTCTTTGAGGAGGAACTAGATGAGATCCAGCAAGCATTGGGCAAGGCAATATGCAGCATCTGTGCATTGAGCTCATCAGTATTATTGCAAACAGATGTCTAGCTGATGCAGAATTCTGTATAACTGCCTAGCAGTCTTGTACCAATGTTTGTTGCATCAATGGTTATCTCCAGCGTATCTAGGTTGAGAGATGGGAGCTTTCCCAAGGTGCAGAAATTCCTCAGGTTCTAGGCTCCAACAGGCAAGGGCGCTTTCTCTGAGGCCTTATCTACAGGATGGATAGTATCTGGGTGTTTGCCCCCCGTGTACCTGTTGGATTCAAACTCAGAATACTCCTGGGGATGTGGCTATAGAACTGGAGATATCTCTAAAGGAGCGGAATTGACAGATCTTTCCTCAGACCCCTCTCCTCTGCCAGAAAGAAGAAATTCTCCCCCCCAGGGAAGGATTCCACAGTTTTGGAGAAGGTGTTTGAGGAAGCTATGCTGAATATCTGGATAGCTTCTTACTAGCTTTATATAGGATGTAGGAGGTGGCTGTGCAGCTTCTGCAAAAGCAGTGCGATGACCTCGTTATTGGTGCATAAGGGGATGGAATGTGGAAAATACATGATCAGGTTGACCTTTGTGTTTTTGAGAAGGCACAGAGTAACCTGATGCTCACCAAACTGCAGGTCTCAGCCTTCCAACCTGAGGTTCAGGAAAGAGTTGCTGATGTGTTGTGCATTGTAAAGAATCTCCTTGGAGACCTAATGAAGGAAGCAGTAACACAGATCAGATAACGCTATACAATGCTTCAGTAACTCTCCACAGCCACTCCAGACCCACCCTCTTCTGTCAGGAAGTACCCAAGTATTGGGTTAGTGGGAGACAATCTTCCAACTGAGGAGGTGCATTACTCCACCCCCTCGGTCTCATGCACAGCAGGTCCCCTGGACTTATCTGAGGCAGCAGAGGGCTCAAAGCTAAAGCCAGCACCTCAGTCAAAACCTGGGATCAGAGTTTGACTGCATCACAGAGAGCACAGCTTGGATCCCTATATCCATGCCAGAGGGGCCTCCCTGTCAGATGCAGGCTAAGATGATACGTAAACTATTGGCCCATTGTAACGTCAGACTCATGTGTTCTCAGTAAAAAAAAAAAAAAAAAAAAAAGTACAGACTACATCTATTGAGTCCCTCCAAATGTACCTCTTAACCCCACTTAAAGGGAAGTCTGTGCATCAGGAATTGCTACAGAAAGAGCTGTTCATTCTCTTAGAGACCTATATGGTTGAGCCTGTTCCACCAAAGGAAAGAGGGCAGGAATTCTTCTCCAAGTATTTCCTGATACCAAAGAAAACAGAAGGACTCCATCCTATCCTAGATCTAAGGGGCTTGACCAAATTTCTGGGGGAAAAAAAAGTTCAAGATGGTTTCCCTGGGCACCTTAATTCCTTTTTTTCAAAATGAGGATAGGCTATGTTTTCTAAGTCTCAAGGGTGGTTATACCCTCATAAAGATATTTTCAGGTCATAGAAAATATGATTTGTAGTTGTTTGTCATCTCCATTATCGCCTACCGCCTTTCAGCCTAATATTAGCCATATCTTTCTTCACAAAATATCTTACTGTGGTAGTGGTGCATTTATTCAAACTGGGGGTGCATATGTTCTGATGCTTGATTGGTGAAGAGCGCATCTCAGGCAGGTTCCACGGAAACCATGTGTGGAATCATTCGGGTGTTGGAGTTGCTAATTTCACAATCAACTACCCAAGCCCCACTTGAGCCCGTCATCTTAATTGAAGTTTATTGGAGCTACTAGACATGAATCAGGCAAAACCCTTCCTTTCACAACAGAGTGCTATCCCATTGATATCTGCAGTGGAAAGAATTCAAGTAAGTCAGCAGGTGTCAGCATGGGCCTCATGGCATCAGTTCATCTTACTCCTTGGCAAGTTTCTATATGAGGAGAGCCCAATGGACCCTCAAGTTACAGTGGCTTCAAGTCACTCAGGATCTTCAAGACAGTATGCGCCTCATGCAGTTGCTCAAGGACTCTGTCTCCTGGTTGTGGATCAATTCCAATCTGACCAGACTTGTATACCCTTTCAAACTCCTCCACAGACTCATCCAATATGGGTGGGGAGCCCATATAGAGGGGCTCTGCACCCAAGGCCTTCAGTCTGCTCAGGTAAAGCTTCATCTGATAAACGTCTTGGAGAAAAGGGTGGTTAGGTATGCCCTGAAGACTTTCAGAGATCATTTGGTCAATAAAGTAGACCTGATCCAGACAGACAATTAAGCAGCGATGTTTTACAGCTAGCAAGTAGGAAAGAACAGGATTGTATCACCTGTGCTGGGAGACTGTCCAAATGGGGGATGGGCCTCCGAGCCATGTATCTGGCAGGTGAGGAGGATGTTCTTGTGGACAGATTGTTGGATCCTGGAATCCCATGAATCCCTGGACCGGGAAGGGGGAGAGGAGGTAGGTAGCAAACCAGAAATTTTGTAAGTGGGGCACACCTCTTATAAATATATCTGCATCTCCCCAGAACAGGAAGGCCTTGGTTTTCTGGTCCAGGAAAGAGATTCAAGGCAAACTAGCATTGGATGCCTTTGCCCTTGATTGGTGTGAGGGCCTGCTATATGTGTATCCTCCGATTCTGCTCACTGTGAAGATTTTGCTGAAGCAAGGCAAAGAATGGGTGGATATGATTTTCATAGTCCCCTTTTGGCCAAGACAGATTTGATTCATCCTCCTGAGGGAGATATCTGTCAGGGATCTGCTCAGACTGGGGAATTCCCCAACTCTCATCACTCAAGATACAGACCGATTGCGCCATCCCAATGTCAGGTCCCTGGCTTTTGCAGCTGTAATTTGAGAGGGTAACCTTGCATACCCTGGATCTCTCAGACGATGTCTTCTGTTCTGTTTTCAAGAAAGGACTCCATAATAAGTCTACGGGCTAAAATGGAAGAGGTTTGCCTTGTGGGGTAAACAGAAGACACTAGATCTTTTCTCCTGCTCTACACAAAAACTGCTTGCTTGCCTTCTATACTTCAGGCCAATACAGTAAAAGTTGCGGGAGAGCGGGCGTTCTCCTGGCGTGCACACAGGCCACTCTCCTGTGCGCATGATTCAGTAAAAAAAAAAATATTCAAATTAGGGCCCGCGGTAAAAAGAGGCGCTAGGGACACTAGTGCGTCCTTAGCGCCTCTTTTTTGACAGGAGCGGTGACTGTTAGCGAGTTTGACAGCCGACGGTCAATTTTGCTGGTGTCGGTTCTCAAACCTGCTGACAGCCACGGGTTTGGAAACCGGACGCCGGCAAAATTGAGTGTCCGGTTTTCGAGCCGCGGGCTGATTTTAAATTTTTTTTATTTTAAGTTATTTTTTTACTTTTGGGACCTCCGACTTAATATCGCCATGATATTAAGTCGGAGGGTGTACAGAAAAGCAGTTTTTACTGCTTTTCTGTGCACTTTCCCGGTGCCGGCAGAAATTAGCGCCTACCTTTGGGTAGGCGCTAATTTCTGAAAGTAAAATGTGCGGCTTGGCTGCACATTTTACTTACTGAATCGCACGGGAATAACTAATAGCGCCCGCAACATGCATTTGCATGTTGCGGGCGCTATTAGTTTGGGGGGGGGTTGGCCGCGCGTTTTCGACACGCTATTATCCTTTACTGAATAAGGGGTAAAGCTAGCGCGTCAAACGCGTGGCCAAATGCAGGTTAACAGTGCGCTACGTTGGAGCGCACTGTACTGAATCGGCCTGTTTGTTTGTTAGGTCTCAAGACCATCTCTGTGCAGTTGACACCTATCACCACCATGAGGAAGGTAGACCTCATGGTGTTGTGTGTTTTGTTTTTTGTTTTTTTTCATTTAGGGCACTCTGTAGCTAGGGATCCCCACTTGTGAGGACTGCCATCCTGCTTGTCTTCAGAGAAAACAGAATTGCTTACCTGTTGAAGGTATTCTTCAAGGAAACAGATATCAGTCCCTATGAAACCCACCGCAGCCCTAAAGTTGGCTTCTCCACATTAAGCTAAGAAATTGGACTGAAGGGTCCTCATATGCTGCACATTAAGGCTCAAAATCCTAGAAACTTTGACACACAATTTCTGGGACAGGCTCTATTGGATTATGTTATCCCACTTATGAGGACTGATATCCTGCTGCAGTTAGAGAACCCCTATTACAGATTAACAACTCTGCTCTCAAGTCTTGCATAGCAATCTCCAAACTATCATAAATGTTTTAACTTGAATTTTATATGTAGGCTCTTTTGTTGTTCACTCAAGGACACAAAAACACATGTTTTGAAACATTCACCTCCCATTGTACCAAGTATATTGGAATAAAATGGATGGATGTTGGACTTTTATGATGTGAGCAGGGTTATGTTTCTTAGGCATTCTTTCTGCAAGAAAGTGCCTTATGTCTTGGTCATATCCATCTGACACCCGCACCATACAAAAAAAAAACAAACCAGAGAAATTTTGCCCGTTGTCATTCTCACCCAGCTGAGAAACTGAAGCGAGTCTGACCAGTGGTTGACATTTTATGGGAAGGGAAATGTAGAGAATGTTACTTCTATAACTATGCTAGCCTCGGTAAGTAAATTTGATAGGAATGTTCTGCTGGGGAAGAGCGGCAGGTGTATGTGAAGGGAAGAGAGAGTGTTTATGTAAAAACTATGCTATTAATGCTATATGATACTGAAAAGGGATGAGAGACCTGGGAAGAGTAGTGAGTATGTGCAGAATCGCGATTGAAACAGTACAGGGGAAATAGCTGGACCAAACGTATGCTGTCTAGACAGTACATTATTTAGAAGTTGTGGATGAAAAAGCTTCTCTTGGTGTTACATTTATGTTCCTGTAAAGGGAAAAAAAATGGTGTTCACACTCTGAGCCTACACCTTTTCTGCTTAAGATTTATGATGTGATTTGTTTTGCTTGTCAAGAGGATATTGTTATTGTTTGCATTGATTTATTTTTTGTTACTACGTAACTCTGTGAACTGTTTTCAAGTGGGTTACAAAGACGGCATATAAATGCACATAAAATATAAGAAGATGATAAAAAGTCATTTTTCTGTAATAGTTAAGCAACTGCATTTTGCATAGTGTGTACATACAGTGCAAAAGAGTGTATTTTCAAAGGTGTAAAAGTAGCATTTATCATAGCAATTTTCAAAAGTTCATTTACGTGTATAAAGTCCATTTATTCAAGAAAAACCTTTCGAATATTCAGCCTTATGAGGGAATTTTCAATGGAGATACGCATGTAAAAAGCCTTTAGAAAATTACTTCCTTAGTGTCTTGGAATGCATTTTATGTAGGATGAAGAAAATAATTTCTGTAAGAAAAATATAACCATTGCCTATGTATTATTTGTTATGAATGCCAAACTTGTGTCTCGAAGTCTATTTTTTAGTGAGAAATTATAATAGTTTTAGTTTATGCGATATAATTTTTCCTTTATAGTTTCATTCCATTTTTTTTCCTTGTTGAGTTAAAAATTATTTTCTTGCTCATGGTTATTCATGTACTTTTAAATCAGATTATTTCCCTTTTTCGTTCCTTTTTTTTTTTTTTTTTAATCGGCAGTTTCCACCTCCTAATCTGGGCCTCCAGCATAACTGGAACCGGAACTGGGATTCTGATGCTATGAGCCTTCATTTGCGACCATCCAGGGATTTTTCCTATATTTTATATCTCCCCTCCCTCCCTGAGGTACTTAGTCAAGTCATAATATTAGTGATACTAGCCTTATTCACCAGGGTTTCGTCTGGAATCCTGAAATCTGGATACTTTCGGGTAGATTTAAAAAATAAAAAAATAAAAATAAATACGCGCGCGCCTCCATGTGACAGTGTGCACATGTTATAAAATCGGCGGGCTGCTTACACATGCGCGCAGATTTTGTAATCTGCACGCAGAAGAGGGGGAGGATTATTGCACACCTTGCGCGGCGACGCATTTTGCCCTTCCCCAGTTCCCTCCCTGTCTGCTCCAATTAAGGAGCGGACTGGGAGGGATATTCCCTACCCCCTACCCTAACCTTTCTTCCCCTTCCCCTCTCTTCCCCAACCCCTAAACCTAAAATTTTTTTTTTTTAACCTTTTTTGCTCAACTCTTCCAGCTTCCGAGCTGTCCCAGTCCGCCCCTGCCAAGAGGCCCAGCCCTTGAGTGCGTACCGGCCTTTACGTGCGTGCCCGAGCCTCTTGGAAGATTAGCCCAGTGAGTGTAAGGCCCGGCCACGTGCGTAAAAGCCAGAATTTACGCTCGCCAGGCATTTAAAATCTGCCCATATGTGTCATCATTGAAAGATGACTGACTCCCTCCATTCCATGCATCTTTCTTTAAGGATCACCTTTTAGATGTTTACTTTGTATTTATAGTTAATTTATTGCATTTGGTGAAACACTTTTTTCTTCATAAGAACATAAGACTCTCCATACTGGGTCAGATCAAAGGTCCATCAAGACCAGTATGCTGTTTCCAACAGTGGCAAGTCCAGGTCACAAGTACCTGGCAGGATCTCAAACGGGGGGGGGGGGGGGGGAGATAGATTCCATGCTGCCTATCCCAGGGATAAGCAGTGTATTTCCCCACATCAACTTTAATTGTTTATAGACTTTTCCTTCAGGAATTTATCCAAACCTTTTTTTAAACACAGCTACACTAATAGCTTTCACCACATCCTCTGGCGATGAATTCCAGAGCTTAATTATGCATTGAATAAAAAAATATTTCTCTTATTAGTGTTAAATGTATCACCTAGGGGCCGATGCAATAAAGTCGCATAGAAAGCGGGCACTGAACAGTCAGTGCCTGCTCTCTTAACGTGCCTCAGGTGCCAAGTGGGGCGCCAGGCAATATTTAAATTAGACTCACTTTTTTTTTTTTTTTTTGCATCGGGAGTGAATGCCTAATAGCCTCATTCACATGCATTTGCATGTGATGAGTGCTATTAGATTCACTCCACATTGGACGCGTGTTGAATATGCACTAATCCCCTTATTGTATTAGGGGATTGATTAGCTCTTATTCTACCCGCGTCCGACTGCAGGTTAACAGTGCGCTTGGCTGAGCGCACCGTTTTGCATTGGCCCCCTAGTAACTTCATTGTGTGTCCGCTAGTCTTTGTACTCTTTGAAAGAGTAAACAACTGATTAATGTTTACTCACTCCACTCATTATTTTATAGATTTCTATCCTATCTCCCCTCAGCCTTGTCTTCTCCAAGTTGGTCCTAAAAGAGTCCATAAAAGAAAAACGAATGCAGTATACATTTAAATCAAGCAATATTTACCAAACAATCTTAATATAAAAATAAAAAGTACAGTAAATATTTAAAACATGAATAAACTTGAATATAAAAGCATAAATGTAAAATAAGACAATACATATGTTAAACAGTATAAAATCAAAATGTAGAACATTTTTTTTTTTTTAAAACTAAGGAGAAAAAAAATGTATTTCATGGACCATACCAAAAGGGAAAGAAAAATAGTAATTATTCCTTATAGGTCCTACTGAGCAGAAAAGTTTTCAGTCTCTCTATATTTCTTGTGACCCCTTTCGAGACCTATTGCAAGGGGCAGGGAATTCCAAATGGAGAGAACTAAAAATACAAAGACCATATCACTGTGTTTTTTTTTCTTGCCTGATTTTTCTAAAGCTGGGAACTTTCAAAAGCTCCTGTTATGAAAAGTGAAGACAGTGACCAGGTATGTAAGGCATTAACATTTTGGCAAGATAAGAGGGATGGCCAAACCTGAGAGTTTTAAAAGAGACATTCTGTTTTAGACTGGATTCTTAAAGACACAGGGGCTGATGTAATAAGTCCTAGCTGAAACGCTCACTGATTTTTTTTTTGCATGGATTTTTGGGCACACATGACAAAAATCAGCAGAACAACAAAGGATCAGGATGTAATAATGGGCTGTACATAAAATCTGCATACACCAAACACACGTGCCATGGCCCTATGTAGTAAATTGCACAGACATCCGTACGGAAACCCTCACGGACACACGTTGGTGTGTGAACACCCATGATTGATTCTCGGGGCGAAAGCCTTGCTTTTTAAAAATAAATAAATTAGTGGTCCAGAAGTTGATATGAAGGTGGGTAGAGCAATATCTAATCCCTTCATGATTGGACTCTAACCGCCTGCGAGAGCGTGAAATGCAGATCCGTGATTCTGCCTCATTGAGAAGATTTCTTCTCTCTACCAGTTCCATCTGCTGCTTGGCTGACCTGCAGAATCATTTAAAAAAAAAAAAAAAAAAAAAAGTCTCCACACTGGTGCTTTCACTTAACTACTGCCCTGACCCAGATACTAAAACCCCGTACTAACCCTGCATGTCCCATGATTAGATAATCGCCTTCTTTGCATGCCATTAGCATGCACTTGCGCAGAGCCTGCCTTGGGTTGATAAGCGGGTTTATATGCGCATTTTTCCTGTGCACAAACCCTTATTACATACCAGTCTAGGGTTTACGCAGGAAACCCCAAGTATAAATATGCGCACAATACATGCTGAAACCTGCCCCAGCATTACCGCTGCTTATTACATTGGCCCCACAGGAAGCCAGTGAAGGCTTTTCAGAAGGGGTGTTGAGTTATTTGTATTATATTAATCAGTTATTTATAACTTTGATTAATATGATACTGGATAGCAGGGGTGAAACATCCTTCTAAAACCGTTTTTGCTGGCCAGCATTATTTAGGAACTATGAATTTTATTTTTCTGTTTTGCTTTTGATTCTGATTCATTAAGCTTTTTCTCAGACACAGAATAGAGAATAAAAGCTTGAGTGAATATGGCCCTTTTTTTGTTTTTCTCAAATTTTTTTTTCTTTTGTTCATTTGTTTCTTGCTTTTTTCAAATGTTGCTTTTGTTCTTCTGTTAGTGCCTGTTCCTCTTTCCATCTCTTTCTTTTCCCTTACATTTCTCCTGTCTCACTATCTTCTTCCTTTAGGTTTGAGCTGTTGGTGAGTGTTTTGCTGTCTTTTGCCAATCTTCAACAGGTTCCAAATTTTAGGTGCCTAGGGTTTTTCTTATGGTATTTGAACTTACAGAGGTGGAAGTAGGAGTTGCTGATGGAGTGGTCAATAATGTCACACATTTCAGCTTAATAGTAAAATTGAATGGAGAAATTAAAGTGCAGAGCAGAATGATGTATGATCATTCTGTTAAGATTAACAGATCAGGTATGACTAGATTAGCTGGATTTCTTGCAGATTGTGACACCTCTTCGATCTCACAAAAATCATCTAAACATGAGCTTTTTAATATCACACCTGAATCCTTTTTTTGATTACATCTGCCCATCATTGGTCCATTAACATTATGATATAAAGTAATTGTGTATAGAGCCTTGCATTTAGGTTATTTTCCATAATTAAGAACATGGATCCCAAAATCTTGACACAAAAAAACAAAGAACTCTACAATATTCTCCCAATTCAATGCATTTTTTGAAAGGATGTGCCATGTTTGTGAAGAGTGTCTAAGTAAAATGGAGCCCTGTATTTATTAAAACTACATCATTAAATGTGTTCTTCTGGTTCTAATGACAATTGATCGTGGGTCACGTAAGTGGACCTCTTTTGGCTCTTCCATCTTATCCATCAACCTGTCTCAATTCATTGATTTATTACAACTTGCAAAATGCAGTATTAATTTAAAAAGAATGGCTCAATCCAGAAGGGGAAATTGCCTGCCAAGTTCTTTGTATGGCAGTATCGCTCACTTCTGAACAGAAGCAGCTCCAGGAGGCAGGTGGGGATGTGAAGACATCCCCACCCCCACCCGCCCCCAGACAAAGAATTTGCCCCACATGCTGCACCTCCCCCCTCTCTCCCCCCCCCCCCCCCCCCCCAGCTGGACCAGTTTCATTGGAGGGAAAGGCCTCCTTTCTATGCTTCCACATACAAATGTTTCTGGCACCACCACTGCTCTTGAAAAAATGTATGTGGCTCGGGTATCAAAGACTGAGCATCAGATTAATGCTTTGGGCAAAGAAAGTTAAAAAATCTGCATAGCTTTTTGCTTGCACAAGTTATAAATGTTGCATCTTTCCTCCTGAATTGAGTTTACAATGTCTTATAGAGCAGTGTTCCTTAACTGTCTTCTGGAGTCAGGTTTTCAGCATATCCATAGTGAATATGGATGTGATGGATTTTCATACGTTGGAGATCCAGGGTAAACCAAATTCTGTAGAAAAAAATTGTACAAACAGTGCTGTGGAATGTTTTTGCAGAATTTTCTTTTCCAAATTTGTGGTTAATTTTGGCTTTCTAAATTTGCAGCAAATTGATTTCTTAAGCCCAAAATATGTTTTTAAATGTGCCAGCAAAACTTGACAGCCTTTTGGCACTTTTTGTTTTCTGGCTTTACTTTTTTCCAAATTTGGCTCTAAGTCTTCAGAGTGAATGACTCCTAAGAGGCAATGTATGTATAGCACTTATGTTAAGGAACAAGTGATCTATTTCTGGGGTTATCCTGGAAAAAGCTGATGCTGTATTTTAGGAGTAACTTTATATCTTAGGTTTATTGTACAAATAAAGTACAGGAATTTGCATGTCAAGGATCGGGTAGGGTGAGACAGTGACAATTGAAAATATGTTGTGATAATAATGGTTTTCTTAGTTCAAGAGTTTGTATTGAAAACTAATTAGAAATGACTTGTAATTAAGATAGTTTCATATTGCATAGCAAATAGCAAAATGACTAGATTAAAATTTTACCCATGCCATTCTGTTTCAGCAGTCTCATTTAGTTGATTTAGCTTGTATATATGCCTATGCCATTTCTTTTTTTGGCAACATGAAATAAAAATATTTACCAGTCAAATGTCTGTATATATTTGAACATTTGCGCAGCCTTGATGCCAAGGTGCTTTCGTGAGCGTCATTTTGATAAAAGATTGATTACATGTACTACTTTTTGATATTTTGGCATTAACTCCTTACTAGCCAGTTTGAGGAAGGCCAGCTTGAGTATGAACTGTTTAAATTTTTAAACTTTCACCAATGATGTTAGTGATTTGCAGTTAAGTCCAAAGCAGTAATTTTGTATTCACTGAAACACTGGCTGTTAATAAAGCAAGTTTTAAAATGATATTGGCATCTTTCCCAGCTGAAAATGGTGTGTTATAAACATCCTCTTTACTTGTTAAACATCCTCCTCAGTAGTGTATCCTTTTAACAAATGTCTGGAAAGGGTGGTCTGGAAATGTTTGAACAAATTATCCAGTCAAGCATGAGAAAAAGCACTTGATCTTGTAAGATAAGTGCATGGCGAAGGAGGGTGCCTGTCTGGTTTTTCTGTCTTTCTTTAAAATTAAGGACCACATTTGCATTAATTGCAACTTTATTTGATGCTTGCAAGAATTTATAGAATGTGTATTTTGTGACATTTTGTCCTATTTTGCTGTGCTTCAAAACAGAAAAGGAAGGAAACTGTGTACGAATCTATGGTTTTACTGTGGCTCACAAATCCCAGGTCATGTATCTAGCTACTTTGCATAACATAAACCTTGTTGGACAAATTTTAAGATTTTCTATTACTAATATAATCTGGTCTAGCGGTGCCAGAGTGAGTTGTTATTTTTTTCAGTCTATCACAATTGAACACCCCATCACCCCCCCAATCACCTTTATTTAAATGTGTTCTAATGTTAGAGAAGGCTGTATTTGGATAGGTGAAATTTTGTGTGAAATATTACATTTAACTGATGCAGGACCGTCTGTTTTCACTGTAGATTATTAATATTCCAAAGAGCTGTAGTCTACCATCATTCAATGCAACCATATTTTCCATATGGAATATTAACCAAGGCCTGTCTTTAAATTCTCCACACTGACACAGAATGGGGGAAAATGTCTTAACAAATAGGGCCCCAAGTGAGCTGCCTTTGGAATTTGGACCACAGTATGATGGTCTTCTATAGACTTTTCTACGTCACAATAAAAACATTGAATGTGAAATCATTTTGGAATTTGAGCGGGAGGCTTTGTAATAGCAAGTTATACATTAATCATGGTTTTTGGTAAGCAAGTGAGAACAAATTCCAAAACATTTTGTTTAGATTTTTAGAAAACCAGCAGGAAAAAATGACTTTTTCCAATGAAGGAAGTGGAGGCACTTTTCATTTTGTTCACCCTTTATGATTTACTTTAAGCAATTTGAATTCCTGCTGAATTTTATTAATTTTCAGTTGGTTATTGGTTGCCCAAACTGAAGAAATACAACAAAATAAGAAAATTAATTGTTTCTTTGACTCTCTGTGTATGCAGATGTATTAGAATATTTATAGCAAATATCTTGAAAACCAGACTCGTCATGCTGCCCTGCTAAAGACTGAGAGACCTGTCCTATATTTTGGATTGGTTTAAAGTTCATAGAAAAAAAAACCTAACAGATGATAAGAAACCTCTTAATGCACTTAGAAAGCTTCATGTGCCATTTTAAATATCCTGCCTATACAGTGGAGATATTTTTAAAAGGATTTACATGTATAAAATTGGGTTTTACATGTGTAAATTGGTTTTGGAAAAATGCTAATCTTATACGCTCAACTCCTTTGAAAATTCACTCCATAAGGCTGAATTTTCAAAAGGTTTTATATGCGGAGATGGACTTTTGAAAATGACTATCGGGCCAATACAGAACGATGCGCTCAGCCGAGTGCACCGTTAGCCATCATCTGGACGTGCATTTTCGACGCGCTATTATTACCCCTTATACAGTAAGGGTTAATAGCGCAAGGAAAACGCATGTCCAACCCCCCAAAAACTAATAGCGCCCACAAGATGCAAATGCATGTTGATGAGCCTATTAGTTATTCCCGTGTCATACAGAAAGTAAAATGTGCCGCCAAGCCGCACATTTTACACTCAGAAATTAACGCCTTCCCAAAGGCAGGAGTTAATTTCAGCTGGCACCGGGAAAGTGTTCAGAAAAGCAGAAATACTGCTATTTTAAGTCGGGGGCCTCCGACTTAATATCATAGCGATATTAAGTCGGAGGCCCCCCCCCCCCCCCCCAAAAAAAAAAAATCAGCTTGCGGGTTGGAAGACAGACGCTCAATTTTGCCAGCGTCCGGTTTCCAAACCGGTGGCTGTCAGTGGGTTCGACAACCGGTAAAATTAAGCATTGGCTGTCAAACCCGCTGACAGCCACCGCTTCTGTCAATAAGGAGGCACTAGGGGCGCGCTAATGTCCCTAGCACCTACTTATTACCGCGGGCCCTCATTAGCATAGAGAATCGCGCGCCCAGGAGAGTGGCCTGGGTGCGTGTTGGGAGAGCGGGCACTTGCCTTGGAGTGCCGGCTCTCCTGCGCATTTTACTGTATCGGCCCATATGCTACTTTTACATGTGAAAATCCTTTTCAAAATTGTCTCCAGTGTTGTGGTTCTTGCATAAAAGAAAATGATCAGGCATGCATGACAAAAATGTAAACTTCCATCAGTATTCTGGTTTCAAATTTGAACTTTTTTTTTTTTTTTATATAAGTAGTTACTATTTGTCAATACTTAATTCACTTATAGTAAATGTTTATCTTAATTAGTAACAACTTGTTCTTTAAATTAATTAGTAATCTGAATTATATTTGGGAACAATCATTTCTTGCAAAGTTAATGAGGTTCTGTCAGGGGTAGAAAAATATTTAAAAAAAAACTTGGGCACCAGTCAATAACACTTTAAGAAGCCAGGGAAATTTTTCTTTAACATTTTGTTTTGTCTTGTTTTCTCATCTTTTAATTTGATTTTTTGCTCACCCCTTTCGCCATTTCCCCTCAGCCTCTCCAGTTATATGTGGCCTGTGGAGGTAGAAAGACAGCTGCTGCTGTTGTGGGAGTCCCTGGTGGCAGAGTAGTGCTGAGGGTGTGGCTTGAAGGAGGCACCCTGCAGCTCTTGGACTGGCAAGGATTCTCCAAAATCCTAAGGTGTGCTGGCTGAGGGGTCGATGATGGAGGCCGGAAAAGTGGGAAGAAGGCAACAGAATTTAAAATAAAAAATAGTGAGCAGTGACTTTTTTTTTTTTTTTGGCAGGGACATTCTGATCTACTTATTAGAATGTTTAATTAAAATCAATTTTCCTTTTGAGTGGGAGAAGAGATTTGAATCCAAAGCTAGGCTAGATTTATAAAACCGTACAGGTGAATAAAGGAGTTATGCATATGTGTAACCTGCTATCTTAGCAGTTTTCAAAAGCCATTTACCTGCGTTACGTGCACTTTACATGGGTAAAATCTATTGACAATTCCATGGCATATATTGTAGCAATTTTCAAAAGTCAGCTTACATGGGTAAAGTACATTTACACATTTAAAACCCAGTTTTAAGCATGTAAATGCTTTTCAAAATCAGGTCCATCACAATTGTGTATGCCATTACACTATTTCTCCTGTGCAGTGAATTGATTGGAATGTTGTGGATAATTTCTATTAATTGAACTTCATATCTGAACTTGTTTCTTTATAGCATCAACTTTTATGCAGAAAACTGTGAAAAGAAGTGTGCGTAATTCTTCAGGTTGAAAATTTGAAGCTTATTTTGGTTTCGTTTTGTGAGTTAGCGTATGAGTATCTGTATGCATATGGATTTATTTAGCAGTATAGGAAGGAGTTGCTTGAAATGGGGTTTTAGTTATAAGCCCATATAAACAGCTAGTCCATAGAACAAGGAACAGTGCCAACAATCTTCAATTAAATGGTTTTCTATGGAATTGTATGCCAAACTGATGCTCATCCATAAGGTTTGAAATTGGCAGTGAGTTGTCTGGCTCTGTTTTATCAAAACACTTTATTCCGTAATAAAGTGACCCCAAGATTGACTCTGTTCTTGATAAGCCAGCCTTTATTCTGGCATTGAACACATGAATACATGGTTTTATTTTATGGTTTTGCGCTGGTGTGCCTTGCTACATACAGAATTATGTAGAATAGTTTTAGAAGTGCTAAATTAACTCTAATTAATTTGCCTGTATTCTTCTATATTGGTCTTACTTCCTAAGACCTCAAACTTGTTTTCTTTACATCTGTGGAGACAAAAGTTGAGGAAAACCCACAAAAAATAAAGCAGCAGGCAAAAGTTCTTAAAAAAAACAAAACAGGTAGAAAAAGTTTTTAGCTTTGTGCTTTTTTTTTTTCAGCTTTCATTTTTGCTTTGCCTTTTTTTGTCTCTACTTTTTATTTATTTTCTCTCGCCTCTAGTTTTTCTACTCTCTTCCCTTCCTCAGTGAGGAGGTGGCATTCCTGGTGGTGGCTCAAGGATTTCTCCATCCTGGCCTCATCAACTCCACACCCATATGCCCAGGTCTGGCTCCAGCAGCTTCTCCATACCCAGCCACGACTTCTCCTCTTCACGCTTGGGTGGCTGGGACCAACCTGAATCAGTGACAGCAGCTCTCATGCAGCCTGGGTCAAAGTCAGTATCAGGCACTAACTTTTAGGTGACTGGAATGTTTACCATCCCATATGGTAGTACTCTGTAATGTCTTGTGTCCTCAAATGGTTTAAATTATATTCAGTTACAGTATAGGTCACTGAACGTTACTCCATCTTTATTATGTGATTTAAGCAGTATTTTTCATGAAGTTTTCTTTAAAAATGCTTGACATGTTTTGTGGAGTACAGAGACACACAGAATTTTGATGCCATCCCTGGAGCTGTCGGATCCCAGATGATGGTGTAGTGTTAAAAGAAATTATTTGTTTTATAAGATGGGTGATGCTCCTAAATGAGTATAGTCTTTGTTAGTCCAATTCATGGCAAGTTTTTCTACTTTAATAATAATGTAGTGGTAGGGCAGGGGTGAACTGAAGTTAGATTTATGTACACATGCACTGTTCATCTGAGAGAGCATGTGAAAAATGGAAATGACACATAATCTTATAGAATTACTTTGCTATTGCAGTGAGTGGGAGACCATAGAAACGTATACATAAAGGGCTTGAATTAAGCCAGACTTAGCACCTCTGATCACAAGTTTGAATTATTAAACAACCCTAACTAATGACTATTTGTGTGCATTTCTTATACATTTGTAATCTAGTACATTTAGAATTCAGTTATCTTGACTTTTGATACAAGATTCTAACACATTTTAGAATATACAAAAATAGTTACCTGTTGACTAGGGTTTTTTTTTTTTTAAATACTTTGGGCTATTTACTTGTACTCTAGAAGTCATTTCATTTTGTATGTCCCAATATAGGACTAAAGTGCATCCATAAAGTATTCAGATCCTTCACTTTTTCCACATTTTGTTATGTTACAACTTTATTCTAAAATGGATCATGTATATATGCATTTTTTTCCCTCCTCAATCTACACACAATACCCTATGACAAAGTGAAATCAGGTCTGTAGATGTTTGTGCAAATTAATTTTAAAAATAAAAACAATAAAAACACGAAATGAAACTGAAATATCACATTTAAAAGTATTCAGACTCTTTGCCATGACACTCAAAGTTGATCTCATGTGCATCTTGTTTCCATTGATCATCCTTGAGATGTTTCTCCAACTTGTCTGTTGTGAGGAGGGAAATCCCATGGTTTAGCAGGACTCAAAGAAAGAAAATTCAGGTAAGCATAATTTAGCCTTCTGATTTCTTATTGATAGATATTTGACTTTTTGTGTTAGATTTTCCTTTTATCTTTTTTTCCCTTCTGGAGGTTACATCTTTAACTCAATTTTCTAACCATTCTGGCTGTTAGGGGAAATCATATACTATTTTGGCGGTGGCCTTTATTTGAATTGCTTCTTCAGAGGTTCATAACTGGGGGTACACATATTCCTACTGATACTTGTGTTGTGCCAGAGATATAGGGTAGTAATAGTCACCAATCCATCCAGAAACAGGGAAGACTGAGCCCTAGTAATACAAAAAAATATTTCGTAACGCCAAGGATTGGTCTCATACAGGGTGCTAATCTTGCCAGCAAACTTGTTTACCAGTATTTAAATCAATTAATTGTTAAATCAATACAGATTTTCTTCTCATGAAGTCCTATGGTAAAGATTGATCTATATAGATAAATTTAAACAATTACAAACAATTCAGGTCATGTTGCCCAATACAGGACAATCAAGTGTGTGTGTGTGTGTGTGTGTGTGTGTGTGTGTGTGTGTGTGTATATATATATATATATATGTGTGTGTGTGTGTATATATATATATATATATATATAATGTATTTAACATTTTTTTATATACCGACGTTCTGGTAACAATGTTACCAATCACTTCGGTTTACATGGAACTTAGAAATGACTTAACACGAATGTAAGACATTCGTGTTAAGTCATAAATATATATATATATATATATATATATATATATATATATATATATATATATATTTATATTTATTTAAAAGCTTTTATACACCGAGGTTCAGGTAACAGAGTTACTAATCACTTCGGTTTACATTTTAAACATCAAACAAATGACATGACATATGTCTTACAATGAACACACACACACACATATGTGTGTGTATGTATATGAGAGAGTTTGAACATAATTAAACCAATTAAGTGATCAACTAATGGTTGTCCTCTATTTTCATAAGACATCTAACATTAACTAATGGGAATTTGTAGTAGAAATTTAGATAATAATAATAGGGCAGGGGTAGCCAACTGCAGTCCTCAAGTGCTGCAAACCGTTCTGGTTGTTGGGATAGCTATAATGAATGTGCAGGAAGTATATTTGTATGCACTGCCTCCATTGTATGCAAATATATCTGTAGCCTACCTCTACCATAGGGAATTGAACACAGCCCAGTTAAACTGCTGAAAAGGCTGTGATGATAAACAATGTGTGACTGTGTTTTCAGAACATCATCTAATCCTTCATTGCATGGAATTCCTTTGATGGGGAGTTCCAAAGGCTTGTCCTACAAACGAGTAAGCTTGTCTCAACTAACTTAACTGAGGTTGCTGGAAGACTTAAAGCCCTTTCTGAATGAACCAAAGGGCGGTGGTTGGGTCGCAGCACTCTAACCGGTCTCTAAGTTATTTTGGGTTGAAGTCATTTAATGCTCTAAAAACCAAGGAAAAGATCTTGAAACTGGCCCTTTTGGCAATTGATAGCTAATGGAAATTGTATAGTGCAGGAGTTTTAAGTCCTAAAAGTAAGCAAGCTGCTATGTTTTCGACCAGTCAAAGATGTTGGAGCTGTTTTTACTGTAAACCTACAAAAATGCATTACAATAGTCAAGGCATATAGTGACCAGCTCTAATGCATCATTGTAGCAGTGTCTTGTCTAAATATAGATGTAAATTCTTATTATATAACTGAGAAAAGAGGCCTTAACCACCATAGAAATGTGAGTGCTTTGACAGTGAATGATCATATTTAATAGCTTCTTTTTTGTGGAGAGGTGAGACTTGCCTTATCACTATTTGTGGAGACAATTAGCTAAATGAGGGCTTCATAATCCAGAGCAGGTTTGGGTGGTTTTAACTTTTCTACCATCCAACCTTCTCTTAAGATGCTCAGGCAGTCTTTCTAACCTATAATGATTGCTAGCATCTAATCTTAGTAAAACTGAATATCATTTGCATCTATTTGAAAAATGTATAACATGCCATCAATATTCCTAGGTGAGGTATATTTGGTAGCCTAATCTATTTCTTTTAAGTTGCCCCAGTGGTTGGACATAAATGTTGAAAAATAGGGAAATACAATTGCAACCATCTGTCTTCTACCACTCAAGAAAGAATGAACCATTTCCATATTGTGCCTTCAGCACCAAGGGCTGCTGGATGATTAATTTAAAATGTTGATGTTGACGATATTTAAGTCAGAAGAAAACTATTGAATCGTCATCTATATCCAGGTTTCTTTAAAGATCGTTGACCAGTGTGGCAAGGGCGGTCTCTGTACTTAATCTCTGTACTGAATCCGGACAAAAGCCCGATAGGCATAGATCGAAGCTGTTTTCCTCTTGTACAAGGGAATAGCTGAAATGCTGCAGTTCTTTCTATTAGGTTACCAAGAAAAATGGTTTAGAAATAGTGGTAAACCTCATCTTGTGCTAGATCCAAGTTGAATTTTTTAAAATCTTGGTGCGACCACTGCATTTTTAGATTTGTTGGGAAAATGCCACTTTGCTGTAACATATTAATCAATAATAATATGCACCAGTGAGTTAAAGCCTCAAAACATTCTTTAATTAGAGTAGAGGGACTTGGGTCAAGAGGGCACACTCAGCTAATCCCACCAAATTCCTAATCTCTTTGGCTGTAAGCAGACCAAATGAGGAAATTTTTAAACTGATCAGTGTCGGTAGTTATAAATTCAGTTTTCTTCACCTATAGAATAAATATATAGTTCATGAATTATATCTGTTTTCTTTTGAAAGAATTTGAGGAGGGAAGAGGTCGTTGGACAGTCTTGAATTTGTTTCTTAGTGGGATCTGACATTTTTCCCCTGAAATAATGCTTTTGTGAGCATTGATTTTAATGATGGAATCATAGATGTGCAATCTATAAATTATTTTCTCCTTACAGGGAAAGTAATGTTTCCAGATAGGATCCAATTTCCTACCTTGTCATTTTAATACTTGCACTTCCTCAATGAACCAAGCCGCAAATTTCTCAGCATTAAATATTTTTTTTTTTTTACTGTGCTGCTGATGGGGCAGTAGTAGCAACAGAATGAGAAATAGTCTCATTCCAACTTGTGATGGTTTGATCTGGATCATAGTTAAAGTTATCATTGCTTTTAAAAGTCTCAATACATTGATCAGCAGTCTGTTGTTTCCTTAATTTAAATTCCCTAGTCCTTTGACATTTTACTGGAAAATCCTTTTCTATTAAAGCCAAAAGATATTTTATTTATTTACTACTTTTTACTGTACCGCTGTTCAGGACGAAAGTCTTATCACACCGGTTTACATCAAACCAAAAACTGGTACAACTTACATATAACAGATGAGTAGTCAAGATAACATCAGGATAAACTAGTATAATGATAACTTAGAACTTAACTCCGAACTTAACTGAGTTCTTAAGGAAGGACAGGGCTGTCAGCAGGGAGTTGTGAGGTAGCGAAGGGAGGTAAAACAAAACAAAACACCTAAGGGGGGGGGGGGGGAAGAAGAGGGGGGAGGCAGGGGACAGGGGACAGGGGACAGGGGCAAGGATAGGAATAGAGGAAGTGATGTCTCACTAAATTACTGATTAGGCCACAATAACCATCATATTTTTGTCTGTGGATTCAGAATAAAATAACAGATAATAAGTCCAAAGAATGCCCTTTTATATAGGAAGGAAAGTTTACCACTTAAGAAAAATCTGGTGAACCATAGATGACATAAAGGTAGTAGAATATCTTGTCAGAACTGTCCATCTAGATCAGAAGTGGACAACTCAGGTCCTCAAGAACCATGGACAGGCCAGGTTTTCAGGATATTCACAATGAATATGCATATAAGATTTGCATGCACTGCCCTCATTGGACCTGATTTTAATAAGGGTTTTACTTTTGAAAATTGCTACAGTAGTATATTTACGCGCGTAACTCCTTGGGAAAATTACATTCATTGTATGCAAATCTTATCTCATGCATCCTGAAAATCCGGCCTATTGGTGGCAGTCAAGGACTGAAGTTGGCCATCCCTGTTCTAGATATTGAAGTCACCTAAAATCACCAAATTGGATGATTCTAGGTTGATATTTGCAATTAATTGTTACTTGTTTCATGGAATGCCCTAATTGCTTTGGGGCCAGGCAGACCAGAAGATATCCCATTTGATTGGTTTATCATTTCTTAAAAAAACCATTCTGACTCTAGCGGTTGTATTGCATCTTGGAGATTTGATGGAGATTTGAAAAGCGTTATGAAACACTACTGATACTCCTCTCCCCCCCCCCCACCCAGTTTTTTTCTTAGACCTAGTACAGGAATAAGAGACATATCATAGTAGATACATTTCATGAAGTTACCATTGCTGCAGCATTTAACCACCTTACTGTTATTAAAAAGGAATCTTAAGTTTTCTTCTAAAAATCATATCCAAAATGATCCCTACCTTTTGCCTTATTGAGTGGGAGTTTAATAAGAAAGCACTTTAAACCTAGCAGACTAGCTGCATTTTCTACTGCAAGAAGCACCGCAGCCTACAGGAAAAACACTGAAAAGGAGCAAGAGGTGCAGCCTCAGAAACTTCTTCTCCCCAGTCCTTAGAGGGAAAGGAGGAACAGGAACTGTCTTGGGGTCTTGAAGGACAGAGATGTAAAGAGGAATAGGGCCGGGACTGGAAGACGGGCAAAAGACTGCACCTGAGTGAAATGGAGGGGGTTTGGAGGTGAGAATGAGCTACATGGGGTTTGGGCTGTGTGCACTTTCCAGGGAAGAAATATAATCACTCATTACTTTGTTACGTTATCTGGCTACCTTGAGGTCATCAGAGATGATGACCCCCAAATCTGTTTTCTGTTTGGTAACCACTAGTTCGTCTCTCAAAAAAAAAGGTATTTGGTGGCATTGCTGCATTAACTCAAGTTAATGTTTCACCATTCTTTTTGTGAAGCCCTGCTATAAAATTATGCATGCCTTTTAGGGATGCTTTTCTATCGGGAGAAGATATACCATGAATACCTATGCTGAGAATTCTTTGTCAGGTTATTCTTTCTGTCTGTGTAGGCGGCAGTCTCTTTCAGAATTTTACTTGAAGGGAATTTTGCTGCAGTTCCTGTCACAGTGCATGTATAATTTAAGAATAAAGATGAAAATGACGAGCTATTGTTTTGAGGAAATTTCTGGGACAAGACAATACACTGACCAAAAGGTTACAGGGGTTTTATTTTTGTGACAGCATGGCTTTTATGTACAGATCTTTCAAGCTCCCATATGTTTGCTCATTTTAATAAGGTATTCACATCCTTTTAAAAACTATTTGTGCTCCAGAGAGAAGTGAAGAGACATCTCAGGATTTCTGAAAATACCAAGGTTGTAAGGGCTTTTGTTAAAGTTAATAAAATGCATTTATTATTTTTTTGCCAATCTACATGATTATTAGAGGATAGTAAAAGGAAGCATTCTTTTGA
This sequence comes from Rhinatrema bivittatum, assembly GCF_901001135.1. Lineage (NCBI taxonomy): Eukaryota > Metazoa > Chordata > Amphibia > Gymnophiona > Rhinatrematidae > Rhinatrema > Rhinatrema bivittatum. The sequence continues at coordinate 116,955,670 of NC_042618.1, read as the reverse complement.
AGTCCCTTGTTGAAAACAAAAAAAATAAATTTCATTCTCAAAATTAAGTCTTTAAGACATCATGGAATTCTGTTTTGATCCAACTTGAATTTTAAGTTACTTGTGACTCCACATTATGGTCAATTTTTGTGACCTTGTCCCATTTTTTTTAGGTTCTTAAGTGGAAGGGGTTGATGGAAATACTCAAGTTTAACTATGATACTAATTTTCATGCTTATCTAATCATCCTGTTGACCCCTCTACACAGGCCAGCTTTAGCTCAGACACAGGTTTTCCCCTGTTTGGGAGTCACTTTGGAATCTGGACTCTGTGAGCATCCTCCTTTAAGGATTGCTATCATTTGGTTATTCTTGCCTGCGGAACCCTCCTCTGTGAGGAGAGTTTCAGTCCATCAGCTGGGAGATTGTGCCTTTCACCCTATTGCCATGTCCATGGCTGAGGGAGTTGGGGGGCAGAGTATCCCGCAACAGAGGCACTGCTCTTTGCTCGCAGTAGCGTGCAAGCTGTTTTTCCCCTTTTTCAGGATCGCTGCTTGTTCTTTCAAGCGTGGCATGGGTTTCTTCTGCACATTCGGCTTACCAGCTGTACCTGGGCACTCTTCTTGAGACCTTTGGCAGTCAGTGGTTGACAATCTCTTCTGAAGGGCTCGTGGACCCCAGTTTGTTTTTCAGTGTGTGTTTTTTTTCACAATGAAGGAAACTGGAGTTTTCGTCCTAGAGTCTCTCTTGTTCACATCTCTGGGTCCTTCTCGTATCCAGGAGGATCTAGAACCACTGTTTTTGTCAGAAACCCTGCTTGTACTGACTTCTTTGATGCACAGTTGCTTCTGTTTGCACTCGCATCGTTCCCCTGCTTCAGGCATCCCTGCTACACATGGGGTTTTGTCTCTTTTTCTTGGCTTTCTTTGTAGAACCCAATTCTTTCCAGCCTGGTGGGAAGGCTGCCTCACAGGCAAAGGACGGAGGTAGTGGTCCAGCACTGTGTGGTTTACAGCTTTGTCCAGATTGGACAGCCTTTAGCTAGGGATTCACCCGTGTGTGAGAACTACCATCCTGTTTGTCCTAGGAGAAAACAGAGTTGCTTACCTGTAACAGGTGCTCTCCTAGGAGAGCAGGATGTTAGTCCTCATGAAACCCTCCTGCCTCCCCTGGGAGTTGGTTTCTCCATGTATTAGCTATATCATGGACTGAGGGACTCTGCCTAGGGGGCAGGGTGAAGACTACAGCTGCACATGCTCAGTAGGGCATGCTGAAAGCTCTAGAATCTTTGAGATCAAATATCTGTGTTGGGCTTCATCCGATGATCTCACCCGTGTTTGAGGACCTACATCCTGCTGTCCTAGAACACCTGTTACAGATAAGCAACTCTGCTTTCCTCATTAAGAATCAAACAAAATCAAGATATATAAATCATCAATCATAATAGTAAACATACTCATAAAAAGAATAAATATTTGAAAACAGCTGATGAATAGAACATCCAGTGATTAAAAATATATAACATTGTTTTTTAAAAATTTTCCAATCAATAAAATAGTTCAAAATAGTAGCTGCATCAAATGACATCCAATAATTAAAATTAAGGCTAAAAAAATGTCCTTGCTCTCTCCATACCTGGGAGCTTTAGATTCTAGTCATGCTGAGATTGTCAAGGATTAGTCAGGGATAGGAGGTATGCACAATCATTCTCCCCTATCTTATACATATGCATTTTCTAACATATATGTTCATTCTCACACAAACTCCCGTATGTTCTGTCTGGCTTAAAAACTGTGGCTCACACGTATGCTCATTGGGTTAAATAGTCCTCTTGCTCACACATGCTCATTGGGTCGCTCGTTCTCTCTCAATCTCACTCACACACATGCTGTGGAAACCACAGCAAGCCTGACTACTTTGCAGTGCAACAATGGAAAAACAGAAACATCATTCCTCATAAAACATTAAGCAATAAAGCAAAGATATAACAAATTCATATTTAAAATCATACTAATAAAAAGAATAAATGTCAAGAGGCAACAAGCAACAGCCAATGAACATCCCATTATTAAAATAACTCACAATTGTGTTCTAATATTTCACAAATACCAAATATTTCAAACAGCAGATGCATTAAATAACACCCCAGCATTTAAAATTAATAGGATTGAAAATCTCCAGCTTTCCATACCTGGGATCTTTGGATTTCCAGTCATCCACATATTATGGATTGGGGAGGGGACTTCACATCTTTATCCACTCTCTCCTCCCAACACACTCATGCTATCACACATACAGGCTCTCGCTCACTCGCATATATGCTGTCACACACATACACACACACACACACACACACACAGTCTCTCTCGCTCATATACACAGGAAGGCTCTTGTTCTGTCATACATACACAGGCTCTGTTGCTCTTTCATACACACTCAGACTCTGACACATGCAGGCGCTCTCGCGCACACGCAGGCTGTCTATGTATATGCAGGGACTCTCTCATGCAGACACCCAGGCTTGCTCTCTCATAAACCCAAGCATACATTCATAGAGCTTTCAGGCCTCCTATTTTTTCTGGCCTTGGCTTTGGCCACTGTGAGATGGTAGCGCTGCTCTTCAATACCGGAAAGATGGAAGATGGCCGCTGCTATCAGCTGCTCCTGCAAGATAGGGGGTGAGAGGGAGAGTGCCACAGCCAAGCAGGTCTCTCTTTGGGTCATGGCAGGATGGGCTCTGCAGTGGCTGCGCAGGCCTCTCTTCAGGCCACAGTAGGATGGGCATGGCTGCAGCCACGCAGGTTTCTCTTTGGGCTGCGGCCCCACTGACCTTTTCTTCAGGTCAGGAAGCTTAAAAAAAAACAAAACACAAAGCACATGACTGGAGAGACCAGCCCATCAGGGGATCCCTGATCCTCCGATAGGCCAATCCGCCCCTGGCTATAGTGGTAACCCAGTGGAGGAAGTTAAATTGTATAATACTCTGTTACTGATGGTGGAATATTAATTTCATCGTGAACTTTCTGGAATTCCTGATAGGAAATTTGGGGAAAAAATTGCTTTATCAAGATTTTTAGTCTTGTCTTAACATCTTTTTTAATTCCAGACTTCTGTAATATTTTCTTAGACTGTTATAAGGTGAATATTAAGTTGCTGGGGTACAAGGTAATAGAACCCATTCATGCTTATAAAATCTGTGCAATCCGAATCTGTACTGTTAAGTACATCTAAACTTGAACGATATCTTTAGGCATTACATCACTTCTATAAACCTGTATAAATAAAAAAATTTAAAAAAAATATTGGGGGGGAGGGGAATAAACCCAGAGCCAGTTGCACAAAGAATGGAAGAACTGTATAATCAATAATAAAATTGCACTTATGTTTCTACAGAAACTATGCAAACCACAGCTAAATTAAAAAATGAAGATGAACCACCATAATGGGACATAGTGTATTTCTTCAATATCTATAAATTAATGTCCTCCATTATCATGAATTGAGTACAAACGTTTACCACCACCACCAAACAATTTAAAGTATGACTTATCTTCTAAAATGTTCCTCTCCAAATTGTGCTTCCTTATGTCCACCACTCGAGTTCTTCCTTGTTATATCCACCACAGTACTATGTTTCGAGGAGAATTCTCTGCCTTAGGGGGATATAAGTATCTCTGCAGTCCAAGAATATCTGCACAGGGAAGCGAAGCGACAATCAGTCATATTTATTTGATAAAGAACCAATCACAGTGTAACACAAAGTTGTTAGCCTATGTTGATGAAATCTCTCTCACATTATTCTATGCCATTCAATTTCCTCATTAAGTCAATAAAGCTGATCACATTGTACAGTAAAAATTCAAGTGTTTACTACTTTTAAGCAAAGCCTCATGATCATCACCTGCTACATTTCAAGAATATGTTCAACATTTGTCCATTTTTGGTGGGCAAATGTATGTTGAAACCTTAAACACTGGTTGACTATCGGAGTCTGTGTCTTTCCAGTGGTTACAGAACTTTTATGCTCAAAAGGTCGAACTCTTCTGGTTCTTTTTGTATGACCAGCATAAGTAAGTGGACAAGTGCATTGTATTAAATCACATAATCTGTTGTACAGTCAATGCAGTGTTTATATATTACTTTGTACCCAGTGGTAGGATGAACCCAAAAAGTGCTTCGATTGCTGATATAATAATCCACATGCACAACATAAAACGTGCCCTGCTTTGGTATAAATAGACTTGGGCTATTTATGTCCCATTATCACTATCACTTTCAGGCCGATTCAGTAAAGTGCGCGGGAGAGCGGGCGAACGCCCACTCTCCCGGCGCGCGCACAGTATTCAAATGAGGTCCGGCGGTAGAAACGGGGAAAAGGAGGTGCTAGGGATACTAGCGCGTCCCTAGCGCCTCCTTTTTGACAGGAGCGGCGGCTGTCAGCGGGTGTGACAGCCGGCGCTCAATTTTGCCGGCGTCTGTTCTCGAGCCCGCTGACAGCCACGGGCTCGGAAACCGGACGCCGGCAAAATTGAGCATCCGGTTTTCGACCAGACTGCCACTGGTTGACTTCAAATGTTTTTTTTTTAAAACTTTTTTTTTACTCTTCGGGACCTCAGACTTAATATCGCCATGATATTAAGTCGGAGGGTGCACAGAAAAGCAGTTTTTACTGCTTTTCTGTGCACTTTCCCGGTGCCGGAAGAAATTAGCGCCTATCTTTGGGTAGGCGCTAATTTCTTAAAGTAAAATATGCGGCTTGGCTGCACATTTTACTTTCTGAATCACGCGTGAATACCTAATAGGGCCATCAACATGTATTTGCATGTTGAGGGCGCTATTAGGTGCCGAGGGTTGGACGCGTGTTTTCCTCCCCTTACTGAATAAGGGGTAAGGGAAAACGCGCATCCAATGGCAGGTAAACAGGCCAATACAGTACAGTGCGCTCCGTTGGAGCGCACTGTACTGTATTGGCCTGTTTTTCAGTTAACTGTTGTTTGCATAGTTTCTGTAGAAACATGAGGTGGAATTTTGTTTTATTGATATTTTTGTTTCCACCTCTATTGGGTTATTTTTTGTTTTATTTTAGACTGGCATAACCATTAATTTTTGGTTGTCATGATGGAATTTAATAAATGTTAGCATACGTTCAAAGAAGTTGAATTGGCACATTTAAAAGTTGTGAGCAGTAGTGTAAATTGTCAGGGCTTCCTGATTGAAACATAAGAGCAATAGTGTCAAACCTATGCTAATTCAAGTCTCTTGTATGCTGGCTGCCTTGTTCCCACTGTATGTGCACGTTTTCCTGTGTAAAAATGGCATCAAATGGTAATATTTTGAAGGACGTTGGTCTTAATACCAGTAAATATTGCTGACTATAGATTTTTCTTATACAGATATTTTTGAGTAGATCATTTTTTTTTAGTAGTTAATAACAAGGTTTCTATAATTATGTATATTCATAGATTCTGTAGCACTTCAACAGCCAATGATTTGGGCCATTGTCAGTAGGGTAAATTCTTTGATCACAGTTGTCTTTCTCACATAGGCGCCAATATATTAGTGTGTTAATGCTTTTGCAAGCATTAATTCATGTTAAAAGCACTGTTAGTATGCACAAACAGCTCTCTTAATGCATGTTAATTAGTTTGTGAGTTTTAACGCAAAAACCTATGCTAATGAGGTGATTGAGATGCAAAGTTATTGAATACTTTTTCATTACCTATTAGCATGTAGAAAGAAAAATGTGCATTTAAAATTAGCAAAAGTAAATAGACTCAATAATATCGTCAACTTAACTACACTTCAGGGAGATGTAGTTTTTGTGATAACATCTGCATTAGTACACCAACTTTAAAGCTTATGAGTTAATGCAAAACTCATTTGCATGTCATTAATGAATGATGTCCACATACTTGAATACATTGGTCCCAAAGTTTGAAGCAAATTGGTCCAGCATAAAGAAAGTTATTGTAGTTCCAGATAGATCAAATCACTGCAAAAGCAGTCTTTCGATATGTTGGAAAGGTTTGCTACATTTTTGCTACATTTTTGCAAGATAGTCTTCTGTTTTGTATGATTTGCATACTGTGTGATCTATATAAGCATATACAAACTGTGGTGCAAGTGGGTGTGTGTACAGTGGCTATAGAAAGTTACCAACCCCCTCCAAATTGTTCACCTGTTGCTTTATAACCTGGAAGTAAAATGCATTAAACCAATATTTGTTGGATTTCAGTTTTTAAAATACATGTCTACATTGTCCCCCAATAAAACAATGTGTGGCCCTGAAAGGTGTAGAGTATAGTGTATTGAGTGTGTGTGTGTGGAAGGGAATGATTAATTTATATGCATGCAAGTCTGACACACTTGAAAAGTTTTAAAGGGGGTGTAGACCTTCTATAGCCACTGTATGCCTTTTGAAACTTGACAGATCAACTTGTCAGTGCACTGTTTCTAGTGACCCCATGACTCCCTCTTTCAGGATTCTGTTTGACGATTTAAAGTTCTGACACTTTCTTGCAGAGGAATGTGTCTTTCTCACAGGACAAAGCAGGATGGTAGTCCTCTCATATGGGTGATATCACAGGATGGAGCCCAATCACGGAACACTTTTGTCAAAGTTTCTAGAACTTGACTGGCACCTACTGGGCATGCCCAGCATGGCACTAACCCTGCAGCCAGCAGGGGTCCCCCTTCAGTCTTCTTTTTTCCTCGCAGCAGTAGCCATGCGGTTAAGGAGCTCTGCAGAGATTCCTGACAGGAATTTTCCTCACGGAATAACTAAAAACTTTCTTACTCCACAGGGGTCCCTCCTTCAACTTTTTCAAGCCGCGGTACTCTGGTAAGATTTTTACCCGTTTGCGGTCCATTCCCATCGAATTTGGCCCTCGTGGCCTACTGGCCGTCGACCGTACCGCGGCTCAAATTTTTCAAGGCCATGGCGTCTGTGTTCCATCTGTGCCCGGACTGTAACCGCACCATGTCCATAACAGACCCTCATAAGGTTTTCGTTATGTGTCTCGGATGTGAGCACGATGTCCTGACCTGCACCAAATGTGCCCTAATGACACCAAAAGGTCGCAAGGCCAGAATGGAGAAGATGGAACTTCTCTTCCGTGCTCAAACCCCCGACGCCGTCTATTGCATCGATGTCGTCAGAACTGGCACCATCCACTTCGCGCCAGTATCGACCACCGGCTGGTGATCGTCCAGCATCAACGACTTCTCGGCCTTCAACTCCCTTTACTCCCCCTCAGGTCCGAGGGGATCGTAGAGAGAGACATAGACAGCGGAAGTCTCGGACCATCGAGGGGGCAAAATCATCTGAGCCGCCGTCGAAGAAACCCCGTCCACAAAAGGCACCGACCTTTTCTGCGACCTGGTCACCGAGGAAACCCTCACCCAGACGGGTATCAGGAGCCACGACACCACATTTAATGGTGGTCCCTCCGGCTATGCCTCTACCTCCTTCTCACCTTCCGGAGCTGGGGCTGATTGCTCCAGGTCTCAGTGAAGAACTGGACCGGATGGTTCACGAGGCCATCGACAAGGCAATGCATCGACTCCAAGTTCCTCCGACACCGGTGCCGATCGTGGAACCGACCACCGACCTGATTCCGGCAGCGCTGGTACCGCTGCTATCGAAGATGGAAGCGCTTATTGCCGCTTTTCCACTGATGGATCCCGGGTCACAGATGGCTCCGGTGCCCTCTCCACTTACTTTGTCATCAGGAGGAGAAACACCGTTCCGCATCCCTCCGTCGGGAGTCCTACTGATGCCTCAGCCATCGATGCCGATGCGTTCATCGGCTCCATCGATGCCTTCATCGGTGCCTCCAGTTCTTCTTTCAGAGCCTAGACCTGGACCTTCAGGAATCTCACCGCTCCGTCCCCCTCTGGTTCCTAGAGGGGCAGGTGCTGATCCCGATGATACCTGGAGTGATGATTCTTCACCAGACACCGATGACTTGCCTTCACCACCTTCTCCTACTGAAAGCAGGAAGCGTTCTCCTCCAGAGGACCTTTCCTTCATAAATTTTGTGAAGGAGATGTCTGAATTGGTTTCCTTCCAATTACAGACCGAAAAAGATGACAGGCATCAAATGATGGAGCTGTTGCAATTCCTGGATGCTCCCAAGGAAATAACCTCCATTCCTATTCACCAGGTTCTTCTGGATCTCCTCAAAAAGAACTGGGAACACCCTGGCTCTGTTGCTTCAGTCAACAGGAAGGCTGACACCACTTATTTAGTACAGTCAGCCCCAGGTTTTCAAAAACCTCAGTTGGATCACCAATCTGTGGTTGTAGAATCGGCCCAAAAGAGGGCAAGGAGATTGAAACCCCACTCTTCCTTTCTGCCAGGCAAGGAGCAGAAATTTCTAGATGCCATTGGTCGCCGTGTCTTCCAGGGCTCAGTGCTCATCTCCCAAATTGCCTCTTATCAGCTCTATATGACCCAATACAAGAGGGTCTTATTTAAGCAGATACAAGAATTGACAGACTCCCTGCCTCAACAGTTCCAAGATCAACTTCAAACCCTAGTGAACAAGGGCTTTGAGGCAGGCAAGCATGACATAAGATCATCTTATGATATATTTGACACTGCTACCAGGGTATCTGCAGCTGCTATTTCGGCAAGAAGATGGGCCTGGCTCAAGTCTTCGGACCTTCGCCCTGAAGTACAGGACAGATTATCCGACCTGCCCTGTGTAGGAGACAATTTGTTTGGCGAGCAGATTCAACGGACGATGGCGGAACTCAAGGACCATCATGAGACCCTGAGACAGTTCTCTCTGATGCCTTCTTAGTATTCCTTCAAACAGCCTCTCCAGAAGGACACTAAGAAGTCATTCTTCCGTCCGAAGAAATCCTACCCACTACCGTCTAGAACTCGTTCTATGAGACCTTTCCAAAAAACCCAGTCTCGTCAACTACGAAAACAAAAGCCTCAAGCAGCTCCTCAGCCGGGCCCTGCTTCCAGTTTTTGACTCCTGCATAGGGAGCAGCAGCCAGCTTCCACTGCCAGAGATACCATTGGGAGGTCGATTATGCCATTTCAACAACAGGTGGCATTCAATCACCTCAGACCAGTGGGTCCTTGCGATAATCGCTCAAGGTTATCATCTGAACTTTCTCTCCATTCCACCGGACTCCTCACCTCTACTGACGTGGACAACATCCGACCACTCACTACACCTGGAGCAGGAGGTCTCCCTCCTCCTTCAGGCCAAAGCAATAGAACCAGTACCCTACTCTCAGCATGGCCTAGGGTTCTATTCCCGGTACTTTCTAATCCCCAAAAAATCGGGAGGCGTTCGTCCAATTCTGGAACTACATGCCCTCGAGTACCTGCATCGAGAAAACTTCAAAATGGTAACCTTGGCTTCTCTTCTTCTTCTTCTGCAAAGAGGAGACTGGCACTGCTCTCTAGACCTCCAGGACGCATACAGACATATTGTGATAACTCCATCTCATCGCAGATACCTGAGATTTCTGGTAGGCCCCAAGCACTTTCAGTACCAAGTGCTTCCATTCGGCCTTGCGTCTGCACCACGAGTCTTCACAAAATGCCTCGTAGTAGTTGCAGCCTTCCTCAGGACTCAAGGTGTTCACGTCTACCCCTATCTACACGATTGGTTGATCAGGGCTCCCACTCAGCAAACTGCTCTCGTCAACTACGACAAATCCTACTTAGTCCCATCTCAAACTTTATCATTCATAGGGGCAGACTTGGACACCGTGCAAGCAAAAGCTTTTCTGCCTTGACAGTGAGCTCTCACTCTCATCTCTCGCACACCAGCTACAGTTGCTGCACTGCACGGCTGCACGCCACTTCCTCATCCTGCTGGGACACATGGAGGAGTCAGTTCAGGTTACCCCAATGGCCCGCATGGCCATGAGAGTCATGTCGACCATTGTCCAAGTCACCGACTCACTCCGTCAGTCGCTAGCTTGGTGGCGAAATCAGAACAATCTCCACCAAGGCTTGCCCTTCCAGGCTCCAGATCCTCAAAATTCTCACCACCGATGCTTCCAACCTCGGCTGGGGAGCCCATGTGGCCAAACTCAGAATCAAGGATCTTGGTCTCCAGAGGAAGCCAAACACCAAATCAATTTCCTGGAGCTTCGAGTATTCAGATATGCTCTCAGGGTATTTCAGGATCGCCTGTCCAATCAAGTCATCCTGATTCAGACGGACAACCAGATGGCCATGTGGTACGTCAACAAACAGGGAGGGACGGGCTCCTACCTTCTGTGTCAGGAAGCTGCGCAGATATGGGCGGAGGCCCTCTTCCACTCGATGTACCTCAGGGCCACTTACTTGCCGGGAGTGGGCAATGTGTTGGCAGACAAACTAAGTCGCACCTTTCAGCCGCATGAGTGGTCTCTCAACCCCTCAGTGGCGGACTTGATCTTTCAACAATGGGGTTACCCTCATATAGATCTCTTTGCGTCACTTCAAAACCGCAAAGTAGAGAACTTCTGCTCTCTCACTCGCAGCCAACACTATCAACCACGAGATGCGTTCTCCCTCTCATGGGAGACCAGTCTCCTATATGCATTCCCTCCACTTCCACTTCTCTCAAAGACTCTCGTGAAGTTACGTCAGGACAAGGGAACCATGATTCTGATAGCACCTCGTTGGCCACGCCAAATGTGGTTTCCAGTACTTCAGGATCTCTCCATTCACAGGCACATTCCCTTGGGAAAGGACCCGCTTCTGATCACTCAAAACGACGGGTGCCTACGCCACCCCAATCTTCAAGCCTTGTCCCTGACAGCCTGGATGTTGAAAGGTTAATTCTTCAGCCACTTAACCTATCGGAACCGGTTTCCCGTGTCCTGATTGCTTCACAGAAGCCTTCCATGAGAAAAACCTACCATTACAAATGGAACAGGTTTAAGTCATGGTGCTCTTCTCAATCCCTTGACCCTTTTACCTGTCCTACCACAAAGTTTCTAGACTATCTCTGCCACTTGTCAGAATCCGGTCTAAAAACTTCCTCCATCAGAATGCATGTCAGTGCGGTAGCCGCCTTCCATAAAGGTATTGGGGACATTCCTATTTCAGTACAGCCCCTTGTAACACGTTTTTTGAAGGACTTGCTTCACCTCAAGCCTCCGCTGCGTCCTCCGGCCCCTTCTTGGGACCTCAACCTGGTTTTGGGTCGGCTCATGAAACCACCATTCAAGCCTCTCCAATCCTGTGATCTTCGCTATCTCACATGGAAAGTGATCTTCCTTTTGGCAATCACTTCGGCTCGCAGAGTTAGTGAGTTACAGGCTCTAGTCACCTATCCGCCTTACACTAAACTTCTGCAGGACTGGGCAGTACTCTGCACTCAACCTAAGTTCTTACCCAAGGTAGTATCGGAGTTTCATCTCAATCAATCCATTATACTACCTACATTTTTTCCCAGGCCCCATTCTAGTCCAGGAGAATAGGCTCTGCATACCCTTGGCTGTAAACGGGCTGTAGCATTCTACCTAGACTGTACAGCTGCCCACAGGAAGAGCACTCAATTGTTTGTCTCTTTCCACTCCATCAAATTGGGGCATCCTTGTGGTAAGCAGACTCTCTCCTCCTGGTTAGCGGACTGCATATCCTTTTGCTATCAGCAAGCAGGCATTCCACTTCAAGACCGTGTTAAAGCACACTCTGTGAGGACCATGGCGACTTCAGTAGCACACCTATGCTCGGTGCCGCTTCCTGACATTTGCAGGGCTGCCACCTGGAGTTCTCTCCATACCTTTACAGCCCATTATTGCTTAGACAAAGCCGGAAGACAAGATTCCATCTTCGGCCAGTCTGTCTTATACAACCTATTTTCAACTTGACGTACCAACACCCGCCTGCCCGCTAGGGTTCAGGATGCCCTCCGCCAAATTCCACCCCAGTCCCAGTACCTTTGCACACCTGGGTACATTTGGTGCATACTCGGACATCCTCAGCTCGGTACTCACCCATATGTGAGGACTGCCATCCTGCTTGTCCTGCGAGAAAGCAAATGTTGCTTACCTGTAACAGGTGTTCTCACAGGACAGCAGGTTGTTAGTCCTCACGAAACCTGCCCACCACTCCGCGGTGTTGGGTTCATTATATTTCTTATTTTCTTTTTCGGCACTTCCTGTAGCTTTTAAACAAGACTGAAGGGGGACCCCTGCTGGCTGCAGGGTTAGTGCCATGCTGGGCATGCCCAGTAGGTGCCAGTCAAAGTTCTAGAAAATTTGACAAAAGTGTTCCGTGATTGGGCTCCATCCTATAATGTCACCCATATGTGAGGACTAACATCCTGCTGTCCTGTGAGAACACCTGTTACAGGTAACCAACATTTGCTAAATTGTAGACTGTCTTGGTGATTTTATACTACTAGAGCTCTGTATTAGCAACTTTTAGAGGTCATCATATTTATTCTCATTGGGTGACGGTTTCTAGTAAAGTGTATACATTTTCCAGTAATGCAAATGGAAACGAAATTTCAATTAGCAAAGTTTTAAACATGTGAGCAGTAATGCTGTATTTACTGTCCCAGTCACTTCTCATAAGCATTCAGTCCCCCAAATCTAATTTACAGATAGCCCCAATGTAATCAGCTGAGTAAAAAAATTGTGCTGAACTTGGCACCATTTTCTTCACATGCTAAAGATTTTTTTTTAAACTTCTGCCTCTCTTGGAATATGTTGCATTTCGTACAGTCTTGCAATCTCTTGTTTTAACTGGCCTAGACTATTGTAACTCTCTCAGTATTGGTCTCCCTTCTTCTTCACTTCATCTTCTTCAACTCGTACAAAACACTGCTGCCAGACTACTTTCTGGCACTAAAATTTCTGATCATATCACTCCTGTTCTGTATAATCTTCATTGGTTACCTATAAATTGGCACATCCAGTACAAATTGCTTACCATCATACATAGCCAGCAATTTTTATTATGAATTAGGTGATTTTCAACCTTACATCTTTCTACTCTGTCCCGTATGCTTAGATCACAAAATCAAATGCTACTCCAAGTCCCTTCTCCTAAATTTACTAGGTTAATCATTACACACGAAAGAGCCTTTTCCATTGCAGGAACCTTCATTTGGAATACTCTCCCCCCTCATATCAGACTTACCACTGACACTAAAGATTTTTAAAAGGTTAATAAAATTCTACCTCTTTAAATCCGTATTCACAGATTTATGTGAGCCCCATTCCCTTACCTAATCCTTTACCTTCATCTGTCTAGATAAACTTTTCTTATTCTTTTTCTTCTCATTATTATGTTATTTCTTTTTTCTAATTTATTATTTGTTTTATTATGATGCTTAGTGTGTATAAAACATAATTTATGCCAATGAAGCATGTTTTATGTACAGAAATCTGAAGTACAGGACCCCCTCCCCAGCTCATTATGAACTCCAGGTTCAGCCTTATAGATTAACAATAGCCCCAGAAACTAAAATTTCCAGTGATAAAACATCAGCTAATCCTACACACCTGCCTATATTGGGGAGCAGTAGCTAATACTTTGATTTGCATGGAAGAACGCTAATTTGTGTGCACACTTTTTCTCATGTTTGTGCACATATGTGCTAAACTCTGTGTTAAACCGGGAGTGTTAAATCGTGTGTTAACATGTGCAGAGCTGGGTGCATCTTATTACACAGGGTGCTAGTGGCAGACAAATGGAGAGCATTTTTCATGAGAGGGTCTAAAGGCAGAGTAGAAACTTTGAAGCTGAGCAGAGTAGTTATGACATTTACAGTGGGAGGAAAAATACTGCAGCAGAAGGAAAGCTGCTGGATTCAATATAGGAAATAGGCATGTTGAGGAGGAGGCAGGGAAGACAGAACAGTATTTTTCAACCACTGGTCCATGAACCAGCACTGTTCCCCAGCAGCATTTCTCTCATTCTGCGGAGCAAGCATGATTTCAGGAAGATGAGAGGAAGCAAGACCTGCTCTGCAGCTGGTCCATGGCCAGCAGAGACTTTTCCTAATGCCCTGCCCTGTGTAATTTTTTTCCTTTTAGAGGCTGTTTCTGAGGCCTAATACCTGGAAGGGGGATAAACTGCAGTTGAATGAAAAGGAGCTGGCCTGAGACGGAGTCAGGATCTGCTCCACTAGCATGTCTCACTTCCTGATCAAAAGCCAGGAGGTGACAGGGCCACCATGGGACCTGAAAGCAGAGCAGAGGCTGACTCTGTCTCATGCAGGCTTTAAGACATCAGGCCTTAGGACTAGCTGCAACTGGGAAAAATGTCCTCTGGTTAGGGATTATATTGTAGTGGGGGGAGGGAGAGAGGGATTTTTTTTTTTTAATGGTTAACGGATGGCTGACTGCGGGAGGGGAAAGACATGTATTTTTTTTTTTTTAATGACTAACTGGTAGCTAACTGGATTGGGGAGAAGGTTTTTTTTTCTTTTCTAAGGAGAGTCCTGTTTACTGGACAAGAAAGGGAAGAGGAGATGGTGAATTTTTTTTTTTTTTTTTTTTTAAGAAAACAGTATTCTTAAATTGGCTAGTTAACCATCTTAAAATGATACTGAACAGCTGCAGGGCTGACCCATAAGATTAAAGATCAGGTATGGGAGGGAGTATATCATCTTTTCTCCCTCTCGCCCGCTCTTTAATTTTCCAGGGGGACCTCCCCTACCTCCGCTTATCCGTGCTGCAACTGATTCGTGTAATTTTAAAAAAGGTAGCTAACTGGTCCTTGGAACACAAAAGGTTGAGGGAGACTTCACCAGAACACGGAGATCATTCATTAAAAAAAAAAAAAAAAAATTAAAGCTACAAAATGCAGGAAGAATTGGCAATTCTCTTGGTCACAGGCCTCATCTCCCTGCATACATTTCTAAAACTTGAGCAACTTTTTTTAGGCTATTACTTGAACTCCTGTTAGACACACAGTCACATGATTCTTACAGTACCATTAAAACGTTAAAAAAAAAAGTCTATAAACTTCCCCGCCAAACAAACCTAACCTCATACTTTAACGTTTAACAGTGTTTTGCTGTGTACAGAATGTTGGTTTTTATGTAACTGATTGGTCTAGATTCAATCATGTGCATGTATTTTGATGCTGTGCTAAATCGCAAAATTAAACCAACTTTAAATCCTGGGTTGAGAAGGCTGTATGTTTATATACAGATTATCAAACGTTTACATAGGTAAAATTATTTTGCATTTCAAATTTTGTTCTTGGCAAGGTTTGTCTGAGAACAATTTTTTGGAAAATCTTTTGCTAGCAGTTTTTATATCTGTGTATGTGTGTACATAATGGGGTAGATTTTAAAAGACCTACGTGTGCCAGGCCTATCGTCAAAGGCCTGGCCACGTGCGTAAACTCCTGGGATGCGTGTAAGTCCCAGGGTTGCTTAAAGGGGAGGGGCGGGGCTAGAGGCTCCCAGCACGGCGGCCATTTGCCACTGTGCTGGCGGATCGCGTGCCGACGCATGCAAACCTGTGCCTGCTCAAAGCAGGCACAGCAGGTAAGACAAGGATTGGGGGGGGGCGTTTAGGATAGGGCTAGGGGGTGGGAAAGTTAGGGGAGGGAACTGCGGAGGGTTGCACAAATGTGTACCCCCTTGGGCACGCCAGACCCCGATTTTATAACATGCGTGCACTGGCATGTACATGTTATAAAATCGTGTGTCCATGTGTGTGTGCACAAGCTTTTAAAATCTACCCCAATATATGTGTGTATATTATACACACCCACACACATGTATATATGTATATATACACACATATGTATTTTATTTTTTTTTTTTTTGTAGATTTGTACTAAGGATTTCCTATGGAGTGAGGTTCTTGACATGTAGTGTGGATACCAGCACACACAGGATAAGAGGTAAATTAGTTTTTTTGTTTTTTTTTTCTCAAAACATTTTATTGCATTTTTGCTGTGTTTTCCTTCAGTCTGGCCTCTATATACCTTCTAGTGGGAAAGCCCAAATGAAATAAATGACTGCTTCCTGGAGCAGTTGGTACAAATACCTATAAGAGGGGAAACTATTTTAAATCTATTCCTTAGTGGAACACATGATTTAGTGTGAGAGGGTTACCTGGGACCTTTTCAGCGCGGATAAGTACCCGTTGCATTTTGATTACCAAAAAATTGGTTGAGGAATTTTTAAAAAAACTTTGAAAAAGATAACAAAAATTGAATATTTGAATGATTAAAAGCAATAGTGACCCCTATGAGAAACGAGTTGAACACATAATATGTCTTCTCGTGAATAGAGGGTCTTACAAAATTTGTTTAAAATTTGTTTAAAATCTGTTTGGCGTTCCCTGTACGTACCAGGATCAGTCCAGACAGTGGGTTATGTCCCCTGTCCAGCAGATGGAGTCAGAACAAAAACTCCAGGGGGCGGTCCTATATGACCTCATCCCCTGTGACTCTATCCTCAGTATTTTCTGACTCCAGCAGATGTGAGCAGGGGACTAGCTAGTCCCCAGCACAGGATTTAGGTTTTAGGCCTTTCCTGCTTACTTGAGGGATCAAGATTTAAAAAAAAAAATAAATATATATATATATATATATATACAAAAGATATATATTCAATTTAAATTTTAGGAGTTCAGGTTTCATATTTTTGTCTGAAACCGGGGAGTTAGAGGGACTTGCTGACTGACTGTATCCTGAGTCTTTCTTTCTCTCCTTATTTTCTTCTATGTGGGTAAGTTTTTATTTACTTACAGGTCATTTTTCTTCTTCACCCTCTTGCCGTTTTTCGGCACTGGAGGGCTACGCTGCCGTTTTAGAAATTTTTGTCAGGGTTCCTGACTAGTTCTTCTCACCCCCTCCCTCCGAGTCTATCGAGACTCTACCGACCCGCGGTCCCGCGAAGCGCATTCCCCGGGGCCGCAGACCGTTGGGAGCCTTTCCACCAG
Source organism: Rhinatrema bivittatum (assembly GCF_901001135.1). Taxonomy (NCBI): domain Eukaryota; kingdom Metazoa; phylum Chordata; class Amphibia; order Gymnophiona; family Rhinatrematidae; genus Rhinatrema; species Rhinatrema bivittatum. The sequence continues at coordinate 116,938,808 of NC_042618.1, read as the reverse complement.
CGTGTTTCTTGGGTCGGTGAGAGGGAGGGTAGGCAATTCGAGCGTCGAGGACGCGAATCGCCGGGGTTTTTTCCTCCGTCTGCCGCGCCGTTGGTTTCCTGCCTCTCCAAGAGCGGGTAAAATTTTTTTCTTCATGTCGCGAGCGCACAGCTGTGCGGTCTGCGGCCGTCAGGGAAGCCGCATTAATGAGGGCAGGTGCCCGAACTGTTTCCCCGCTGGAGAAGTCAGCCCGTCGAAGGGAGAAGGCACAGGAGACCAGGCAGACAACGCTAGTTTTAGTCAGCGGCAGGCCCCGTTCCCGCAGAGCGTGGGAACGGCGGCCATTTTGTTGTCAGAGGAAGACGCTGACATTTCAGGCGGGGAGGACACAGGAATTCTAATTCCGAGGCAAACAGCGGTTTTACCGTCCCTGGCCCCTAAGGATGGCAAGTCTTCGGCTGGAGAGGTCCCAGGAGGCCCCCCCCTGGGATTACCCGCGTTTTCACCTGAGTTTGTGGTTTTAATGCACCGGGCTTTTCTCCAAAGCTCCAACCAGGCTTTGGGGTCGGGCATGGGTCCCCCTCCCGCCAAACTACCCCGTTTAGATATATCTTTGGGGGGCTCTCCAGCACGGGGGGGCGGACAGCCCATTAGTTTAGTCCAGTCTACGACTAAGGCTCTCATGGCACCACCGCGGAACCCCCCGGTGCTTCCGCAGGGCGACACGTCTCAGGATCCTTCCGGGGACGATCTCGCTCTCTCGACCCAAATGGAAGGTGATGATCCCAGGGTCCTCCGCATCTTCCAGGTTGAAGAATTGGAGGGTCTCATCCCGCATATTCTTCAGGAGATGGACATTGACCCTCCTCCAGACCCAACGCCCTCGGATCCCAAGATAAGAAAGGGAGACCCTCTCTTAGCGGGACTTAGACCCCAAGCCAAGGCTTTTCCAACACATCCCAGTTTCTTACAATTGATCTCAGGTGAATGGGACAGGCCGGAAGCTTCTCTCAGAGTTAGCAGAGCTATGGAGAAGCTTTATCCTCTCCCGGTGGACTTCCTGGAACTCCTCAAGGTCCCGGCAGTGGATTCAGCGGTTTCGGCAGTTACTAAGAGTACTACCATTCCGGTAACAGGCGGCACAGCCCTTAAGGACCTGCAGGATCGGAAGTTGGAAGTCTACCTTAAGCGTATCTTTGAGGTCTCGGCGCTTGGGGTACGAGCGGCCATCTGTAGCGCTCTGGCACAGAGAGCGGGTCTCCGGTGGGTTCAACAATTACTCACCTCGCAAGATCTCCCGGATTCTGAGGCTCAACAGGCAGACAGGTTGGAGTTTGTGATGGCTTATGGGGCGGACGCCCTGTATGATCTCCTCCGGGTCCTATCTCGTTCCATGGTGGCGGCTGTCTCTGCGCGTCGGCTTTTGTGGTTACGTAACTGGTCGGCGGACTCTTCATCCAAAACGCGTCTAGGTTCGTTACCTTTCAAGGGTAAGTTCCTTTTCGGGGAGGACTTGGATCAAATTATTAAGTCACTGAATGAGAATGCGGTACATAAGCTTCCAGAAGACAGACCCCGTGCTTCTAGATCGTTCAGTTTTTCCAGAAACCGTTCTCGAAATCAGCGTCGTGCACGGACGAATAGGCAGCAGCAAGCTCCACGGACTCCCTCTTATCGTTCTCAGGGCTGGAATCGGTCCTTTCGTGGACGTCGGCCCGGAAAGGAGGCTACAGGATCTCGTTCTGCCTCGAAACCAGCTCAATGATGCCAGGATGACCCACGAACCGATCCCTCGGGTGGGAGGCCGGCTCGCTCTTTTTTACAGGGAATGGGCCTGCATTACGTCGGATCAGTGGGTCCTGGATATCCTAAGACATGGTTACGTGTTGGATTTTGTCCACGTCCCCAGAGACAGGTTCCTTTTCTCTCCTTGCGGCTCCGCTCAAAAGCAGTCGGCTGTCCGTCAAACCCTGCAGCGACTGATACTGTTGGGAGCTATAAGACGGGTATCCGCCAACGAGTTGGGTCGAGGTCATTACTCCATCTGTTTCGTGGTTCCCAAGAAAGAGGGTACGTTCCGACCCATACTGGATCTCAAGTCGATCAACAAGGCGCTGCGGGTCCCTCGTTTCCGTATGGAAACCCTCCGATCTGTGTTAGCGGCGGTTCATCAAGGAGAGTTCCTCGCCCCTCTGGATCTAACAGAGGCATATCTTCACATTCCGATTCATCCAGATTACCAAAGATATCTCCGCTTCAAGATTCTGGGACAACATTTTCAGTTCCGGGCTCTACCGTTTGGTCTAGCGACAGCACCGCGAGTCTTTACAAAGGTAATGGTTGTGGTGGCGGCAGCTCTACGCCGGGAAGGGATCATGGTTCACCCGTACCTAGACGATTGGCTCATACGGGCGAAGTCTCGAAGTCAGGGGCTTCAAGCTGTGAACAGGGTGGTGTCCCTTCTACAGTCTCTAGGTTGGATCATCAACTACGACAAAAGTCACCTCACGCCATCTCAGTCGTTGGACTATCTGGGCGCCCACTTCGATACGAGGGAAGGAAAAGTGTTCCTACGTCTGGAGAGAGCACAAGCATTGAGAACGCAAGTGCGGCGTTTCATGTCTCTCTCGGATCCAACTGCCTGGGACTACCTGCAAGTTCTGGGGACAATGGCATCCATGATCGACCTAGTTCCGTGGGCCTTTGCTCATCTCCGACCCTTGCAGAAGGCATTGCTGTCCCGTTGGAAGCCAGTGTCACAGGATTATCATGCGGTTCTTCCGATCCCTCCGGCGACCCGGCTCAGTCTCGGTTGGTGGTTAGATCCCCAGTCTCTAGCCAAGGGAGTCTCCCTAGAGACACCAGACTGGATAGTGGTTACCACGGATGCCAGCCTCTCCGGTTGGGGAGCGGTCTGTCAAGCGAGCTCCATCCAGGGCACGTGGACGAGCGTCCAGAGACAGTGGCCCATCAATCGTCTGGAGACCAGAGCGGTTCGGCTTGCCCTGCAGGGTTTCCTGCCGTTAGTTCGGCGAAAAGCTGTCAGAATACTGTCGGACAATGCAACTACAGTATCGTACGTCAACCGGCAGGGAGGAACGAGGAGTCGACTTGTCGCGTGGGAAGCAGAACAGCTGATGATGTGGGCGGAACGCCACTTGCTTCGACTAGCGGCCTCTCACATAGCAGGCGTAGACAACGTGCAAGCAGACTTCCTAAGTCGACAGCGTCTAGATCCAGGAGAATGGGAACTATCCTCGGATGCGATGAAGTTGATAGAGCGCCGGTGGGGGAAACCTCACATGGATCTAATGGCCACAGCGGTGAACGCAAAAGCTCCTCGCTTCTTCAGTCGCAGACGAGAACACGGCGCGGAAGGGGTCGATGCTCTGGTTCTTTCATGGCCAAGGGAGGTCCTGCTGTATGTCTTCCCGCCATGGCCCCTAGTGGGGAAGGTGCTCCGACGTCTAGAGACTCATCCAGGGCCGGTGATTCTGGTAGCTCCAGAGTGGCCGCGGCGTCCCTGGTTTGCGGATCTTCTCTTTTTAGCACGCGAGGGACCATTACGTCTCGGTCACCTACCTCGACTCCTCAGACAGGGTCCCATATTTTTCGACGAGGCAGATCGCTTTTGTCTTGCGGCATGGCTTTTGAGAGGCGCAAACTAAGGCGTCTGGGATATCCGGAATCAGTGATTTCCACCTTATTACGTGCCAGAAAAACGTCTACCTCCGTCACCTATGTGAGGGTCTGGAAGGTTTTTGAGGATTGGTGTATTGCCCACTCCATTGTTCCGGGGAAAGTCTCTCTGGTCCAGATCTTGCATTTCCTACAGCCTGGACTGGAGATGGGCCTAGCCTACAACTCCATTAGGCTTCAGGTCTCGGCGTTGGGTGCTTTACTATACAACGGTAAGGACTCCCTCCTATCTTCGCACCCGGATATTACCCGTTTTCTCAAGGGTGTAAAACAGCTGAAGCCTCCCTCTAGACCGTCTTGTCCATCTTGGAGTCTTAATTTGGTTCTCCGGGCTCTGGGCGAGGCACCTTTCGAGCCTTTGCGGTCGGCCACCCTGAAAGATCTCACACTTAAGTCAATTTTCCTGGTGGCAATTAGCTCAGCCCGTCGTATCTCGGAACTTCAAGCACTTTCCTGCCGAGAACCTTTTCTACGCTTCTCTGAAGGCGGAGTTTCTTTGCGAACAGTACCTTCTTTTCTTCCAAAGGTCGTATCTTCTTTTCATCTAGATCAATCGGTAGAACTTCCCTCGTTCGCCACAACGGAACCCAGAAATCTCCGGGTTCTGGACGTCAAGAGATGTCTGATGCAATACTTGACAGTCACCAATGAATTTCGCCTCTCGGATCATCTTTTTGTTCTCTGGTCGGGTCCTAGGAAGGGTCGCATGGCGTCCAAGGCCACCATTGCAAGATGGCTGAAGACTGCAATTTCTTCAGCATACATTGGGGTTGGACGTCAACCACCGATGGGGGTTAAGGCTCACTCCCTTCGGGCGCAGGCCGCTTCTTGGGCGGAAAACTCGGCTGTTTCAACACAAGAGATTTGCCGAGCGGCCACCTGGAAGTCTCTTCACACGTTCTCTAGACACTATCGGTTGGATGTTCGGGCCCCTGTTTTTGGGTCCTTTGGAGATAGTGTTCTACGAGCAGGGCTGTCATCGGCCCACCCAGTGTAGGGAAGCTTTGGTACATCCCACTGTCTGGACTGATCCTGGTACGTACAGGGAAAAGAAAATTATTCCTCACCTGCTAATTTTCGTTCCTGTAGTACCAAGGATCAGTCCAGACGCCCTCCCTATTTTTTGAGGTTTTTTTTTGTGTTTGGGATAGGCCTCTGCTCGTTATCTCTACTTGTCTGTCTTTTTCAAGCTACCCTGGGGCTCCAGGGTTCTTCGCTTGAACAGTTTTCGTTTGCAAGTTCCATTTTGTGGTTACCTTAAACTTAACCAAAGTTCTGGTTTTGCAGTTTTTACTTGATAGTTCTCAGTTCTTGATCCCTCCTTCTCTTCTCTTTCTGGCTTTGTAAGTCTAGTTACTGAGGATAGAGTCACAGGGGATGAGGTCATATAGGACCGCCCCCTGGAGTTTTTGTTCTGACTCCATCTGCTGGACAGGGGACATAACCCACTGTCTGGACTGATCCTTGGTACTACAGGAACGAAAATTAGCAGGTGAGGAATAATTTTCTTTTTTTTGGGTGTTATGTTAGCTCTGTAACTAGTACACAGTTTATTTTTGGTTAGTGTGAGAGGTAACAGTGTTGGAGCCACTTGGCAGTACTTATCGCAATATGATCAAATTTAAGTTTATAACTGGAGGGAGGACACCAAAGAAATCTACTGCAACAGCATTTAACTTTCAAAAAGGTGACTATGATAAAATAAGGAAAATGTTTAGGAAAATATTGACAGGAGCAGCTGCAAAGGTTAAGAGTTTGCATCTGGCATGGTCCTTGTTTAAAAATACTGTTTTAGACACCTGGACCAGATGTATTCCATGCATTAGAAAGGGCGGGATGAAGGCTAAATGACTACTGACATGGTGAGAAGTGAGAGAGGCTATAATTAAAAAAAATTTCAAGTAATGGAAAAGGGATCCAAATGAAGACAACAAGAAACAGCTTAAGCACTGGCAAGTTAGGTGCAAAGCATTGATAAGGAAGGCAAAGAGAATTTGAAAAGAAGATTGCCATAGAAGCAAATTCTTATAAATTTTCTTTTAGGTATATTCAAAGTAAAAAGGCTGCGAGAGAGTCAGTTGGACCATCAGAGGATCAAGGTTTACTTAGGGATGACAACACCATAGCAGAGAGACTAAATGAATTCCTTGCTTCAGTCTTCACTGAGGATGGTGTAAGAGAGATACTCTTGCCAGAAATGGTATTCAAAGGAGATGATTCAGAGGAACGGAAACAAATATCCATGCCACCTGGAAGATGTACTAGGGCAAAGTAAGAAAGAATAGCAAATCACATGGACCAGATAGTATACATTCCAGAGTGCTAAAAAAGACATTGTGAACATACTATTAGTAATTTGTAAACTATCATTAAAATAGTTTGTTACCTGAAGATTGGAGGGTTGCCAGTGTAATGCCAATTTTTAAAAAGGGATCAAGTGGTGATCCAGGAAACTACAGACCAGTGAGTCTGATGTATGTACCATGCTAAATAAATGGTAGAAAATACCATAAACAACAAAATTACTTAACACATAGATAGGCATAGTTTAATGGGACAAAACCGATATGGTTTTAGTCAAAAGAAGTTTTGCCTCACAAATCTGCTCCACCTTTTTTGAGGGCGTAAATAAATGCCCCCACACAACCTATATTCACAATGCCAATTTTTTACTTTACATTTACAATTAGTCATTCTATATGATATAAAGTATAGTTATTCATTCCCAGGCCAATGAAATGCTTGATGCTAGAAAACCAGACACAGTGGTAAAGGAGAAAATGACAAAAACGGAACATGCCAAGCTGCTATAGATCCCTACACAGAAAGTATATGCTAGCAGAATACTTCACCTTTGTTCACACAGACGGACCCTCACCAAATATAGAATAAAGTATAAATAGAAAGTTGCAGACAACAACTGAACTTGTAACTGCAACAAGCCTGTATGCAATACAACAGTGGAAAAACAAACATCACCATACCCAATAAAACATAAAAACTAAGAAATATAAACAGACTCACTGCATCTTACTGTGAAGCTCGGCATGGCGCGGTTCAAATAGCTGATGTTTGACCTGTGCCACCCTGAGCTTCGCTGTAAAATGCACCCCAGGAACAGCAGACAGGCAGGGAGCTCAAGCTCTGCCGGCAGAAGACGATACATGGCATCAAAGTTTGTTTAGTACAGGCCATTTCCTTCTCATTTGTTTAGATCTATTAGAAAATCATGAGGGTAATATACAGCCTGGGATAGAGGACACATGATGCAAACCTTTACTTTTTTAGTTCATGGTATAGTTCAGTGATTTATGATAAAATGTTTCTTGCATATGAAGCAATGTGGATTTTCAGAACTGATTAGCAGTTTTTGACAGCTGAAATTAATGAAAAGCATACCAGGCCACCAGGAGGGAGCTCCCGTACAGAGCCCATCATGGGGATAGAATTTTTTTTTTCTTATTTTCCTCCTCTAAATCCTAGGTGCGTCTTATGGAGCGAAAAATACTGTATATGCATACAGACACGTTTGTTCTCTCGTACATACATGCTCACACACATTCTCTTCTCCCCCTCTGGAACGCACAAGTTGTGGCAGCCTCCATCTTCAGTCAACGGGTTGACTTCTCTGCCCTTTCGGGGTGTGGGCTGATTCTCTTCGTTTCTTCTGGCCACATGGGCCAGTGCTGCTCCTGATTCTTCCCTCTCACTCACCCACCCACATTCCTTTCCCTCCTTACTCACCGATTTTCTTCCCTCACCTTTTACCCCTTTCCTTTCCTTCTCTCCCCTTCCCTCTCCTTACCCATTCCCTTTCATCCACTCTTCCTCCCTTTCTTTCCCTGTCACCTAATCCATCCTTTCCTTTGCTTCCCTCCCCTCTCGCCCACTCCATCCTTTCCTTTTCTTCCCCACTCCTCCTCACTTTTCTTCATTTGCCTCTGTCATGCTCTCTACCTGCACCAGCTGCTTTTTATCATCATACTCATTTTGCTCTATCTCCCCCATCAATGAACCGGATTCTGAGACACTACTGTATATTCCTCCCAAATTTTCATCTTCTCGTATCCCTTCAGTATCTGCTGATTCAAACAAGCCAAGAAAAGGTTCTTTATCCGAATCAGTAGCTGAAAATATTTCCTTTACAGCATCACCTGGAGAAAAGTATGCTGCTGGTTTTTGGCATTGCTGTTCCTCCTACCCTTTCTGCCTTGCTACTCTCTGTACCTCCAAAGCAGAAGGGAGTGAAATGTGCTCTTCTTCAGAGGCGCATGCTTTCTGCCATTTTAGGTTTGAAGTAGTTCTGCTTCAACTTAGGTGCAGACTTCCGTTGTTGTTGCTGCCAGCCTTGTCAACATTTCCTTTACCTCCTTTGCCTTTCCCTATCCCTGACATGGATTTTGTCATTCGTGGATTGGATATTTAAATGTTTTTTATTGCTTAGCGATACCGTATCTTACTGTACACCTCATTGACTGTGCTGTGTATGTGTGTGGAGAACTTTCACAGACACAGAAACGGTGCTGCTCTGAGGGTCAGTGTGCACTAGTTCTGACTCTGCTGAGCTGACAGGCTCCACAAAACAGCCTGGTAGGTTTCAGTTTCTGCATTGCTCGCCTAGTGTCTATTGCCCAGGTAGACAGAGACAAACTCACTAACATCAGAACAACTCTCCCTACCCAAACCCTCCATCCTCCCCCAAGTAAGACAGAAAACTACAGCACAGAGCTATTGCTTGTCTGGTTCTGCTCACCGGCACAGTGGGTGAGATAACAGTGGAGCACAGACTAAAATGGGCAGCATATATCTCCCTGTACTGGGTTCACTACAGGTATCCTATATTATAGAATTATACACAATATACCCGTATTTCCACATTAAATGTATTTAAATGCTTTATTACAATCTTCATTAAAAAACATACATAACACACCCTAAATTACCATTCACCCTCTCATTCATTCATCTAAACAACATGTAATAAATACACCCTAAAACCTCTCCTTAACATCATATACATAATATGCACTTAATTACAATTGATATTGATACAATGTAAACATATCCCTCCAATTACATATTTTCAATCACGTATCTCGGCTTGTTTGTCACACAAGTTTTTCACACATACTAGATTTCAATACAGGTCTGAACAAAATATTTTCCCTTTATTTCATCACAAAAATCTTTCACAAAATCTTTCTTTTATTTCATATCCTCTCAATTATTTTTTCGTCCCTTTCAATTGCTGTCCCGACAGGTTTCTTCAGGGGATTAGCCTTATACTCAAACTGGAAAACTCCTGGAGAACGTTCAGTAAATCTGTATCGCCAATCACCTCATGTATCAAACTTTTATTGCTGATCCTTTTTTCCCCCTGCTAAGTCAATTCTCAATCATCTTCCATTTCCTCATTGTTTCAAACAAACTTATTTACTTGACCTCTGCATCGCTTGACCTCTGCATCGCTTCTCCACTGAAGTCACTTTTTACTACTCCCCGAGCCGTACTGCTTCAACTGTTTTCCAACCTTTCTCCACCTCACTCTCAGCCGCCGGCTCCCTAACTCCAACCTGTCTCCTAGAAGCTGCAGCATTTATTCATTTATTCATTTTAAAAATTTATATACCATGTTATCCAAAACTCCTAAGCGGTTTAAAAACCAGAACAGACATAAAATTAAACAAAAATGTAAAGCCACACAAAAATATTTGTGTTTCCTGTTTGTTGATTTTTTTTCAACATATTTCTCGTTCACACACACGAGATGTATTTGATTTTTCCTGTGTCAGATTCGGGGATCAGTTCCTACCCAATGGTGCAAGATAGATTTCTTAGCAAGTAACAATATCTTCTGAATCCAAAGTCGTAAAAATGTCTTATCTAAATCTACCCCCCCCCCCCCCCCACAATATATCATCAAATAACATACCTGCATCTAATGGAACTGTATTCCCACGATCTAAAAAATATAATGAACCACAGGTTTCCAAAAAGAAATAATTTCAGGGCATGTCCCAGAGTTCTTGGCATTTGATTACATTTTTCACAAATGTCACATAAGGCAATATTCATGTGAAATGCCCCTTTTTTGAAAATAATAGTATCTCATAAGGAACTTGTAGTACACTCTCTTAAATCTAATTTGCAAGTAATAGATTTTATTCTTTTAAAACAGAGCATATTGAAGTTCTATAAAGTCTAAAGCCATCTCTGTTTTCCAATTAGACAATTTTTGTCTAAGGTCAATATGTGGCTTCAAATCTAAAAGACGACGATAGATATAGGAAATAGAATTCCAAATAGGGTCTTCTATATCAAATATTTCTGATAGCAATGTTCTATTCTCCCCATCCCAATCCTGTATTTTTAAGGGTCTAATATAGCTTGTATCTTGCAAGTAACCTAAATAGTGTTTATTATCTAGCCCAAATTCCTCGACAAAGATGGAAAAGTTTTTATGCCTCCTTCAAGAACTGTTCTATCATGTGTTTTAACCTCCCATACTGTAAAGGTCGCATTATGGTAGAAACTCCTCATTGCCAATCGGAGGCAAAAATTGAGAGATATTGCTCTTTAATTTTAATGAGTAGAAGAAATAGCGCCATGATAAAATCAGAGGAATGACCAAGGAACCTCCCTCAAGTATTTTGGAATTGCTATCAGTGAGGAGTGCAGAAGAATCCCCAAGTTCTTTCGAGAAAAAAGTTTCTTTTCTGTCTCTAAAGGAGTATAAAAGCTTGTCCCCCAACAAGTCTGCCACATGGCATAGGTTGCATACCAAATTATACAATTTCAGATTCGCTAAGCCTAGCCCACCATGTTCCCATTCACGCATCAATTTGGCACAGGCTATTCAGGGCTTCTTATTTTTCCAAAGATATCACCGCAGCAGAATTTTCTGTCTGAGTCGCATTTTGTTTCGATAGATAACAAGGGATAGTTTGAAACAAGTATAACCGTTTTGGTAGAAGAATCATTTGAAATTGATTAATTTTGCCCAAAAAGAGAGGGGAAAATCCGTCCAAGCCCTCATTAATATGCTAATGGAGTGCAGCATCTTCTGAAAATTGACAGAGTACAAATCTGCCGATCTTTATTTAAAATAATACCCAAATATGTAAATGAATCATTAGCCCACCGCATTGGGAAACGTTCTCCCCAGTTCCATCTTATTTCATGAATTGTCGGGAGGACCTCACATTGTCTAGTTTTAATTTAAAGCCAGCCAACCTCCCATAAATTTCTACCTCTCTGAGGAAGGCTCTCTTGGATGCTTGTGGATCTGCAGTTTGTAGGACAATATCGTCTGCAAAAACAGACAGCTTATTCTCTTGAATACTTCCCAATGAATTGCCTGCAATGTACCCATTACCCCAAATTTTGTGGTAAAAAAAAGTTATAATAAATAGTGGGGACAGAGGAAACCCCTGTCTTGTCCACCTGCCCAAACAGAACTCCTCTGAATTATATCCATTGACTGACACACAGGCACATGGGTCATGATACAGTGTTTGTATCACCTGAAGAAAATATCCTGATATCCCAAAGGTTTCTAAGGCCTTAGCATAAAACTTCACTCCAGTCTATCAAATGCCTTTTCGGCATCTAGACTCAAAATTGTGGAGAGAATATGCTTATGTTTTCAGCTGATAAGAGAAGCAATAATCTTGTGAATATTCATAATAGTATTTCAGCCTATTAGAAAGCCCACCTGCTCTGGACCTATGATCGTTTGAAGAATTGTTGCTAGTCTGTTGGCCATAACCTTTGCTTAAAGTTTTATATCAAAATTTGAGAGAAATCGGATGATATGAGGTGGGAGAAGTCAAATCTTGTCCCGCCTGTGGGAGTACTGTTTTATAATGGCGCTATTTACTGCTAGAGGAAACCTCTGCTATTTGCTGCTAGAGGAAACATCTGTTGGTCAACTAAATGTAAGAGCAACCAGCTTTGACATTAACAGCTTGTAAAATTAGGTTGGAAGGCCATCTGGCCCTGGAGCTTTTCAAAGTTTGGCCTCTTTGATTTCCTGTACTATCTCTTGGAATTGGATAGATTGATTTAACTGCCTCAACTCCCTCGTTAAGCAAGGTATTCCTGCAGAGCATAAATATGCCGAGATATCCTGTTCGGACTCCAGAGATGCAGTGTAAAGTTCTTGATAGAAATCTTTAAAGACATTGCTAATATATTTTCCAATATTTATTAACCTCCCTCCTTATCTCGCATCGTTATGTATTCAGTACCCATCCAATTTTTTGTCATATTGGCCAATGTTCTATCAATCTTGTTGCCCTGCTGAAAAAATGTACCTTTTTAATATGCCATACCCTTCTTTGACCTTTGGTGAAGTAGCATATTTAAAGAAACCTGTCCCTCAATAGATTGTCGCCTTGTGTCTGTACTCTGGTTTTGATCATATTTTCATTTGATCTTATAAATATACTTCCATAGATAAAATTTCTGATGTCAAAGTTTTCTGTCTAGTGACCATATAAGAAATAATACCCCCCGGGAACATTACTTTGGTAGTTTCCCAGAATACAATTGGGGAAGCTTGATGATCCTGATTAAATGTTGCATATTCCTCCCACTTTTTAATCAAATAGGCTCGAAATGTAAGATTATTATATAAGACTTTTGGGAAACTCCAGCTACTTCTCATCTCATCTAGCCGAAACCCCTCTAGATTGAGCCAGACAGGTGCATGATCAGAGATTATCAAAGGCCCAATTTTTGCAGCTGAAATCCTGGAAAAAGTTCCCCCATCAACCCAGAGAGAATCTATCCTAGGTGCCATGAGCTCTGGATACATGTGTGAATTTTCTGTCCAGAGGATGTATAGCGTTCCATGTATCCACCAAATCTACTCCCCAATACACACATTCAATCCCTTTACCCAAAACCTGAGATGTGGCCACCGTCTGATTTGACATGTCCAAATAGTGGTCCAGAACACAAAATCTCCACCGACTATCATCGGAGTGTTTGAAAGTTGTGACAGGATTTTTGCAAGGTGTATAAAAAATGCACGGTCGTAATTGTTGAGCACATATACATTGCATAATATAATTGGCTTCCCAGGACACCTTCCACAATTAAATACCGGCCTTCACTTTCTGAAGTTATCTTTGTCTCCTGAAAAGGAACAGTTTTTCCATTTAGAACCGCTACCCCTGCTTTTTTGGAGCCCGATTGGGATGAATATACCTTACCCACCCATTGTCTTCATAATTTACCATGTTCAATGGCATTCTAGGTGGGTCTCTTGCACAATATGTGCCCCCCATCTTTGTAAAGCTTGTTATATCGTGTAGCGTTTACTCTCAGATCCTATACCACTCACATTCCACGTGATGCACCTAGTAGGGGTAGTCATTTACAGCCTCATCAGCCATAGGTATAAAAATGAGATATCTCCCTGCCATGTCATCCCTCCGGTCAAGACTTCCCAGCCTAAGCCCTAACCAGCTTCCAAAACAGCACATCCAGTCATGCTAAGCTGCTTTTGTAGGAAATCATATATAGCATTCTCTAACTTACCCCACTCTACTCTGCACCTACTACACTTCCTCCCTCCCCCTTCCTCCATTCCTTGCCCTATCCCTTGCCGCCCCCCCCTCTCAACCCCCCAAGAAAAAACAAAACCTCAAACAATTGCTTAACCATGAGCTAAGAACACCTGTGTGTTATGTGCTAGGGCCCCCACTCCCCTACAAGCAGAGAAAACAAACATATCCAAAAACTTGCTCAGTCCCCATCATTCCCCCAAGCTATATTTCCAATCTTTACTGTTCATTTCATACTGCACATCTCATTAAACAGGCCTGTTGCAGAAATACAGTTTGTCACTAGATCAGCAGAATGTTGATCAGTATCCACTATGACCATTTCCTTAGAAAAAGAAAGGAAAGTCCCTTCCTGTACTTAATTTAGGCATTTCCAAATGTAGGCTCTTCTGTTTTTTCGGTCTGGTATGAAAGAAAGCTTGCACTTCTGCAGCTGTCATAGAAATGAACTGCATTATTGAACACCACTCTCAGCTTTGCCCCAGGTATTGTTAACACAAACTTAATGTGATGACGCATAAGCTGGGAACAAATTGGTGCAAAAGTCTTGCGTCTTGCTGACACCACCAGGGAATAATCCGAAAATATAAATATTTTCTGCCCTTCATATTCTATGGCCTGGAGTTGTCTATATAACTGCAAATCTCCTTATGCAGAAAAATCAAAATCTTGGCAATAACTGGCCTAGCCTTCCCTGCTCGTTGCGTCGCATCCCCAGCTGGTATGTACATTTGATATGGAAGGCCTCAAGCATTTCCAGGGGGTTTAAGAGCTTGCGGCACCTATCTCTCCAGAATGCCTCTCAGGTCTCACTCTGGGATCGCCGCTGAGAGTTCAATAAAGCGTAGATTGCTCTGGTGGGAGCAATTTTCCCAAATCTTCCAGCTTGGACTCATGTTTGGCCAAATCTGCTCGGGACACTTCCAAATTTCATTCAAGGGCCTGCACTCGCTCCTTTACCCCCCACAATCTGCATCTCAGCATTGGTAATACCTGGGTGTATGATCGGTAAGCAGGGACTGGATATCATCGAAGTACAAGTGTAGCTTACCTAATTTTTCATCCATTGCTGAAAATTTTATCTCAGCTAGATCCCCCCCGGCTCTCCTGAGGCCTTCTGCGGTGATGGAGGATTACTTGCATCTTACTTACCACCGTTGATCTCTGCTTTTCCTTACGGATCATTTGTCGTGATCAGCCATGGAAAATGTTTGGGAAAAGTCAACAACGTGTCCCCAAGAGTCACTTTATACATAGTAATTCTCAATATCACTGTGTACCGCGTTGGAGAGGCTGATGGGGGCAGACAGAAGGAGTTGGGGCCCTGCAGCAGCACAGAATCACTACCGCACACACTCACCACTTCACGTGACCTCCCTGATTTCCTCATTTAAAGTAACCCGAATGCTTCTTTGAATAAAAATGCTGACAAATGTTTCCCGAAAGTTGCGGAATGTCTCAGGTAATTGATTCCACAGAAGTGGGCCCACAACTGTGAAGACTCTCTTGTGTCAACAAGCCTTATAAATTTATGGCTGGAGATTTCAAGTAGACACTGTCCAAAGGATCACAAATTTCACAATGGGCAGTAGATCTTTAACAAAGGGACTAATGCATGCTGGTGCTTCACAATTCAGAGCTTTGTGGATCATCAATATAATTTGGTCCTCTGGCTGGCCTGGGCTCCCAGCCATTTGCACTGCTTAGTGTTGGTGTGGCGGCTGTTCACCTGGTGGTGCTGGACTGCTCCTGGAAGGGCTGTTCACCTGGAGGTGCTGGACTGCTCCTGGAACAGCGCTGTACTCTGCCATTGTGAGCATATGCTGGCAGGACCTGAACTTCTGCACCAGTGTCACACCTCTCTTCCTCTGGCACTGTGATCTGTTTCTCACTGGGCTTGTCCTATCTACTAGCTGCATTGCTCGGAAGACTTGGACTTAGCATTGCATAGTCAGGCCGATGCAATATTGGCATGGGGAAAACAGGCACTCATGATTGGGTGCCCGCTCTCCTAATGCAGACCGATCAACTTCTCTGAGGCACCCTACTTAATATTTAAATCGGCTGCCATGGTAAAAAGTAGGAACTAGGGGAAATTGTGCACCCCTAGCGCCTCCTTGGCAGCGGGCACCCAGGAGAAGTGGCTGTCAGTTGGTTAGGAAACGGATGCTTAATTTTACCAGCGTCTGTTTTCCTAACCTGTGCAAGGCCACAGGTTAGGAAAATGGACACTCATTAATGGACCATCACTTTTCCTAATCTGACCGCCGGCACACTTTTTAAAAAAAGGTTCTCCTTTGTTCCTCCTCCAACTTAATATCGTGGTGATATTAAGTCGGAAGTACAGAAAAGCAGTATTTCTTTCTGCTTTTCTCTACACTTTTTGGGCTGCTCAAAAATTAATTCCTGCTCCCTGCAGGTGTTTTTATCCTTGGAAACTAACATGCATGTTGGCACACTTTTTTTTTTAATTGGGGGAGAATAGCTAATAGCCTCATCAACATGCATTCACATGTGATGAGCACTATTAGCTTTGCAGGGGGTTGGACGAGCTAATCCCCTTATAGCATAAGGGGGTTCTGGATGTCTGTCCAACCATGGGTTAACCCATGTGCTTGGCTGAGTGCACTGTATTGCATTGGCCTGAGTATATGCAGTCCTGCCACATGTGCAGTGGGTGACGCAGATTAACAAACGTCACCCAAACCCACAACTTTTTTTTATGTCATAGGATTATTGACTGGCATTTTGTTGCTCACTATACATCAAGTGGAGAATGCTATAAAATCCCCATCTTGCATTTAGTAAACTAATTTATGCTGTGGCAAAATATTTCCTAATGGAGAAGAGTGGGAAAAACTTGTAAATACTGAATATAGCATGGAAATTGTAACTGGGAAAATAATTTAATCGTAATCTGTTGGTAAACCAGAGGAAAGGAATTTACTTTACCATTTTTCATTGTAATGGGGAAGGCTGCAGGCTGGGTCCTCCAAACTGCTTGCTACCCCGACTGTGTGCATAATGGGTGTAGAATTAAAACCAAGCGAACTGATGGTCCAGGTACAGCTGAAATCAGCGATTGTCAACCAGTGTGTCGCCAAGCTCTGGCAGATGTCATGTGTTTCCCAGTCTCCCACTGGCGAGGCTGCTCTTCCATCCCCATCCTCCACCCCAGCGAGAGGCAGACAGTTCTTCTATGAACACTGCTGCTGGTCCTGCCTGGGCTATCTGCACTTTCAAGTCTGGGTGGGAACGGTAGCAGTGTTAGTGAAAGCTGGCAACATTAGCAGCATGGCCTTTTCTTCCCATTCCCCTGGCCCACAAAAGGAAGTAGTATGTAGTGGGATGTCACTTTATTCTGTATTTGGTGAGGGTTTGTATGTGTTCTGCATGTGTGACCAAGGTGAGCTCGTTTTTGTGTAGAGATCTATAGCAGCTTGGCTTGCTTTGTTTTCTTTAAAAAGAGGTGTATTAGTGTTTAGGGCTTGGTTAAACATTTGTAGTGTTGCCTTTTTTTTATAGGTAGGGTTGTTACTGTTTGAGTGTGTTCCATGATGCAGATGTAACTCTGTGCAGATTAGCAGATCCTGGGAGTATGTTAGGTGCTATATTTCTGTTTCATAGAAACATAGAAACATAGAAATGACGGCAGAAGAAGACCAAATGGCCCATCTAGTCTGCCCAGCAAGCTTCACACATATTTTCTCTCATACTTATCTGTTTCCATTTCTCTAGTTTTGCACTGCATGCAGTGTGTCCTTTTTGGGTTTCCATTCCAGTTTGTCTCCATATTTGTAGTTTGTGGTCTTTCTGTATTTGGTGACGGTTCTGTGTATGTGACTGAGGTGAGGTATTTAACTTTTTTTTTTTACTCCATATAGGCATTTGTATTAGTGTTGTTTTGTTGTATTTTCTCATTAGGATATACATTGATGGTGAACTGCTGCCTTTCCTTAAGTAGGGCTGTAGTGCTAGGTAGTAGACTGAGTTTGCATTGCTGTTACTGAGATGAAAGGAACAAGTTGTACAGGGAGTGCCCTGATTCTGCTCTGCACCCATTGTTGAGGGACGTGGGATTCCTGTGGATGCAGAGTAGGTTTATATTTAGCCCCATGACGGTCGTGTGTTCAGTATGTCAAGCCTATGAATGTCATCTATCAGGTATGTCCCGACAGAAAAAGGTTTGAGTACCATTGGCTTAAACCACACGGCAAGAAAATTCCCATTACTGGTTGATGGTTTCGCCATGCAGGAATTCAAGTATATGAGATCTTGCTGTTGGGATAAAAGAGGGGAACCATAAATATTTCCCTCCTTTGTTGATCCTGCAGTGGCAATGGATTTCTTAGTTTTCCCACTACAACATTGTGCAAGGAGGGTGATTGGTCTTTTTTTTTTTTAACCTCCTTGCAACTCTGTCCATTTGTTCCGCTTCCTCTTCTCCTTTGGCTCCTCCTGATTTCAGTTCAGTGACTATTATCACTTGCGGTAGCCTTGGTTAAAAACAAACACACAAATAGTGAAAATACGGGTTCCCAGAGAAGGATTTCTGATTGTGAGTTTGAATTGTCTGCATATTTAGGCACAAGCAGTCATATCTGAGGATGGACTGTCTCCATGAAAGAGTGCATTTTCAAGCACTGAACGGAGTTGGTGGTGTGCTTGGGTGCAGGCTCATGTCTACAAATGTCAGAACCATTGATGGCTTTGAGGATGGGCCATCTAGGATGTGACAGGGGTCTTGGCAGTGGTTGTAGTTGGCTCATTGGGGTGCTATCTCTTGGTGCATCAATAGTTGGAAAATGGAGATTTCCATTTCCTGTGTTTGATCTGACAAGATGAGTGCAGTCACATTTGCTGAGGGTGGATCATGAGTGAAGTGGTAGTGTTTGGCAGTTTGGTGTTCCATTGTTTTGTGCATTAGTAAATGGAGGACTGATATGTCAGTTTCCTGTGTCAGATTTTACAAAATGAGGCATTACAGTTTAGTAACATTTTGTGTTTCATATCTCTTGCTAGAAGAACTATCTGGTATTCTATTGCATTTTTTGAGCGCATGGCTGTTGCTGGACTTATCTGCATGTGTCATCTCTTTGGACAGCACTGGAATTTAAAAGAGCGTGGGACAAACACAGAGGATCTCTGAAGGAGAGGAATGGACTATAAAGATGAGCAGGAAATGAGGATGGGTAGACTGGATGGGCTGTATAGTCTTTATAGTCTGCCGTGTTCTATGTTTATATACAGCAATTTGGCTTCTCATGGGGCAGCTTTTCCAAATCGGTTTGTTTTGCCAAAGAGACATCACTTAAAGAAGCATTCGCAGCGATGAGCCAATAACTTAACATTTATTTATTTATTTATCAGGTTTTATATACCGTCATTTGGCTTCATTATAAAGCCATCATAACTGTTTACAAACATGGGAAGGTTACAAGCATATTAATATGACTGTTAACAACGAGAGACATCCTTTTACAAAGATTAACTAGAACTAGCACTACGGATTGCACAAAGGGGTGCACGAAGGGGAATGCCCCTTTGTTGCGCCCCTTTGGCGTGCGGTGCCTGGTGGTAATGCACCGTTTAACCGTCCGTCTTTGCCTTCGATGACGGGGGGGGGGGGGGGGGCAAGCCTCCTGATCGGGGCTCTCTCATCGCTATTCCCTTCTCATTTCCTGCTGGTATTTTCTTTTAGTTTTTTTTCTCATGGCGGTGGAGATATGCTGCAGGGTGCCAGGTGATGGTGGATGATAACAGTTCAAAACATCAGAGACTGCCTATCCATTGGATATTCTTTATTTAGGTTTTCAATTTCTTTGACTTTTCTGGCTGTTTCTTGTTTTTAGTATTTTAAGTATAGGGAGTATAGTTTGCAGCATATTAAAAGTACAGGGCCTTATTATACAAACTGTATTTCTCTCCTACTGTTTTATTTTATTTAAACTTTATTCATGTTCAGTATATTTTAGTTTATACTATTTTATGATTTGTTATATTTTTAATACCATTGTAAACCGTTTTGGTCAATTCCATATTGTTAAAGAGGGTATAGAAACTCCATAAATAAATAAATCCATCCTGGAGAGTTCATAGGGTGCAATTTTTATAGGCAACATATCAAGGTGCACTCGGAAATTCTCCTTAATTAAACCAGTGGCACCCAGTATAATCTGGGCCATTTCTGTATCTTTCAGCCATTTTTTCTTGGTCTCTGTTTGTAATTCTTGGTACTTAAAGATCTTGGCTTTCTCCATATGATTCACAGAATAGTTTGCTGGGTACTGACAACTCTATCAGCAATGCTGTGTTTTTCTACTTCACCACAATATCTGGTTCTCTAGCATGTGGGAATATGAATGTCCCAGGTGATCACAACGTCTTTGTTCTATTCTATTAGGATTGTGTTCCCTTGATATGTTTACACAGTTCCAATGAATAAGCTTTGCCACCCTTGTTGTGTCTAGATCAAACACTGACTCATCAAAATAGGTGACTCCTAACTGCAAACAAAAATGCATAGAATAAGATTATTTCTAAACAGCTTGCAGGAATTAAGTCGGATATTGGTTTTTATAACTTTTTGTATTTGTTTTAATTGGTCTTGATCCAGTGTCTCATCTTTCTTCTCTGTGCCTAGGAAAATAGAAATTAATATTTATCCCTGTACTGGTCAGACGGGTCGTTCACATCTTACAAAGTTTGTCATTCTGTTTTTATATGCTTACTTTAATCAGGAGCAAAAATGTCAGATTACTAATGTTGGTGTTGGCACAGTGAAGCAGGTGCCTCCTGCTGCTTGTCTTAATGCGGTGTTTGTATATTTTGCAGGCTTCTACAGAATTTCCTCCACTCAGTGCTATCAATTTTCAGAGGCAGTGTTCCACCTATATAATGAATAAAAAAAATATTTACATACTTTAAGGTGGTCTGGGATTTGTACAGGCCTTAACTGTATTTTTTTTAAATAGTGTGAACAAAAGTAAGCATTATTTATTACAAGTGAGGAGAATGGATTATTTGCTAAATGCTTGAGGCTTCAAGAATATTTTGCATGGCTTGAGAAACACTATTGCTCTTGGCTTGAGTACCTCAAACTAATGGTTTTGTTGACCAAAAAAATCAATGATTCTATTTTTGACCATTCTAGTAAGCATTCCATACCTAAGAAAACTGTTGTGAGATTCCAATATGCAATTCTTGCCTTCCGCCATCAGGAGCCTCTTTGGTCTAGCTGGTTAGTCTTCTCAACTCTTTGGCCTGTACTTCCTATTGGTGACCATTTTGTTTCCTGTCTGGACTTATATAATTTCCAGGCTTCCAGTCAGCAGGCTGCCAGAGCTCGGTTCTCTTTTTTTGGCCCCCCTCATGGAGCTCTGCTTCTAGAGTTTGTCATGTTCTTTTGACTTCAGCATATTCCTTGTGTCTCCATATCTGCTGAATCATTTGCTCTGATCTTGCTGTTTCCATTTTGCTTATGCTTAAACTGTATTCTCATTTAATCCTGGTTCGGGGCTTACTACCTAAGCCCTGCCAGCCACCAGCACCAGAGGGCTCAAACCAAGGGGAAGATGGCCATTGCAGGCAGAAGTCACCCTACCACTATTTCAGTTAGAATTCATCTGACTCTTCTTGCCAGTGTCCAGACCACTCTGGCCTTTGGGTCCCCCCCCCCACCCGGAAGACTATGTCATCACATTTTGGTTCTGATAATTTATTGGAACTTGTGGTGGGGCCCGCGTGTAAAAAGATTCCGAAGAAGTAATGGAGTTTGTATATATATTTTATTCCCTTTGGGAAGTAGGCTAAAAATATAGAAAATCCTTTCTTCTAGGTCACATTTTTTATTTTATAGGAATGAAAAAATAGTTTTCTGTGATCTAAAAGTGTCTCCCAACTTTTTATTTTATTTGTGTATTTAATTCATATTGATAAAAAACAAAACTGCTTTAACAAATCTAAACACAAGGCTTCCTGTTGGCTTGAGATGAGTGGGGCAGACTGAGCTTAATCTTGGTGTTTGTGGTAGAAATTAGTTACCATTTCCTACTTGTACCTGATGACGTGGCATTAACAAACTGTTGTTTATAAATATCCAAAAAGTAGAAGAGAGATGTTTCCATTTTCTTGGTTGACCTTGTATGATGAAGTAATGGAAACACGATTCTTTTGATTATTCGAAGAGAATCTTCTGTAACAATACAGATTTAGGTTATAGACTTGGGGCCGATTCAATACCTTGTGCTAGCTGCTGAACATGGTTTTAAGCAGTGTACCGCAAGGATCGGTGTTGGGACCGGTCCTGTTCAATATCTTTGTGAGCGACATTGCAGACGGGATAGAAGGTAAGGTTTGTCTCTTTGCGGACGACACTAAGATCTGCAACAGAGTGGACACGCTGGAAGGAGTGGAGAGAATGAGACGGGATTTAAGGAAACTGGAAGAATGGTCGAAGATATGGCAGCTGAGATTCAATGCCAAGAAGTGCAAAGTCATGCATATGGGAAGTGGAAATCCGAATGAATTGTATTCGATGGGGGGGAAAGGCTGATGTGCACAGAGTAGGAGAGAGCTTGGGGTTATAGTGTCTAATGATATGAAGTCTGCGAAACAATGCGACAAGGCGATAGCAAAAGCCAGAAGAATGCTGGGCTGCATAGAGAGAGGAATATCGAGTAAGAAAAGGGAAGTGATTATCCCCTTGTACAGGTCCTTGGTGAGGCCTCACCTGGAGTACTGTGTTCAGTTCTGGAGACCGTATCTACAAAGAGACAGAGACAAGATTGAAGCGGTACAGAGAAGGGCGACCAGAAAGATGGAGGGTCTTCATCGGATGTCATACGAGGAGAAATTGAAGAATCTAAATATGTACACCCTGGAGGAAAGGAGGAGCAGGGGTGATATGATTCAGACTTTCAGATACTTGAAAAACTTTAACGATCCAAAGACAATGTCAAACCTTTTCCGTCAGAAAAAAATCAGTAGAACCAGAGGTCACGAGCTGAGGCTCCAGGGAAGAAGACTAAGAACCAATGTCAGGAAGTATTTCTTCATGGAGAGAGTGGTGGATGCCTGGAATGCCCTTCCGGAGGAAGTGGTGAAGTCCAAAACTGTGAAGGACTTCAAAGGGGCGTGGGATAAACACTGTGGATCCATCAAGTTTAGAGGACGTGTATAAAGAGGAGGCAGCAAAACACTGCACGGAGCAGCAGTAGCCACAGAGGCATTCACGGAGCGGGATGCCAGTGGTTGGTGTTCCACCTTCACGGAGCAGAAGGATGGAGGGCTGCCATCTCCAAAAAAAACAAAACAGGGGTGGGTAAGAGTATGTAAAATTAACGGTGAGGTCATAGGCTATAAGTATTGCCAATTATTAGGCTTGTTCAATATTTGTTGATAGTTAATGTGGCTCTCGCGGAAATGGGGCTGCTACCTGGAGATAGTGCCCTTGTTCAGTGTACATGCATGGGGTTGATGAGGCTCCATCATGGCTCTGGGCTTCAACGGCAAGAGGTAATGTGGAAGAAAAAAAAAAATTTTGTATTCACAGGGAAGCGAGGTGTAGCTGGGCCAATACTTTACTTTCAATGCATGTCCACTGTAGCTCTCTGCTTCAGCGAGGGAGAGAGTCTGATACTTCTCTTTCAACGCATGGCTCTCTGCTTCAGCGGCAGGGGGAGTGTGGAAGGGAGGATCTGGGTGTGGACGGCAACCAACGGGGTCTGGATCGTATAGTCTGGGTAGACAGGGGCAGAGGTGTGGCCTGCTTGTTGCGGAAGTTGCTACCCCTAATTAAGCTGGATGTTCACTTGGATGCAGATCCGGCGATGCTCTCTTCATTGGTGGTGGGGTGGAGGGGAAATAGGGCTGGAGGGTGCTGGAAGCCAAGAGTAACAGGTGTGAGAGAGAAAAGGGAAGAAAAAAAAAAAAGGATAAAGTGCGTAGCTTGCTGGGCAGACTGGATGGGCCGTTTGGTCTTCTTCTGCCGTCATTTCTATGTTTCTATATGTAAATCTCCGCATAGCTAATCCATGTAGATGAGGCTATTTGCTAACCCCCGCGATCCATTAAATTTTCCAGGCTGCCAGTGCGCTCTTGTAACGTGGCAAATTTTACACTAGCCCGATGCTGGCATAAAGGTATGCCATGCTCAATGGCGCATTGAAGAAAAAGAAAAATCCTGCTTTCTGAGATCCTTCCTAATAGTATCATAGCAATACTATGTAGGAGGGGCCAAATAAAGCAGTATTTATTTTTTTAAAAAAAATTCTTTATTGGGCATCCAAAATTTTTTTTTAAACACACAAGATACACAGTCCAGGCCATGCATGTTGAGCGTGTATATGCCGGTAGCAGGAGAAAACACCCTCGTAGATTGAGCGTTCGTTTTCCCAACCCGCTTGATAGCTACCTCTCCTGTGCGCCTGATACTGAGGAGATGCTAGGGGTGCACAATTTTCCCTAGCGCTTCCTTTTTTGCGTGACCCCTGACTTAAATATTGCATTACGCGTCCAGGAGAGGTGGCTGGGGCGCATAGTATTATATAATTTGGTAAAATGAAAGAATTACTTTATCCAAAGTGCAAGAAAGAAATAATAGACATTTTCAAGGTTCAAGATGGTCTCTTACCATATTATATTTCTTGCCTAGTCTCAGGTGACACAAGTGTGGAGTAATTATGGAGATGTTTAAATTAATCTGTGGATCTGCCATGACTTATGTACTCCTTGCTTTTGATCATTGACTACATCTGACTAAATATTTTTGCCTGAAAAGAGATGTTTTTAACAGGAATTTTAATGTTATCTATTGGATTCTAAAAGTTTATATTACTAGAATTAAAATGGGCTTCTCTTGTTTCCTTTTTTAAACTTGGTCGTCACTCTTAGTACAACTTCTCAGCTTTCTAAATTTCTAAGGGGTTCAATTGTGTTACCTGGTATTTAAGTTGTGACTAACCTACTAGATGCCTGGTATTCCTTGTGTTAAGTACTGAATAAAAGGTAGATTTTAAAACGAGGACACGTGCATCCATGTGTGCGCGGTTCCCAGTGTGAGCACATGGACGTGATCATTTTATAACATGCATGCATCAGCGTGTGCATATTATAAAATGTGATATCTACGAGTACATGTGCGCCGGGTTTTAACATCCACACGTGCATGTGTGGGTGGCCTGCGTCTCGCACGAGCGGGAGGGGAATATTCTAAAGTACGTGCAGCGACACGATCGGGCCTTTGCCCAGCTTCCTATACCCCTACCTACCCTTTTCCCCTCTCCTCCCCGACCCCTAAACTATCCCTAACTATCCCCTATTATTTTGTTGCATACATACTGCTCCTCCGGAGCAGAACTATATTCAGCGTGCCGGCTGACTGCCAGTGTGCGCGCTTCTCCGGGACAGTGTCTAATTGCGCTGCCCCAGCCCTTCCTACCCAGACCACGCCCCCAGCCTGCCACTTTCAGACAGGCTGACACTTTGGCACATAGGGTACACGTGCATGGCTGGGCCTGTTCTAAAAGGCGCGTAGCGCGCGCAAGGCCCAGCCACATGCTTAACCTCTGAAATTTACCTGCTCAGCCCTTTTAAAATCCGGGCTTAAGTGTTTACGCTCCTATGAGCATAACTACAAATAATATGCAACCAGTCAGAAGGAAGTATTAGACTTACTTCATATGAAAATGTATCAGCTATGCTTGGTAAGTCTGCATGAATGTTATAGTTTTTAGGTGCATTTCGCTAAAAAGTGAGAGTGCCTGTTGTCACAGGTTTGTCTGTCCATCCGTGTGCATGTGCAAATGCATAGCTGTGCATGCTGCACATTAGACATTCGAGGACCCAAAGATCTGCTGTTGCACCCCATCTCCAACCCTGTGGCTGTTTGAATGGATTAAGGAGCAGAGGATGTCTATTCTCTGTCGCTCCTATTGAGCCAACCCTGTGGACGTCAGGTAATTGGAGGGGTGGTGATGGGTGAGGTGCCTGAAGTGAAAGGTGCTGCTGTACACTACTTCAAGTATCTGCTTTTCTAGTTCTACATCTTGTGTGTACAGCCTTTCCTCCAGACATACATAAATTACATTACACAGGACTCCCTCTTTCCAGCCTTAAAACAGGCTTCACATATTGCAAACAAATTTGCAATACCATATGGTAAATGTATGTCATGTTCTATTCTGTTATGTTTTGTATCCAAAGAAATATTTTTCTGTAGCTAGAAGAATACAAAACTGTGCTAATCAAGATTTTTTTTGTACATTTATGCTAATTTATTTATACAAAGGCTTTTATTCCTCTCCTTCCACTTAAGTGTTCATTGCGGCTTACATTTATAACTACTTAACATATATCTTCATATTAGCATAGAAAAAAACACATTGCTATCACTCAAATGCTACATTGCTACCCCTATTTACTTATGTTCAAGAAGTGCCACTAATGAAACATTATGAAGTACTTTTGTGATTTTTTTTAAATCAAATATTGATATAGTGTGTCTGGATTTTCAAAAAGCATTTGATAAAGTCCCTTATGACAGGTTCATCAGGAAATTATAGTCTTGGGATAGGAGGCAATGACCAATAGTGGACTGGTAACTGGCTAAACGATAAGAAACAGAGTAGGACTGGACTGGTCATGTCTGCCAATGGAGGAAGGTAAATAATGGAGATCCTCAGGGATCTGTACTGCGACCAATGTTTTTTAATATATTTATAAATGATCTAGAAAAAGGAGTAATGAGTGAGGTTATCACATTTGCACATGATACAAAATTATTCAAAATAGCACAAAATATAATGCTGTTTTCAATGTAGTTAAATATAAGCTGATTGTGAGGAATTGCAAAAAGGACTTGGGGAATGGGCATCTAAATGACCTGAAATTTAATTGACATTTGAAAGTGGTGCATGAGAAGAATAATTCAAACTATAGGTACATGATGCTGGGTTCTGTATTAAGTGTAATCACCCAGGAAAAGGATCTTATTTGTAGCTTATTTGTAGACAAAAAGGAAGTGGAACTGTGGTTTGGACAGGGGCAGGGCCGGATGTGACCTGTGAGGAGCAGGGTCCAAGTCGGATGTGATCTGTCTCTCTTATGGTGTCTAATTAGTAGATAAAATGGAAGTCTGTACGAATATATCTATTCTTAAAATTCATATTTCTATTTAAGGATGTCACCAGTAGTACAAATATGTTTGCAGCCCTTGGTTCATGCTGTGATTAATCAGTAGAAATTTCCTTAACTAGTACATTCACATATTCACTAACCTAGCTACAGCTAAAACTGCTCCTTGTGACCACACCCTTCTAGAACTGTTACTTCTGAAGAGAAGATTCTTCGGTAGGGAGGCTGTACAATAGTTTATAATTTTGCTGAAAAGGTTATCAAACTTTAACATGAATTCAGGCAGAGACATGACGAGCTACATCATGCTGCTGCTTCCCTTCTGCTTTCCAGTTCGATTATGACATCGCTGACTCAGGCTGCATGCTCCTGTAATGCTGATGTAGCCAGAGTTTATTCCATGTGATTACGGCAGTCATTTTATTTTCTGGCTCAGTAAAGGTTTTCCATTTTTCAAAACAAGTATTTTTTTCACATTCACTCCATTTTTTTTTTTTGGCTGTTTGGTTTGTGTGAGTTTTGTGTTTTTGTTTTCCCTTATATTAGATTTTTTTTCTTCTTTTCCATTATAGTTTTAAAAAATCTTTTTATTCTCTCCCTCTCTCTTCTCCGGGCACTCTCTTTCCTTGATTACTTTTAAAGCATTGGCCTTCAAGGTATTACATGGCCAAGGCCCAGTCTAATTATAGCTCTGTTTATTTTCCCTCCCATGCTTTCAGATCACCCAATGAGGCACTTTTGTTTTTGTTGTTTTTCTTCCTTAGAGGTGAAACTTTCAAGAACTAGAGGAAGAACATTTTCATGTTTTTATATTCACCATTTGGAATTCATTTCCTAGAGATTTTCTTCTCACTTATGAGTATTTATTGTTCCGTCATTCTTTACAGACTTTGCTTTCTCTCAGGCGTATGGCAATTGATTTTAAAATTTTACTCACTAATCTATTGTTTGTTAATTGATTATTTCATTGTCAGTGTTATAGGAGTGCCAGCGCCACTTGCACGGGACACTCGCTTAACGATGAGCCGAGTGTCCGGCCTAGCAAGCACGGATATTTGACTGCCTCGACTCTTCCTTCCCCTTTCCCTCTCCCTGATGATCTCTCTGGCGGTGATGTCGAGAAAGGGTCAGGCCAGCGGGGAGTGGGGTGGGGCAGCATAATATTAAATCTTAGTCCCGTCCCCCCAAGCCCTCTCCTTTCCATAACCCCCATACCTGCAAGTCAAAATCATAGTCCTGGCCTCCCCTTTCCATACCCTACCCAAAAGGTAAAAATCATAAAACAGGGTCCTGGGTCCCACCCTCCCGCCACCCTTTCGACCCTTCTGCACAACACTGAACCTTCAGATGAAGTCTCGGATCCTGTATAGCTGAGGTCTGATCCCCAGACCATACTCCAGTCACATGGCTGGGGCAAGATTGGGTGCCATTTTGGAACATGTTGCCAACCGGGCCAGGTGCAAGGGTGTGCTCTGCCCCGATGCAGTATGTGAGACATCATTTGAAGGTTCGGGGGTGGGAGGATGGCTGAAGGGGGGAGGGCCATGGCCTGGGAGCCTTATTGGAATTTTACCTTTTGGAGAGGGGGGTGGGGATGGGAAGAGAGGCTGGGACTCAGATTTGGACTTGGAGAGGGGGGGTATGGGAAAGGGGGCTGGGACCTGCACCTCATTACTGAAGGATTGGAGGGTGGGGGAGCACTGGGACCCTAAACTTTAATATGGACTTTGCTGGAGGAGGGGATCCGAGAGTTGTTGTCATGTTTATTGATGGATTTGGAGGGAGGGGGGGCCAGGGCATTTGCCCTGTGGTTTCATTTTTTTCTGTATTAAACTTTGGTGGGGAGTCAGGGGCCGCCTCAAGTGGTGGCCCTGGGTTGAGATGGGCATCAGCACTGATCCCTGCTGAACCTCCCCTCTTTGCAGCAATATTTTTTGTGGGTTTTGCCGCTGCTTTAAATGTGAGATGAGAGCCTTTGCTGAAAAGTGGAATATAAATAAATAAAACAGAAACAATCATTTTTATAATGGAGAGACCAATTTAGCTCATAGACACTATAGTTTTATCGATTAGCTTGCACACTAATATTCTCTTTTAACATGCACATGATAAAATTTAGTGCATAACTCAGTTTTAGCAACATGCATGCTAAAATAATTTTAGTTTAAGACATCTCTATCTATAGTAGGAACCAAAATGGCAATTGCTTAAATGATGTTCCATTTTTAACTTTTGCAATCTATTTAAAAAAAAAAAAAAAAAAAAAAAAAAATCAGACTGAGGAAATGCATTCATTTCTCATTTCCTCTTATTTTTGAATCAAGGATATAAATTGTGCTTTAAATTTCAATGAAATAAAACAATTACTATACATGGTCTGAGAGAAATTTATGCATCTGCTTAAATTTCCTTTTTAAGGTTTCTTTTCCTCTGTGATGCAGCAGTAAGATATGTAAATTAATACAGCAGTATGGATCTATCCTACTGAGCTAGGTCCTAAGGACAACAGAATCTTTCATCCCTGCTTATCTTAGCAGCAAATCCACACCTGTTGGACCACTTGACTCTTGAAATGTTTATGAAACAAGCTGGGCGCCCGCTCTCCCGACGCGCGCCCAGGCTACTCTCCTGGGAGTGCGGTTTAGTAAGGAAAAATATGTAAATGAGGGCCCACGGTAAAAGGAGGCGCTAGGGACACTAGCGCATCCCTAGCGCCTCCTTTTTGACAGAAGCGGCGGCTGTCAGCGGGTTTGACATCAGACGCTCAATTTTATCAACATCTGTTCTCGAACCTGCTGATAGCCACAGGTTCGGAAAACGGATGCTGGCTAAATTGAGTGTCCATCTTCCAACCCGCGGGCAGATTTTAAATTTAAAAAAAATAATTTTTTTTTTTTAACTTTTGGAGCCTCCAACTTAATATCGCTATGATATTAAGTCGGAGGGCATACAGAAAAGCAGTTTTTTCTGCTTTTCTGTACACTTTCCCGGTGCCGGCCGAAATTAAAATGTGCGGCTTCGCTGCACATTACAGATTACATTGTTACATTCCACTGACTATGAAGCAGCACACCTGCAAACTATACTAACTTCCTGTGCAGGATCAGGAGAAAAATCTCAAACCCACAGGGGCTTACAAAGGGGCAAACTTCTTTGGTTTACCCCTTTAGTGGTGACCTACTGCCTGTAGTAGGCTTTCTTTTGATCTTCCAACCTAGGTGATGACATCATTGGAGGCATTAGTCTTCATAGGTATGCAGAGAAGTCATGGAAGGCAGAGGGAAGAAGGACACTCGGCAATAAGCCCTAACCAGATTGAAAACTGTCCCATCTTGCTTTCATAGTGAGCTAGAGATGACTACAGTTCTTCCCCTGCTAGGCTGAACTTAAGAGGGTCTGAGGCCCAGGGCAAATCAACAAAAGTGGGGCCTTAGTGTTGGGCATGTAGCTACCATTGTAGAACAGAGCTTTCCAAAGTGTGGGACCCAGGGCGGTTTCCTCTGTTCGTCACCCTTTAAGGATGACTCTGCTCCCCTCCAGTGGTCTTCCTTTTGATATTCTGGCTTGTAATTTTGCTTTTTTGTGGTATTAACTTTGAAATAGATATCTTCCTGATTTGTCTTCATAGGAATTCAGAAGATCTTTAAAGTACAGGAGAAACACAGTCCCCAAACTTCTTATTCACAGACTTCTTGTTGGCTTGTACCAATGTAATGAGATGTATTTGATATTGATACCTATATAGAAATTAAGATTTATCTTTAGAGATATTATGGACAGGCTTGTTAGTTTTATTTTTGTTCTAAGAATTTTATGCTTGTAACTTGAACCGCTTTGAAATTTGCCTAAGCAGTTTCTCTCAGGTCAGTTGGGGAATGGTATTCCTCAACATGGGTGACATCAGATGGAGCCCTGACAAGGAAAACTTATGTCAAAGTTTCTAGAACTTTGACTTGCCACGCTGGACATGCGCAGCATGCCCAATACCACGCGTCCATGCAGGGTCCCTCTTTTTCCATGGAGCTGTAGCATTGTGGTTTGTGAGTTCACGTTTGGCCTTTTTGGCCTCTTTTGGAAAACTTACCATTTTCTTGCTTTAACGTGATTTTTTTCACCTGCGTTTGATGACTGGGCCCTGATAGTCCTCACCGTATTTATTTTTATTTATTTATTAAGGCTTTTATATACCGACTTTCTTGATACAAATCAAATCAATTCTGTTTACAATGAACTAAGCAGAATATACAATTAACCAATCAACAAGAGATACGGAGCATACAGTTACATTATAACAAGGAAGCCTTAACTTGGAGTAGGAAAATAAAGAGGGGGAGAACGGAGCAATAAATATATAAAGTGAAATAAAATAGCATAAATACTATATACAGAAGAGGGGGCAAGGGGCCAACCTCTCTTTAATGAATATTATGCATGAAAATTTGGAAAGTTTTGTTTACAGAGATGTGTGGTGTACAGTTCTAGATCAGGCAATGGAGTTTGTAGTGGGGAAGGCTTGGCTGAACAGCCATGTCTTTAGTTTCTTTTTAAAAGTTGTTAGACAAGTCTCCAGTCTGAGGTCCGGAGGCATGGCGTTCCACATGGAAGGGCCTGCGGTAGAAAATGACCGGTCTCTGATGTTTGCGTGGTGCACTAATTTGATTGTAGGAACGTGTAAAGATCCCTTGTAAGCATCCCTTAAAGGCCTGGCTGTCGAGTGCAGTCTGAGAGGATGAGACAGATCAAGCGGGGTTTGATGGTGGATATTTTTATGAATGATTGTGAGAGATTTATGCATGATCCGGAAGTTTACTGGGAGCCAGTGGAGATCTTTTAGAATAGGAGAAATATGCTCTCTCCGATTGGTATTTGTCAAAATCCTTGCCGCTGCATTTTGTAGCAGCTGGAGCGGTTTAATGGTAGAGGCTGGAAGACCATGCAGAATGGAGTTACAATAATCGTAGTGTTCCTAGTCAGGGTTTTTGTCATTTATTGGTAAGTTTCTTTACGCGGTTGATTCCCTTATGGCAGTGCTTAGATGCCCATCAGCCATTGAAGCTTGCCATCGATTTCGATCTTGCTTCCCGTTTATTTCATCCAGACATGGTTGCATCTGGTGTTTAGTGATTTCCTTGGTGCCCCAGGACCATGTCCATCATAGACCCCCATGATAAATGTGTCCTCTGCCT
Organism: Rhinatrema bivittatum; assembly: GCF_901001135.1. Classification (NCBI taxonomy): domain Eukaryota; kingdom Metazoa; phylum Chordata; class Amphibia; order Gymnophiona; family Rhinatrematidae; genus Rhinatrema; species Rhinatrema bivittatum. Next base: position 116,907,238 of record NC_042618.1, on the reverse strand, counting down.
AGGGGCATCACATGAAGGCCGGGGTTGCCGCATATGCGTCCAGATGACCCTGAAGGGACATGTCTTTGGGTTGGAGAAGACCGAGCAATTGGCATCAGCGGCATCAATATCAAGGACCACGAAGTCACACTAAGCCGTTGACATTGGCAGGAGCATCTGCTCCATTGGTGCTGTCGGCTGATAGGGGCATCAGAGATTTTTGAGCTACTCCAGGCCAAGGATGTCTGGCTCTTCTTCATCGGCCTTGCACCAGGGAAAGACCGTGTCGAGCATCAAGGAATGTTGAAGAAGCATCGGCATCTGTCTCCATTGATGCACGAAGCCGAGCACGGGGGATGCACCACCTCATGCTGTGATGCCCCCGAAGCAATCCCACAGCAAGGACTGCCAGTCCTCCGGTGCCAGGGCCCACGACTGTTTCCACTGGTCTTGATTCCAGTCACTGATCCTGCTCTCGGGTCAACAGAGGATTGCCCACCCCTCCTTCTTCTCAGTCGGTGTTGACATTGGCAATGTTTGAGGAGGAGCTTGAGCAGCGAGTACAACTGGTGATTGAGCGGGTGATGCGGGGCATCAATCCCATGGCACTGGAGCTGGCACAGTCAATCTTGGAGCCGCTGTTGAAGAAGCTTCATGCGCTCATAGGCACGTTACTGACCCAGCTGAAATCACTTCCCGGGTCAGTGTCTGTGCCCTTAGGGGTACTGCAGCTTTCCCCTGCTGATTAGGTGGTCATGGCCGGTTCCTCGGAGGAAGAAGCTCCACCTAGGCCGGCTGAGATGCCGAGGCTTGCAGCCCCCCTTCTAAAGTCCACCAATGCCTGCACCTCTGGACGAAGGCCAAGCGCCTAGGGCCCTATCCCCTGCCGATTTCAGTGAAGATGTCCCTGTGACCCTTGGGGTGATGACACCACGGAGTCCTCCACTGAGGGCTCTGAGGGTCTCCCCTCAGAACTCCTCCTCCAGAGGCGTGAAAAAAGTCTCTGTCTGAGGACTTAATCTTTGTAGGGTTTGTGAGGGCAATAGCGGAGGCCATCCTGTTACAGTTACTGACAGAGGAGGATGCCAAGCACAAAATGCTTGAAATCCTCCAGTTCGTGGAGCTTCCTAAGGAGATTGTGGTGATCCCTGTGCACGATATTCTTAAGGAGTTACTACTGAGGAAATGGGAACTCTCCCTCACAGTGCCTCCCATGAATAAGAAGGCGGATGGGGTTTACCTAGTCCAGAAGGCTCCT